>NW_028327174.1:126145264-126463555 GCF_987537825.1 Furipterus horrens | reverse complement strand
GGGGGTCCTTTAAACAAGTGGACTCTGCTGAGAGACTTGCAGTTTCTTCCTCCTCCCTAACCCCCACTGGTTTGCACAGTCAGAAGCAAAGAGGCTTTATTTTCCCTGTCATTGGAACCATGAGCTTCACAGTCTGGTCTGGTGTTTGGAGCGCTTCCCAGGTAACCCTCCCTACTTTTTGAAACATATGACTTCACTTTCCACCAGCATGCCACTGACATCACTTTCCGCCCTGGCTCTGCCCCTCTTACCTGTCTGGATGAGTATTTCTGCTTTATATCTTTGTTTCTTGGACTTTCATACAGCTCAATTTCCTGGAACTTTTGGTGGTCTCTGGTTTTGAGAGTGTTGTATTTCTTCTTAGTTGTGGAGAGAGATGAAGTGTGTCTATCTAGGCCTCCATCTTGGCTGGCACTTGGAAAATAACAAGATATAATGAAAAGAAAAAAAAAGGGAAGAAGAGAGACACAAGTCTTGACAGTTATCATAGACCAAGTAAATAAAAAAATTAAATATTGATAGTCATTTTATAAAATTATTTGTCTAATAACTCATTATAGTTATATGTGAAAATTACTAAATTGATCTAATCAGATTTATATCTCTTTATAGCATTGAAAGGTAAACAATGTTTCTATCTAGCATTTTCTAGTAAGATAATCAAACTATTTTAATAGTAGGAGCATACATATAGGTGTAAGTTCATACCTAATATTAAGCCCAATTCCAAAATAACTATTATAGATTGCTATGTACTATAATAATGATAAATTAATAATGACGGTGATCATTACAATAATAAAAACAAGATATTTGAAGCTCTTCCTTTTTCTTAACATTTATTATGTGCCACACATTCCACACATATTTCTCTTTCCTTTTGTACATTATATAATTAATCTGATAACAAATTTTTAAAGAAGTATTATCTCCTTTTAAAATAGAGAAAATTGATGTTCCAATATGTAAATGCCTAAAGCACCACAGGTAATAGTTTAATCAAATCAAGATAAAGTTATATTAAAATCTGTTTCTGCCTTATCACAAAACATGTTTAAGCATAACTAGATATAACCTCGAAATCAGTAATCACTGTACCCTTGAAAGTGAAATCAACAATCATGTGTTCTAGACTTTTATTATTGTTCTGTTATAGTTGTCTCAATTTTCTCCCTTTGCTCTCCCCTGCCCCGCTGCCCCCTCTCCAACAACTTATTTCCACCCTGATGTTCATGCCCATAGGTCATTGATAACTGTTTCTTGATTAGACCCTTGCTCTTCTTACCCCCCTTAATTCCCTTGCTCCTTCCTCTGATTGCTGTCAGTCTGTTTCTTATTTCCATGCTTCTGGTTCTACCTTGGCCTTTGTTTCATTCATTAGGTTCCTCTTATAGGAGATCACATGGTGTTTGTTTTTTTCCACCTGGCTTATTTCACTTAGCATAATACTCTCCAGTCCCATCCAGGCTGTTGCAAAATGTAGGAGTTCCTTTTTTCTTTCTGCTGCATAGTATTCCATTGTGTAAATGTACCACAGTTTTTTAATCCACTCATCTACAGATGGGCACTTAGGATGTTTCTAGCACTTCGCTATTATAAATAATGCTGCTATGAACATAAGAGTGCATAGCTTCTTCTGAATTGGTGTTTCAGGATTCTTAGGGTATAATCCTAGTAGTGGAATTGCTGGATCAAAAAGCAGTTCCATTTTTAGTTTTTGAGGAAATTCCATACTGTTTTCCACAGTGGCTGCACAGGTCTGCATTCCCACCAACAATGCACTAGGGCTCCCATTTCTCCACATCCTCGCCAGCACATGTTGTTTGTTGATTTGTTGGTGATGGCCACTCTGACTGGTGTGAGGTGGTATCTCATTGTGGTTTTTATTTGCATCTCTCTGATGACTATTGATGTTGAGCATTCTTTCATATGCTTATGGGCCCACTATAGGTCCTCTTTGGAGAGGTATCTATTCAGGTCCTTTGCCCATTTTAAAATTGTTTTGTTCGTTTTCCTGATTTGAGTTGTATGAGTTATTTATGTATTTTGGAGATTGAACCCTTGTCTGAGGTATCATTGGCATTTATTTTTTCCTTTTCATTTTTATAGTGTTTTCTTTAGCTGTGCAGAATATTTTTAATTTGATGTAGTTCCATTTGTTTATTTTTTTTCTTTATTTCTCTTGCCCTAGGTGATATATGGGAAAAATATTGTTGCATGGGCTATTTGAAATTTTACTGCCTATGTTTTCCTCTAGGACTTCTATGGTGTCATAGTTTATGTTTAAGTCTTATCCATTTTGAAGTTATTCAAGTTATGGTGAGAGTTTTTTGATTACTGCTTCAATTTCATTAATTGTTTTCCATCTACTCTGGCTTTCTACTTGTTCTTGATTCAGTTTTGGCAGGTTATATGCCTCTAGAAAGTTGCCCATTTTGCTCCTTGCTCTTATTGATAGGTTCTGTGTCCTTTTTCATGCCAGTGTAGTTCGCAGTGAGTTCATTGTAGCATCCCTGGAGTTGTTTGCAGTTCTCACTGAGCTCATTGAGCATCCTTATAACCATTACTTTGAACTCAATGTCTGATAAGTTGCTTGTCTCAATTTAATTTAACACTTCCTCTGGGGATTTCTCCTTTCCTATTGAATTGCGGTTGTTTCTTTGTCTCCCTATTATAGGTGACTTCTCACTTGTTTCTGCTTCTTAGATTAATCTGCTTTGATTCCCTATCTTCATGGTATGAACTGTTGTGGTAGGAGAGTTGTGGGATACAGTGGTGCAGCCTCCTTGATCTCCTGAGTTTGATGCTCTTGGAATGTCCTTTATTCCATTTATGTGGGCTCTCTGGCTGTAATTGGGTTAGGGTTGTTGTTGGATCATTCTTTGGTGGGTTCTTCCCTCCATATGGCTGACTAAGACTCATTCTACCCACCATTATTGTATGCTGTTGTACAGATGCCACCAGAACAAAACCAAACATTCCAGGAAACAAACCCACACCCTCAAAAAATTCCCTCACCACAGTCACACTATCAACAGCAAATGAGCCAATATTAATAAAGGTGTAAAGAGATTAAGACTATTATAAGAAAGGAAAAATGCATATGAGATGACTAAAGAAAAATAATTTTGAGTGGGTAAAGAGAGGAGCAATGATAAGAGTAGAGAATAGAGACAAGGCAAAGAGAGAAATGAATTTAAACTTATGTCAGAAGTAAAAAGGAAGGGGGGAAAAACAGAATGGAGTAAGAGAAGGGAAGTATCTAGTATTAGGTTTAAACAGAAATTTAAAAAATATATAGTTAGAGAGAGAGAAAAAAGTAGGATCTAAAGTGGAGAAAAAGATCCACCACAGCACTATCAACAAAAAATGAACAAAGATCAATTTAGATTGGATGAGTACAAGGGAAAAAAGAAAGAAAGAAAGAAAGAAAGAAAGAAAGAAAGAAAGAAAGAAAGAAAGAAAGAAAGAAAGAAAGAAAGAAAGAAAGAAAGAAAGAAAGAAAGAAAGAAAGAAAGAAAGAAAGAAAGAAAGAAAGAAAGAAAGAAAGAAAGAAAGAAAGAAAGAAAGAAAGAAAATCTTAAGAGGTGTCTTGCGGAAAGAGACGAAATTATGAGAGGATAGAGGAAAAAGAAGTACAAGAATTGTGAAATGAAAACCAGACTAAGACAGGGAAAAATTAACATTTAAAATGAAAAAAAAGTCAGGAAGAAGACAAAATGGAATAGGAGAGAGGGACTATAAAATTTGACATTTGAAATGCAAAAATTGTGAAGATCTAGAAAAAAGGTGTAGAAATGCAACAACCACAACCATATACAAAACTGGTGAGCAAAGATTGATAAAGATAGAGAAAGAACAAGGGCATTTCAAGAAAGGGAAATAGAATGTGAGATGACACTTGACAAGAAAAATGCTTTGGAGAGGCTGGAGGGGATATAAATAGTATGAGTAAAGAATGGAAACAGGTTGTAGCAAGAGAGAAAATAGAAGTTAAAACAAAAATCAGAAAAGAAAATAAGAATGTAAAATGGAATAAGAGACGGGAGGAGCCAAATATGAGCTTTGAAATAAACTATAATATAAAAACTAATGACTTAACATGCACGAATGTGAAGGACAGAAATGAACATTAAAAAGCTATACAGGAGAGAAAATAACACAAACTATGAAGAGGACCATAGTGAGATTTGTCTCAGTAGAATCTAGTGTTCACCACGGTTTTATTTTTCTGGATCCACCCCTGGTGATGTCAGATGGTGTACCCCCTGGCCCTAGGCAGCCTGTTTCAGACTGCCAGTGATCCACAGTCTGCAGCTGTGTCCTTCAGTTGTTAAACTAGCCCACCTGTAATAAGCAATCTGGCTTAGTAACTGCAGAATGGGGCAGAATAATTCCTGTTGGTCAGGCTATTTCTTCCCCTCAGGCTGATGTCATTTTATGGGACTGCTCTGCCTGAGTAAGATGGCTCTTGCAATATGGGGAATGACTCAGCGCAGGGATTCTTATGGCTGCTCCTTTAGTTCTCTCCCCAAAGCCATGCCCAGACTCTCCTCAAGCGTCTCTAGTCCACTTTGCCCACCCTTTGCTGGAGCCCAGGGTAAGTGGTTAGAAACAAAATCTTATGCATTGGCCCTTTAAGAGGTTCTCTGCATCTCCAGCTGTCTCTCGCTGGAAGACAGAAACTGCTACTTCTCATAGCTGGGTGTTATCTGGGTTCTCCTCAGGCTTTGGAGCTGTGGGCTGTGGAGCCCAACTTGGGGTTTAGACCACAGACTCCTCAGGCAGAACCCCCTGACCACTTAAATTTCCCTCCAGCACTTCAGCTGCTGCCCATGGGAGCCCAGCCAGTCCTCTTGCATGTACTCCACACTCCATACTAGTTACATTGTGGTGAAGTGGTTTCTTCTGTCTGTCAATGGTTATAAGGCTTCTCTCCAGGTATTGTTCAGTTGGTTATTTCATATGAGTTCTCTACAATTTGGTTGTAATTCCAGATTGGTCCTGGGAGAAAGTTAGTGTAGCTTCTACTTACTCCTGCACCATATTGGATCTTTATTTTCTACACTTTCGCATCCCTAGCATAAAGTATGTACCTGGAAAAAATAAAACCATATATAAACAGGTCCTAAATTGATCTGTAAAAATATAACAAAATAAAAACAGGGGAAAGGGAAGGTACATTTTGGCCTCAGACAGACAATACCTCTTCCACAAAATGTGGGGGGAAATGGGGCTTCTTTGCTTTTACTTTTCTTCCTTTAATCTTTTGATCTGAAGCTCAGGTCCTTAGAAGGTGCTTGTAAAGACTTCAAAGGATTGTACTTGAAGTAGACACTGAAAAGAGGACCTGTTTCTTTGAGATTAGAATAAAGGTTGCTCACTGTCTTACCTGTTCATGACATTTAGAGACAATGAAGAGCAAACCTCAAAAGTTTGTAGCTGAAGTATTATGAAAGCCTATCTTCATTAACTTCCTTTAGCCCACAGATCTACATAAAACAGTAAAAAAAAAAAAAAAAAAGAAGTAGACTTTAGGAAACCTGAGAGCATCCTCTTTCTTACAGTGAGAATATTTAAAATATTTTAAATTTGTTTGATTTTTGCAATCTAATTCAGTCATACTTACAGAACTGATTTTTTTCCAATAAAAATATAGTAAAAGATAAAGATAATTATTAAATTTATTCATAGTATTGCTTAATTTTGAAAACGTGTTTGTATCAAAAGTTTAATATTTAAATCATACAAATCATTTTATGACAAAAAATCTATTAGAAAATTCAAATTTCCAAATATTGCTAGAATCATCACAGATTTTTTTCAAAGCAAGAAATGTATTCAAAACGTTATACAAATTATTTCTTAGTAAAAATAAATAAACAAGAAAAGGAAATTAAATTTATAAGAAGAGGGAGTTCCTATATCTCTAGTGATCACATGTAAAGTGTGTGCATTTGAAAACCTAATTAATCATAAATGAAACATTAATCTCAAGATTAAACTATCCAAATTTATGTGATGAACATTTCTGTTGGAGTGCTCAGTGCAGATCTTTAGAGCAGGGACATTTTTATGCTGTTTTGGACATGTAATTAAGCCAAGCCAGAAAATCAGTTAAACCAGATGAAAGTAACCATCAAACAAACTGACCCTGCATGTCAACAGGAAAGTTCTTGATTTTATCTAGCATGTTATAGGTTATTAGTTAGTTGGTTAATTAACCCACAGACCTTATCTTGACTAAGTCAAAGCTTTGTTTTCTTTAGATTGAAAGGTACCTATTATTTTCCCTTGTTGAAATAACCTTCCTTAATTTAACCAGACTGGCTATTTTTGGCTACTTGTGCACAGTCCCTGAAATCTTCCAGGACTGTCCCTTGTAGATGAGGCTGGCCACCAACCCACATGTTGTATTCCACTGAGTCCCACTGTGAAAAATCTAAAGTCTCTTGCACTTCAATTTTCCACCAAAATATATTAAGACAAATAAACTCAGAATCTTTAACAGCTGTTTTTGGGTTCATCTTGTTGCCAAAATAGTCAAATGAGAAAACTAAAACAATTTACTAATGAGTTTGATGTCATTTACTCAAAGGAAAACAATCCATGGATTGGGGGAATAAAGTATCTAGCAAGCAGAGGAGCCCTTTTCCCAAGGGGTTTGGGCATATGTGTTCTCCAAATGCTAATTAGATTAGATGTTTTAGAGAACATTAAACAAGGCAACAAGAGAATGAGGGAACATGATTAGCTAGGTGGTTGGGGATTTCCTTTTGCGGCTAATAGATTCTACTTTCTAGGATAAGGTAAACTAGCTAAAGCTGAGTTGGATGATTGTGATTGGTATATGTTAGGTTTCCTTGAGAGGCATTTTCCATAAGTTCAGGCTGACTTAGCTTTAGATTTTTGGGGTGAGTAGGGCCACTGGGGTAGCCTCCATTTTGTGGATGCATACACAAATTAAATTTATCACTGGACAATTCTACTCCTAGGTACATATGCAACCTAAATACATGTTAAGAATGCCCACAGCAGTTTTATTTGTCTCAAACTAGAAACAACACAGTTGTCTATGAAGAGTAAAATAAATCAGTTAATCATGGTATATATATATATATATATATATATATATATATATATATATATATATAGACATGAAGATAAAGAAATTATTGCTTCACACATTAACATATAAATCTCAGAAACCTTATGTTGAACAGAAGGAAGACTTAAATGAGTCGGCGGCGGCGGCGGCAGCCGTCCGTCTCGAGAGACGATGGTGTAGCTTCTTAAGAGTCTATCTGCACCGCCGAGAATGGTTGTGCAGTCCGACTCGGGAGTGACACGGTATCTGTCTCCTCCCGTGTTGAATGGACATCTTGCGATGACGCTGGAGTGTCCTCACCAGTGAAGCTGAAGCTACAGAACCTGGGCAGGGTGATATGGAGGGTCTGCTGTTGCCCATGCAGCAGACCCCCCCTCTCTTCACAGCTGAAGGGTCCAAGGGAAAGACGGAGTCAATACAGCTTGGCTTCAGGTGCGCCGCAGGAGTTGCCGGTGTTGACTACAACGTCAAACCGCCTTAGGGACTCCGGCTCCGGATTTTCTGTCGGGGTTTACTCCCTTAGCCTTTCCCCTGAAGAGGTATGCCGCAAGGCAGCGGAGGTTTTTTGGAGTCAGAGTTTTCCTTCTCTGATGTGCCCTGACTGGAAGATCGAACCAGCGACACTTAGCTCGCAGGCCGACGCTCAATCCAATGAGTACATAATGTATATTTTAAAACTTTTACAAACAGGTGAAATTAATCTATTATGATAGACTGAGTTAATTTTGGGTGGTTGGTGACTAGAGACAAGAGGAGGTGCTCTGGATGCTCACAGTAAAAAAAAAAGTAATTTTGTTAGTTGTTTCAGGTGAAAATGTGTAGACAAAGGTGTGAAAGTTTTTTGTCGGTATATAAGAGTTCAGTGAAAGATGTGCTTAATAAATAAGTAAAAAATAAACCAGAGGAGACAGAATGGTAGTTTGGAGTAGTGTAGTAATAGAGTGAGATGTGGTTGACACTATTTTGAAGTTAGAGGGAATACTATATTCTAAAATTGAATGTGTATTATGAGAGATATAAATTATAGATGTCTTCTGAGAAACTAGAAAGTTAAACATTCCATGAAAAAGAAGAAACAGCAGAGTTTTGGTGGTAAGAGCACTGGGTTTGTAACATCCTAAGTTATGTGTGCTTTTAGATAACCAAGGGGAGCTCTAGTAGAAAACTTCATATACCCATCCATAGTTCAGAAGAGAAATCTTATAAAAAATTAAGCATAAAATAAATAATAATAAAATTATTATATACATATCACCTATTAAAACAAAATAAATCTGGAATATTTGTAGTAATATTAATAACTACACTTCATGGTTAAGAGATTTTTTAAGCTGGAGAGGGAGAATACATACTTATAAAACATAAAATTAAAATCAACAGAATCATTTACATACCACTATGAAAAAATAAAGATCAAGGAAACAAAAAGTCAAGGAAGTAATAGTTTTGGTGTAGGATATTTGCAAAGCACAAGTAACACATCTAATCTAATTAGCAATTGGAGAACACTGACTATAACACAAAATATATATGTTCTTTTCAAGCTTTGTGAAACATTTTTTAATTGAACACACAAAACCATTAAAAAAAACCCTCAAAAATATGAAAAAATTGTACTCATCAGGTTCTCTAAAGACAATAAGTCTTTGTTAAACCTAATAGTAAGCTTAGACACTGATATAAACTAAGAGTATATTTTTATGTCTAATCTTCCATATCAATAGATATGTAATAAGATATATTTAAAAGTGTTTTTGTTTGGATGATAAGTTATGTGATAACCATACTTATAAATCAATAATAACATATGCACTAATAATAAATTTGAAAAACTAAATGATCCATAGATCACAAAATATCATAAAGGAACTTATATTTAGAACTAATCAATGAATTGCTATAAATCACCTAAATTAGTATCTTAAAGCAGCATTTCTCAAATTTTTTGTTCTTATCACTCCTCTACAATTGTAGACGCTACTAAAAAACCTGAGCCCCTGTGTATATGGATATTATATTTCGATGTGATCCATATTCAAAATTAAAGTTGAGAAATTTTTGAAGCATAAGGTTACACAAGCCTGCTTATGAACATAATAATAACAGTGTGAATTAATCTGAATTTCTAATATGAAAGCTTAGTTTTGAGCACCCATTATCTCAATTTGTCTCCCAAACTGGTTACATCCATTTTTCCTGCATATTCAGAGTGTCCCTCCTTCTCACGTCATATTGCTAGGAACACAGCTATATGGTTGTAAGATATTGCTGATCCAGGCCATTTCAATGTTAAAGTGTGGCTGGGTCAGGAGCTACAGCTTTATTTGCCTTAGACAAGCCTGCTGAACAGACCAGGGAAAGATTAATTGACTCCACAATTTTTCTTATTCAGTTCTTTGCATAGGGCTTCAACTTGTAGACCTCAGGGTTTTAGTAAAATAAGCAAGTCAAAAATAGATGTTTTATTCTATCCTTCACCCACTTGTTTCCATAGGTAGTGGCACAAAATTGTTTTAGTAAAAATCTGTGGCTATCTTCCTATTACAAATGTATTTACATTTTGGCTGCATATTATACTTAGCCCAGGGACTCCATTTTTTAGACTAGATATTCTCAGATGGAAACATGTGAGAAGTCATTAGCTGTAAAGCCACTTCAATATTTGTGGATTTCATGCAGTAATATAACTGCTACATCCCTAACATTTTTCTTAGGAAAAGCTGAGGAAAACTGCTTTACTTACTTCCTTAGTATGCCCACCATTGACTATCTCTCTTCTGGGCAATTTATCTCTCTTCTAAATCTCCTTCCAATCCTGGCTGGTGCAGCTCAGTGGATTGAGCACTGGCCTGTGAACCAGAGGATTGCCGGTTTGAATCCCAGACAGTGCATATGCCTTGGTTGTGAGCTAGGTCCCCAGTTGGGGGTGCGTGAGACGTAACCACACATTGGTGTTTCTCTCCCTCTCTTTTCTCTCCCTTCCCCCCTCTCTAAAAGTAAATTAAAAAAATATTAAATCTCCTTCCACATTATTTCCTTTTTGTTGATTTACTAGCCCTAGTAATTTCTAGAAAGGTCACATAATACTGGCTGTTTTGGCCTATGTTACAGGTTTGCTTTCTCACTCAGGATCCTAATAAAGAGAGAACCTGCTCAAAGTTGCTCAGGTATATTCAGCAAAGTAATGGAGAAATCTCATTAGTATTGAACTAGACTATTTCAGGGCTCAAAATCATAATGTTTTGCATGATGTCTAAAATTCTTACAAAATTCACTGATCTTTGGGGATGTTGCTGATGATATCAGAATATTTTCTCACACTGTTTAAACACAGATTCAGTAACCACAGTGTGGCAGACAGGTTATAGGGTGGCTCCCATGTTCCCCATCTACTGATATTTACATATTTGTTATGTGTATGATCCAGTTCTCTTGACTGTTGATGGAACTTGTGATTTGTTTCCAATCAATGGAATGTAGTTAAGGTGATGGCATATACTTAATCATGTATATGTGATCACAAAAGAGTGTAGCACCCATCTTGCTCAAATCAATCTCTTTCTCTCTCTCCCATTGGCTTTGAAGCAAGCAGTCATGAGTAGTATGACTGCAAGAAAATGAATTCTGCCAACAACCTGAGAAAACTTAGAAGCAGATCCTTTCCAATCTAAGGCAATGACAATAATGAGAATTCAGCCCTTGATGACACACTGCATGTAGTTTTGTGAGACCCTATGCAGAGGACCCAGATAAGTTATGCTCAGATTCCTGACAAACAAAAATTAGGGGAAAATATATGTATGTTGTCTTAAGCCACTAAGGTTATGAAAATTTACTTTGTAGCAAAGAAAACTAATCAAAAAGGGAATAATTTTCTGTTTTATTTTCTCCAAAGTAAACACTTTCATTGGTCAATTTCAATAGTGTGTATGAGATGGTTGCATTGAAAATGCTATGGAAAGCCCTGGCTGCTGTGGCTCAGTGAATTGAGCATCGGCCTGTAAGCCAAGTGTCGCTGGTTCGATTCCCAGTCAGGGCACATGACTAGGTTGCATGTCAGGTCCCCAGCTGGGGGTGCAAGTGAGAGGCAACCACACAGTGATGTTTCTCTCCCTCTCTTTCTCCATTCCCCTCTCTCTAAAAATAAACAAACAAACAAACAAATACATTTTTTTTAAAAAAGAAAATGCTATGGATTCTTTGTTTTCATTAGTGGAGCTTTTTCTTGTATATATTCAGGAGTGTAAGAGTTATTGAAAAGGTAAATAAGTAACACTTAAATCCTTTTTAACCTAATATGACATTTTGGTTGAAGAACCATCAAAATTCTCTATTATTTTTCTCTAGTAAATAATAACCTACATTATTTTAAAATGTATTTATTCTATTTCTATCATAATGAAACATAGATTCTGCATGGCTATATTCTAAATAAAACTATATATATTGCTGGTTCATGGCCTGATTAAAAATATTTTAAAATATTACTTATCTAACAATATTAAATTATTTGAAAACAGTAATAGTGATACTTCAATATTGCCTTAAAAATAAAGAAATTAATAGAACAGGCTTTTCATATAATTGCATAAGTAAAATCCAATATCAATGCTAGTTAGAAATTTAGTGACTTATGTAATAGGCAAAACAGTATTTTGCTAATCACTATTTTTACAAATAATTATAAAAATGTTTTATATACATATAGCTCTCAGATTACCTACTTTGAGCATGTGTTTTTATAGAGCCAATAAATAAACAGAAATAGAGAGGATCTAATTAGTTCCAACAGTAGTCACAAAGTTGGTCAAAATATGGAAATAAACAAGATGTATTTAAAGGTTAAAAAATCAGGAATTGTACAATCATATTTTAAATTATATCCCAAGAGCAATATGAAAGTTAGAACCAGAAGTTTAAAGACAGGTGGGAAAGGGAAATTAGAACAAATAGAACTGACGACATTCATAAAGCATCCATAAACAGTGCTAAATCAAATAATTTTTCTGTGCTCAATTGTAGTGCAGGCATTCTTTCAGCTTTCAGGTATGCAATGGTTTTTATCTAGAAAAAGAGTTGGAGAAAATATTATTTAAAAATATAGTGTAGTGTAGCCCTGGCTGGTGTGGTTCAGTGGATTGAGTGCTGGCCTGTGAACTGAAGCATCATCAGTTTAATTCCCGGGCAGGGCACATGCCTGGGTTGAGGACCAGGTCCCTAGTTGGGGGCCTTCGAGAGGCAACCAATCTATGTGTCTCTCACACATTGATGTTTCTCTCCATCTCTTTCTCCCTCCCTTCTCCTCTCTCTAAAAATAAATAAATAAAATATTAAAAAATAAAATTAAAATATACTGTAGGATAAAAGTGAAATTATAACAATACTCAGTACTCTTAAAGAACTAGGTAGTAAGACATTACTTGCCTATTTAATTATTTCAGTTAATCTTGTCATGAAAATACTTGTGGTAACAATAGTAAGTAAAGGAGTAGTATTAGGATAATTGTTGATTAAAATTTAATGCTTATTCATAGCTGAGTCTCTCACAAAGAGTTGGATTTTCTATTGATTTTTTTTTGTTTGTTTTTTTCATTTAATCCTTTTGAAAATGCAAGTCTGCTAGCTGATATAAATTATTTCTGGGCAGAATTTATCTTCATAAAAATATATAAATAAATTAAATATCAGTTTAGATAATATATATTTGAATTTTACAATAAGTGATAGATTTCTGTTTGAGCAGCTCCTTTAAACCATGTAATGATAATATATTTTCATTTTTTGAAAGATTTTTTCAATAATATTAATGATAATCTGATTTATAACATGAACTGTTACTTTAAAAATGTTATTTTACACATTTTTAATAAGATGTATCATTTACTCTTTCACTTTTATTTTTTAAGTTTAATTAATGTATTTTAATGTTATTACTATAAAATATGTTGTCTTACAAAAAGTTTATGTTATAATCTTTACTTAATTTTATTTTAATTGTTTTTGGTATAACAATTGTTTCCCACCTCCACCTACCCTCCCTCTCTTCTTCCCTCCCCATACCAATCCCTTTATTGTTGTCTGTGTGCATGGGTTGTGCATAAATGTTCTTTAGTCAATGTCTTCACTACCTTTTATTCCATCCCTCCTGCCTCCTTTCTGGCAGCTGTCAGTATGTTTTATGTATCTAAGTTTCTATTACTATTTTGTTCATTAGTTTGTTGTGTTCATTACTTCCCACATGTATGTGAGATCATGTGGTATTTTCCTTTCACTGACTGGCTTAATTCACTTAGCAAAATGTTCTCCAGGTCCATCCATGCTGTTACAGATTTAAGAGTTTCTTCTTTTTTAGTGCTGTGTAATACTCCATTGTGTAAAGGTACCACAGCTTTTATATCCGCTCATCTACTGATGAGCATTTAGTATATTTTCAAATTTTGGCTATTGTAAGTAGGGCTGCTGTAAACATAGGAGTACATATATTTTTTCATATTGGTGTTTCAGGATTCTTGGGGTATATTCCCAGAAGCAGAATTGCTGGGTCAAAAGAGAGTTCCTCTTTAACTTTTTAAGGATACTCCATATATTTTAAAAGCAGTGAAATGCACAACTCTTAAATGTTCAGTTTAAAAACCTTATACTGTACATTATTATATATACCCCCCCAAAAAAGGATACAAGAGCAATGTAATCACCATACAAAGTATTTTGCTGAGAATTTCCAATCAATTCTACCCACCTACTCATAGCCTACCAGTTTCTGATTTTTGTTACCTCACCTTAGGCTAGTTTTATAAATCACCAATGGAATCATACAGTATTTACTTTTGCATGTGTTTGAGATCATTTGATCCACATATTGATGTTGAAGTTGAGTTGTGTTTAATTCAGTGTTCTCCTTTTTATTGATAGTTTGTATTCAAATATAGTTTATCTATGTGTTCATCTAACATTGAGTATACTATATTATTAAACAAACTTCTCTGTGTGTGCATATGTGTATGTATGTATATTTTTATTTATCTTGAATAAATGGCAGAATATTGACTTGCAGGTAAATAAGATTGGTGTTTATTTAACTAAGAAACCTTCAAATAATTCCCCAAGGTGGTTGTAACATTTTTGCAACCCACCATCAATGGATGAAAGTTATTCATGTTTTGTATAACAAAACAAAAAACAAAACAAAAAAAGACATTATCAGTCTTTTTCTATTCTACCTTTCTAGTGTGTATGTGAAAATATATTGGGTTAGCCAAAAAAAGTACATTTTTTTTCTGTAAATAAAAGACACATTTTTTATTTTCACCAATGACTTTCTGTATTTGGATAATTTGAGTATGCCAGCTAACTCTCGCTATTGGCTTCTAGTGGATAGAAGCCAGGGGTGCTATCTTCCAATGCATAAAACAGCCCCACAGCAAAGAATTATTTGGCCAGAATATCAGTAGTACCAAGAAACTTCACAAAACACTTTGACATGTTTGATCAGTCACAGCAATTTTTCCATACACTGCACAAGTCTTTTTATGCATTTAAGTTGTGTTTTTACCTTTCTTGAAATGATAAAGCATAATATGCCAAAAATATTGCATGTTTTCTTTCATCTTCAATATTAAAGTGGCTGTATACAATTGCACCAATTTTGATGTTTTTTAAATGCATACTGATATGGTAGCTGTCATGATGCTATCTAACAAAATTATTTCACATGAAGTTAAAGACAACTAAGCATTACTAGAGCCATTGTATGGAAAAAAATGAAATGAAATTTTTGCCAATCCAATATATTATGCTGGTTTTAATTGCAGTTACTAATGATAAATTTGTCAACTTCTCATGTGTTTATTGACCATTAGTACATCATTTTAAATCTATATTTCAGTATTTTTATCTACTACATTGACCTGTACATTGTTCAAATATTGATAAATAACCTAACCAAGATTCTATTTCTGGGCAGCTTATTCTGATCCACTGATTTTTTTTCTATGTTTAAAATACTCTCAGTATTGTAGCTTTTAATAACTCCTGAAAACATATACTATAAGTATTCTGATTTTGTTCTACTTTTTCTTCAGGAATACTTTTCCTATTCAATCCTTTCATTTCTATACAAAATTATTTTTGCATTTCTTACAAAGATGATGTTCAGAAGAAAAATTTATTTGAGTGGATATACTTTTACTTAGTTTTTATATTTAAATAGAATCTTATTTTAATATATAGAACTCTAGAATTTTTTTTCAATATTTTGACAATGTTACAACCATGAGTCAAATATCTCCAAGAACACTCTTGAAGTCAATGTTTACTGCAGCAAGAAAGGCTGCAAGCCATGTGGAAGCATGAGGTCTCTTTGTAAGAGGTATTAAGGAAGAACAATATCTACTATAATTTTCCTAGGAAGAGGAACTTGACATTATTATTGTTATTATATTTCATGGCATTTCAGTTTGTATATGCTGTCAAAAACTCAAGAGAAAAACAAAATAATTCACTCTTGTAGACACTTTCATCAGTGAATTACTAATATTTTAGGAGGATGTATATTTTTTTATCTCAACTGAAAAATCTACTTGACATTTTCTTATTAAGTATATTAACAAAAATTGGAATTTTTGAAAGCCTTTTTTGGGGTAAGGGGGGGACATGGTCACTCGCTGCTACTTGAGGCAAAATTAAGATTGAATTTCTTTACTTGAACTTAGGTAGAAACTATGTAATATCCATAAATATCTTTGACTAATTCTTAAAGGCTTTTATTTCAAACATTCTAAGTGGAGTTTTATGTGATGATGAGCCTCACTCTAAGAAGCTGCTTTTAAATATGTCTCAAGGAACTAGTGCCACTCTACAGATTTTTTTTTTAATACTTTAATTATGCCAGAGGGATAAACCAAATTGAATTAGATTTAAGAACTGAGTCTTCTTGTCTCATTATTTGAATGACATTTTAATAACTTATTTAATTATTTTTAATCTCTCAATTAATCATCTGCTTAACCTAATCAATCATTTATCAAGCATTCAATGGTTTGTGAACTTTGTTAGTAGTGACTGCAGTTATGAGTTACCTTTCCTCACATTGTTTCCTTCCTAATGTAACAATAAAAAATTGTAATGTTGGGAAATTATAACCCACCTCACCACTCTTTTGACCTTGTTTCTGTAAGTGCTGACTCTGATTAATATGCAGCTTGTAGATAAACAACATGTTTGTATAAGAATAAAAACTAACTGCAGAAGATACAAACTCTAAACTTCAGTCATCACAGCTCCTGGAGATTTACTGACATTTAACCATGGAGCCAGGATGACATGAATCCAGGATGACTAAACCAGGATAATGCACTTGGGACCATCTCTTGCTTTATCAGAATGGACTGTGCTTGTCTGCATGTAGATAACTTACCAACTCCCTTTCTTGATCTCTTTCTTCTGTTCTTCCCTTCCTCCTTAAAGAAACCTCTGCCTCTGCTGAGATAAGAAAACGGGCTTTGAGGCATGCTTTCTCCATCTTTCAGGTGGTCAGCTCCCATTTTCTGTTACACCAGGACCTGCCTCTGAGTATTGGCTTTCCAAGTGGCAAGAAGTAGGACCTGTTTTTGATTACAGTTTTTGGTGACTTCAGATGGGACTATGTGAACCCTTGATAAAGCTTGGAGAGCCCAAGCTTGGGGGCCAAGCTGCTTGTGGCAGGCTGACCCCAGGACAAGAATTGCAGAAATTTTCCAGCAGCTACAGAGAGTTCTTTATCTCAGGGACCCTTCCTGTTGTCCCTCTCAAGGCATCAGTCACCTTTAAATGCTTTTCTGGTAAAAGGAAATGAGTTGTTGATGGACTACAAGCCTACTCTGGGTAAGTTCCTGGCATGTACCCCCAGGAGCCCCTGTCCTACCACTTGGGTTCTTTGAACCACTTGAATTTCTGTAGGAATCAATAGGTACTACTCAGCAACAGGCATGGCTCAGGTACAAAACAAAACAAAACAAAGCAAACAAAAATTCCTAGTTCCCCAGATGGGGTTGGGATTTGGTTGGAGTGTTCTTTTGTTTGGGTTTGGGTATTGTTTGCTTTTCTTCTTGCATACTGCTTTTTAATTATCTGTTAGTTTGGCTGCTCTGTTCCTCTGAAGAAGTCGGTTTCCATTTGAGAGCTCGCATCTGTCTGTCTTAGTTACAGTAATTCTTTGCCTGCTTTTCTGTACACACCAGTAATCTTCTGTCTCTGTTATTTGGGCTGTACCACTTGAACCTGTAAACATCATTCACCATGTAGGTTGGTATGAGATAATGTCTCTGCCATTTGGGCTATTCTGCCATTTGGGCCTTGTCAGAGTCACCTGTGGTACTGGTTGGCATGAGATAAGATCCTAAGGCTAGTCACAGCCCCACCTTTTATAGGATTTAGTTTAAGAGTACTTATTTGAACTTTGCTTTTACTTTAGATTTTGTTTTTGCTTCTGTTTTGAAAGAAGTGGCTCAGTCTCTGTTCCATCAGAGAGGCCATTAGGTCACATTTTAGATTAATTACAATTGTTTTTCTAAAGGTCTAGTAAATGGGATAAGATCTCTACCATGCAAGCTTATATGTTGTTACATCATGAGGATTCTATTCAGAAAGTATTAAAATGGATAATTTAAAGAGGGGAAAAAGATCTTATTCCTCTCTCAGACAGTAAAATCCAGAAGAACAAAAATGAGAAATGAGTCTTTTAAAGACTCCTCCTGGAGGAATTCCTCCTCCTGGAGGCCTGGGAGCTGTGGTGGTCCTCGGAACAAGGGGGAAATTAATGTCACCACTGAAACATTGTGGATACAACAGGGGTGACTGCTCAGCTCAACATGAAGAAAAAAATGGGCATTTATAAATCTAAGCAGCTAAGGCTGTGCCAAGCCTAATATTCCCCCCTACCTCTGCTCTAGCCTTCTAAGAGTTGTCAAGGTCACTAGATTATTAAACAACTCACTTTGAGCACATTAAAGGAATTCAGTAATCACCAAGATTCCAAACAGATGATTTAAGTTAAATTGATATATTTTAAAGTTATTAACATAAAATATATTTGTTTTTGCTGGACTTACAAAAAAGTTCATGTTATTTCTATTATGCTTCTTAAAAATGTAAATGTGTTTGCCAATGGGAAGGAAACTTTCTTCTAAAACTTACAAAATGTTTTCATAATTTTGCCAACCTAAAGAATGCTAATAACTTTTAGTTGTCACTAAAAATTAAAAATTGTAATTATGTTGGGACAAATATATGTTTTTGATAATAAAAGGTGTAAATTATGGCAATATATTTGGAAGGAAATAGAATTGATAGCAGGTCATGCTAAAATTGGTATGTCCAGATGAGTTTAAAGGTAATGTAAAAGGGACTAGGAAAGTTGCAGAGGGTCTAATTTGCAGAGAGTCCATGTAAGTTGAAGAGGATCTGTACAAGTTGAAGAAGGATTCCGTACAGGTAAGGAGCAAAAAGAAGAAATTGAAGAAAAATGATGGAAACGGGATAAAGGAAAGAAGCATACAGGAAGAAAGGCCATTGGAGTAGGAAAGTCAAAAAAGGAAATGGAAATGGGAATAAAAGAAATAAGGGACAAAAAGAAAGATACATAGATAAATGATAAAGCAAAGTGATAATTTTAATGGCAAATAAAAAAGCCAAAGGCTCCCTTTGATTTTTCCAAAACCAAGTGTTATTTCCTAACAGAAACCCCAGGTACAATTGACAGTGGGGAACAAATCAATTGATTTCTTAATCTGATGTACTTTCATTTGTAAGTCTAACTATTATATTTATATTTTATTACAAAAAAAGCAAATTCCGTTGTCAATTGCATTATAATTAGGTCTGTAACCATTCATTTTAAGTACTTTTATGATCTAGAGATAGTCATTGTTTTACTATCATTCATTTGCAAAAATGTTACATCTTCTGACTTATTCTAAAATATAAGTTCCTGAGAAATATTTTCAGATCATACCTTTGAAATAGAAAGGGATTTGTGGGACCCTAGTGAATAACTGGGTTTGTAAAGATGTTGACAGATAATCAAAATAAACAATAATTGTTTGCAGAGCTGAATGAACTGAGGATAATTATTGTCCTTATGACTTTATTTATGTTTGTTTTTAAATTTATTTTTATTGTTTTTCTATTATAGTTATACCACTTTTTCCCTCTTTGCTCCCTGCCACCCAGCTCACCCCTTCTCCCACATTCATTCCCAAACCCATAGTCCATGTCCATGAGTTATTTATATGGTTCCTTTACTAAACCCTTCCCCTACTTACCCACCTTCTTTCCCTCCTCCCCCCTATGATAACTGTTATTCTGTTCCTTGTTCAATTTTGTTCATTTGTTTGTGTTGTTCATTAGTCTCTTGTATCAGGTGATATCATATGGTATTTTTCTTTAATTGCTTGGCTTATTTTGCTAAGCATAATTCTCTCTAGTTCCATCCATGTTGTTGCAAATGGCAGGAGTTCCTTCTTTTTTTCTTCTGCATAGTATTCCATTGTGTAAATGTACCAGTTTTTTGATCCACTCATCTACAGATGGGCACTTAGGCTGTTTCCAGCACTTAGCTATTGTTAACAGGGCTGCTATGAACATAGGAGTTCATAGGTTCTTTTGAATTGGGGTTTCAGGATTCTTCAGGTATAATCCTAGCAGTGGAATTGGTGGTTCAAAAGTTAGTTCCATTTTTAGTTTTTTGAGGAAATTCCAAACTGTTTTCCATAGTGGCTGCACCAGTCTGCATTCCCACCAACAGTGCACTAGGGTTCCCGCTTCTCCACAACCTCACCAGCACATTTTATTTGGTGATTTGTTGATGATGGCCATTCTGACAGGTGTAAAGTGATATCTCATTGTGGTTTTTATTTGCATCTCTCTGATGACTAGTGATGTTGAGCATTCTTTCATATGTCATGAACCCTTTGTATATCCTCCTTGGAGAAGTTTGTTCAGTTCCTTTGCCCATTTTTTAAATTGGGTTGTCTGTCTTATTGGTGTTGAGATGTGTAAGTTCTTCATATATTTTGGAGATTAACCCCTTGTCTGAGGTACCATTGGAAAATATGTTTTCCCATATGGTTAGTTTCCTTTTCATCTTGCTGATGTTTTCTTTTGCTGAGCAAAAACTCTTTAGTTTGACGTAGTCCCATTTTTCATTATTTTTTTCCCATGTCTTAGGAGATGTATCAGTGAAAATATTGCTTTGTGGGATATCTGAAATTTCCCTGCCTATGTTTTCCTCCAGAACTTTTATGGTGTCACCTCTTACATGTAAGTCTTTGATCCATCTTGAGTTTATTCTAGTATATGGCATAAGTTGGTGGTCCAGTTTCACTTTTTTGCACGTTTCTGTCCAGTTCTCACAACACCATTTGACAAAGAGGCTCTTCTCACTCCATTTTATGTTCCTCGTCCCTTCATCAAATATTAGTCGACCATAGAGATAGGGGTTTATTTCTGGGTTCTCTATTCAGTTGCATTGATCTATACATCTGTTCTTATGCCAATACCAGGTTGTTTTGATTACAGCGGTTTTATAGTATAGTTTGAAGTCAGGTATTGTGATTCCTCCTACTGTGTTCTTCTATCTCAAGATTATTGTGGCTATTCGAGGTCTTTTTGGTTCCATATAAATTTTTGAATTATTTGTTCTAGATCTGTGAAATATGTCACTATTTTAATAGGGATTGCATTGAATCTGTAAATTGCTTTGGGTAGTATGGACATTTTAATGATGTTGATTCTTCCCATCCATGAACATGGTTTATGCTTCCATTTATTTGTATCTTCCTTAATTTCTCTCTTCAGTGTTATGTAGTTTTCTTAGTGCAGGTCTTTTACCTTCTTGGTTAAGTTTATTCCTAGGTATTTTATTTTTCGTGTTGCTATGGTAAATGGGATTATTTTTCTACTATCTCTGATATTATATTGTTGGTGTACTGAAATGCCTTTGATTTCTGAATATTGACTTGGTATCCTGCTATTTTGAAAATTCACTTATTATGTCAAAAATTTTTTTAACGGAGTCTATAGAGTTTTCTATGTACATTGTCATGTCATTTGCAAAGAATGGCAATTTTACTTCCTCTTTTCCAATTTGGATGCCTTTTATTTCTTTTTCTTGTCTGATTGCTGTGGCTAAAACATCTAACACTATGCTGAATAGGAGTGGAGAGAGTAGACATCCTATTCTTGTTTCTGATCTCAGGGGGAATGCTTTCAGTTTTTTTCCATCGAGTATTATGTTGGCTTCAGGTTTTTTGTATATGGCCTTCATTATGTTAAGGTACACTCCCTGTATTCTCATTTTGCTGAATGATTTCATCATAAACTGGTGTTGTACTTTATCAAGTGATTTTTCAGCATCTATAGGTATGATCATGTGGTTTTTCTCTCGTTTTGTTTTATTTTGTGTATTACACTTATTGATTTGCAAATATTAAACCATCCTTGTATCCTTGGGATGAATCCCACTTGACCATATGTATGATCTTTTTAATGTGTTGCTGGATCTGGTTTTCCAATATTTTGTTGAGGATTTTAATATCTATGTTCATCAGTGATATTGACCTGTAGCTTTCTTTCTTTGTTGTGTCTTGACCTGGTTTTGGAATTAGGGTAATACTGGCTTCATAGAAAAAGTTTGGGAGTCTTCCCTCTTCTTGTTTTTTTGGGGGGATAGTTTGAGAAGGGTAGGTATTAGTTCCTCTCTAAATGTTTTGTAAAATTCTCCAGTGAAGCTTTTGTGTGCTGGGTGTTTTTTGATAACTGTTTCAATTTTACTCTTTGTTATTGGTCTGTTCAGGCTTTCTGCTTCTTCTTTACTTAGTTTTGGAAGATTATATGTTTCTAGAAATTGTCCATTTCAACTAGGTTGTCAAGTTTCTTGCCATACAGTTGTTTGTAGTAATTTATTACAATCCTTTGTATTTATGTGATATTGGTTGTGATTTCTCCTCTTTCATTTCTGATTTTGTTTATTTTGATACTTGCTCTTTTTCTCTTGAAGGGCCTGGCTAAAAACTTGTTGATTTTGTTTATCTTTTAGAAGAACCAGCTCCTACTTTTGTTGATATTTTCTTTGTTTAGTGTCCATATCATTGAATTCTTCTCTGATCTTGAAGATTTTCCTTCTACTCACTCTGGGCATTGTTTGTAGTTGTTGTTCTAGTTCTTGTTGCTGTAGTGTTAGATTTTTTATTTGAGATTCTTCTATTCTTTTCAGGTAGGCCTGTATTGCTAAGAACTTTCCTCTCAGGACTGCCTTAGCTGTGTCGCATAAGTTTTGGACTATTGTGTGTTCATTATCATTTGTTTCCAGAAACTTCATGATTTCTTCCTTGATGTCATTGTTAACCCATTCATTATTTAATAGCATGTCATTCATTCTACATGAGTCTGGATGTCTTTGCGTTTTTTTTCCTTTTTCTAGTTTCAAGGCATTGTGATCTGAGAAGATGCTTGATATAATTTCAGTTTTCTTGAATTTGTTGAGGCTTGTTTTATATCTGACCATATAGTTTATCTTTGAAAATATTCCATGTGCACTTGAAAAGAATGTATATTTTGCTTCTTTGGGGTGAAAAGTTATATATATATATATATATAGAGAGAGAGAACTTCATTTGATCAAGTGTTGTTCAATGCCTCAATATCTTTGGTGTTTCTTTGCTTTGAAGACCTGTCTATTGTTGACAATGAGGTGTTAAAGTCCCCTGCTATATATGTTCTGCTGTTGTTATCCTTCTTGTAGTCTTCCAATATTTTTATTATATATTCTGGTGCTCCCATGCTGGGTGCATACATGTTTATCAGGGATATATATTTTGATGGATTCTTCCCTTAAGTTTTATGAAATGCCCTTCTTTGTCTCTTTTTATGGCCTTTGCTGTGAAATCTGTTTTGTCTGGTATAAGTATTGCTACCCCAGCTTTTCTTATGTCCATTTGCTTGGAATACCTTTTTCCATCCCTTCACTTTCAGTCTGTGTAGGTCTTTTGTTTTGAGGTGTATCTTTTGTAGACAGCATATATGTGGGTCATGTTTCGTATCCATTCCACTACCCTATGTCTTTTGATGGAAGCATTTGATCCATTTACATGTAAGCTTATTATTGACAGGTATTAATTAATTTCCTTTTGTACCTGTTTTTCTCTCCCTCTGTCTTTTTCTTCTTTCTCTTAAAACATTCCCTTTAGCAACTCTTGCAATGCTGGTTTGGTGGAGATGTATTTTTTTAGTCTCCCTTTGTCTGGAAAACTTCTTATTTTACCTTCCATTTTTAAAGAGATCCTTGATGGATAGAGTAGTCTTGGTTGTAAGCCTTTGTTTTTAATTGTTTGAAATATTTTTTGCCATTTTCTTCTGGCTTGTAGTGTCTCTGTTGATAAATCAGTTGATAGTCTTATCAGAGCTCCCTTGTATGTTACTTGCTGTTTTTCTCTTGCTGCCTTTAGGATTCTCTCTTTGTCTCTGAATGGTGCCATTTTAATTATGATGTGCCTTGGAGTGGGCCTTTTTGGGTTCATCTTCATTGGGACCCTCTGTGCTTCTTGGATTTGCATGACATTTTTTCTCATTAAGTTAGGAACATTTTCTGTCATTACTTTTTCAATCATGTTTTCTATCCCATGCTCCTCTTATTCTCCGTCTTGTATCCCTATGGTATGGATATTGTTTCATTTCATGTTGTCCTACAGTTCTTTTAAACCTTCTTAATTCTTTGACTCTTTTTTCATTTTGTTGTATTGTCTGGGAATTTTTTCTATGTTGTCCTCTAACTCACTGATCTGACCCTCTGCTTTTTCAGCCTTCTTTTGATTGCTTTTAGTGTCTTCTTCAGTTCAGAACTTGTATTCTTCATTTCTTCCTGGTTCTTATTGTTAGGTCCTATGTCCTTTTTATGCTGGTGTAGTTCTCAATAAGTTTCTTGTAGATTCTCTGGAGTTCTTTGTAGTTTCCCTGGAGTTCTTTGTAGTTCACCAGGAGTTCATTGTAGTTTTCTCTGAATTTGTCAAGTTCATTGAGTTTTCTTATAACCATTCTTTTGAATTCTATGTCTGATAGTTTGCTTTACCTCTGTTTCATCTAGCACTCTTTCTGGGGATTCCTTTTTCCTTTCATTGGGAGGTTGTTTCTGTGTCTCCCCATGTTGGATGCCTCTTCTTGTTTGTTTTGTTTCTTAGATTTGTCTGCTTTGATTTCCCACCTTTGTGGTATGAGATTCATTATAGGAGACCTGGAAGATTCAATGGTGCAGTCTCTTTGATCCCTTGAGCTGAATCCTCTTGGGATGCCCTTCATGCCATTTGTTTAAGCTGTCTGCTTGTATTTCATTTACTCTTTGGTGGAACCTTCTCTCTGGCTTGTTGATTGAGAGTCACTCTGCCCACCATGTCTTGGGTTCTTCTGTGGAGATGCTGTTAAAACGTAAACACACAACCCAGGCAAAAATAACTCCCATCCATAATCACACTATCAGCAGCAAATGAGCCAGTATTAATATAAATGTAAAGAGGTTAGGACTATTAAACTCTAGGAAAAACAGATAAGAGTTGTTTTAATAAAAGAAAGATGATTTTTGAGAAGGAAGATGGTAGTAAAATAATAGTAGTAAGTAGAATCAAGGCTGTGTGAGACAGTAAGTAATATTTACATTGTATGTTGAAACAGGGATAGAAGAGTGCAGAATGAAGTGAGAACGTGGATGTATATACTATTAGGTTTACATAGCAATTATATGTTATATATTTATATATAACATATATATATGTTATATATATATATATATATATCATATATATATGAGAGGGAGGATAAACAAGACAGACAAACACAAAAATTAAAGAACAAGAGGGAGAGAATATAGGAAACAGGTTAAAGAAAGATTTTTTCCCCAATACAACCTTTGGGTGCTGTCTTCTTTTTCTGGTCAAAATTCCATGGGTTTCAAATCTTCTTTTCTTGCTGGCTGTCTGTGAGGAGATCTAGCTGGATTCTGAGGCTGCCATTCTCTCATTTGTGGGCCTGCTTCAGCTCTCTGCTGTGAGCCACATTTAGTTGAGTCCCCTGCCACTGGTCCTGCAGCACCCTCCAGAACTCCTCAGGCTTTTCTAGCAATGCTACTCTGCTGGTGAGCCAGTGTGCATGTCCATAGTCCCTGCCCCCTATCCTTGGATCCTGTCTCCAGTTCTCCTCCAAAAAAAATCTCTGTGTTGCCTCTGAGCTGCAGCACTGGCCTGCATCCCTGCCTGGGAGAGCCTTGTTGTGCATATGCAGGTGCAGTGTTCCCTACCTGGGGTCCCAACCAAGTCCTGTGTTTTGCCACAGCTTTCCCACGTGGGCTCTTCTCTGTGGCTCAGTTCTGTGTTTTTGTTTGTTGGAACTTTGATGTAAGTGCCCCCAGGCACAGTGTTGTCAACCCAGGGAGTCCCCACCAAGACTCAGTTCACACAGTTTCTCACAGTCCGGGCTGTCCTCTGTCTTCCCACACCTCCAGCTGTTTCAACCAACCCTTCTCACTGACTCCTTCTGGTCAGGGCACCTATGGCAGGGGAAAGTTTCCATGACTTTGTTAAAATATTGCTAATTAAAAGAATTTATTTGTGTTCATATAGCAATTTGACAAATTGTAGCAATAATAAAGCATTTATATTTTTCTTCTTATCTGATATCTCCAGAATTTGAAAACTCTTAATGAATATTATTATTTTCATGAGAATATATTTACTTGCATGAATCCAATAGCAATCTTATATCTTTTTTTTTTTTTTGCAATCTTATATCTTTTATTTTCTAACTGTAGATTTGTTAGTCTAGACTTTGACTGGAATGTCATGTCTTAAAAAGACATGTCTAAACTCTGTATGTCAGCAAAAAAGCTTTAAGGAATAAAGATTGACTTTGAAGCCAATAAACACATCTTGAAAAAATGTTCTGGTATATTGCCTACTTATATGGTTCATGGCAGTCTTTCTAGGTCAGGAGTAAATTTTGCTTTCCTGGGAGATGGTAAGGAAGAACATCAAAACATTTTGGGGACCTCAAAACTTGAGGATTTATCCAAACTTATAAATATTGCAAGCAAAGCCTGATGGCAAATGTGGCTTGGCATTATTGTACTGGGAGGCTACTTAGAGTCCAATCTGGAAATTCCTTATAATATTCCAGCAAAGTAGATTTAAAATAGCCTATATGATCAATATTATACCTGTTGTGTTTATACAAATTGAAACTGGACTTAATGAAGTAAAGAATTGGTCTTGGCTTGGTTCTTTGATAAAAGTGAGGGTGATTAGGAGAAAATTATGTTTTATTAGAATCTATTATAAACACTTATAATATTAAAGTCTAATTAAATAAATTGAAGTGTCTGTAAAATGTTATTTTTAACTTATAAGCAAGGCTAGATCCTGAATTTTTCTAGTTTTCTTAAATGTTTTAGCTAAAACCTTCTAACATCCATAGCAATGGAAGAAAAATTGAAAGTGGGGGTTTGTAACAGTGGGAAATTAGTAAGTGGGGAACTGCAACCAACCCCACCATTCTTTTGACTTTTTCTTCTATATGTAATAACTCTGACTAATATGTAACTTGAAGATGAAGAGCATGCTTATACAGGAATCTTAGAAACTAACTTCAAAATATAAAGACCTCAACCTCCAGGCATCCAAGCTCTAGGATATTTGTTACCTTCAGCTGTGAAACCAGGATGATGTGAATACAGCATGATCTGAAGCCAGGGTGACTAAACCAGGATGACACTCACTGGACCATCATTTGCCTTATCAAAATGGATGTACTAGTCTGCATGTAGAGAACTTTTCAACCCCTCCCTTGTTTCCTTGTTCTGTTCCCCTCTTCCTCCTTATAAAAACCTCTGCCTCCACTGAGATGTAAAGATGGGTTTTAGACATGAATCTCTCATCGTCTTAGGTGACGGGCTTTGAGACATGAGCCCCCCATCTTTTAGGTGACTGGTACCTGCAAATAAACCAGTGTCCTTTACATCAGCACCTACCTCTCAAGTATTGGCTTTTGTAGCAGCAGTCAGTGCAACCTGCTTTTGGTTACACTAAAAGGTTTGATTTACCTTTTTCTTATAGTGCAAACCTGTTGATAAATTCCATCAATGTTTATCTGTCTCAAATATTATTTGTTTTGTTTTTATTTGTGAAAATAATTATTTTAGATATATAATTACAAGTTATCAGCTTTGTTTGTTTTCTTCCAATATGTTAAAGATACTATTCTATTATCCTCTCACTTTTACGTCATGAAATAAATCTTCCATCATACTATTCTTTGTTTCCATGCACAAAACATGTCTTTTTATGTAACTATAAGATGTTTTTATCATTGATTTTATATAACATCATTGTAATATGCTTTTATGTAATTATCTTCATGTTTCTTATGCTTGGGTTTGTTGAGACTATTATATCTTTGGGTCATAGTTTTTATCCAATACAGAAAAAATTTAAGCCATTTATTTTTTTACATATATTTCCCCTCTACCTACTAATTCAGTTCTCTTCTTTTGGCGGGGGGGGATTGTAGTCACACGTATAGTCCTTTGCTATTGTCTCATAGTTGACTGCTGGTATTCTGTTGATTGTTTTTTCAGCCCTATTTTTTCTTCAGTGCTTCATTCTCAGATAATTTATATAGCTATTTTTTTCAAGTTCACTATTTTATTTCTTCTGGAAAGTCTCATCTAATGTTAATTCATCTCACTTGTAATTTTATATCTAGAAGGTTTGTTTTGGTATTTTTAATGTCTTCCTTATGTTTACATCTTAACAAGATATATTTTTTAATATCCTTTTTTGCTAATTTTGACATTTTCATTAATTTTAGTTATGTTTTGATTAATTATTTTTGTAATTATTGACCATATCTTCTGAATTTTTTATGCATTTTATTTTTGTAATTGGATGCCTTACATTTTGAGTTTTACAGTATTAGTTATTGAATATGTTTGCATCCTATAAATATTCTTAATCTTGATTCATGAATATGGTCAAGTTACTTGGAAAGAGTCTAATCATTTTAGATTTTGTTCCATGACAGGTTAAGCCAAACCGGAGCAGTGATTAAGACAAGGTTTCTTATTGAATTAGACTTGTATATTTATAACTTTATAATAGTTTCTAATGAAATATAATTTTTTCTCCTAAAATCAACCTCAACACTATTAATATTTTGAGATGGATAATCCTTTATGTGGCAAACTCACTTTCTTTTGTGTTGTAGAATGTTTATTCATACCCTTGATCTCTGCCCACTAAATACTTGTAGCATCCACTGCCAGTTGTAACAACCAAAACTGTCTCCAATCATTGCAAATTCACCCCTAGGGTGCATAATTGTGACCCCTTCTAAAACCACCGTTTGAGAACCTCTGGTCTAGGGAGATAGTTTTTCCCCACTACTGAAGAACCACTTTATCCACTGTCTGTGGATATGGATGTTTTTAGTTTGGCTAGTAGGAAGAGGCATCGTTCTCAATGATATATGAGCATTGAATTCTCTTTCTTCCATTCCTCTGGGAAAAAAAAATTTTTTTTTTCACACCTTGTGTAGTTTTCTCACAAATTAGTAATATTCTCAGCTCTACTGAATTATCAAGCAGAGTCATCTGCAGATTTGTAATATTTTTTCTCTGTGCAGTTTTCCCCTTTACAATACTGTGTACTGTGAACCCAAGAAACCTTAATTTTTTCTTTTAATCATTCTGGATTTAGTTCTATCTCCCCAATTCATGAAGACTGTAAGGGTACTCGCTCCTGGTGCATGGCTTGTAAACTCCCTCAAAGCTTTAAATAAGGACAGTTATGGGATTAATTATTTTCCCCCATTTCTCTCTAGGATTGCTCTCTTTCATTGTTTCATGTTCACACTCTTGAAAATGGTTGCTTCATACATTTTATTTTATTCTGGTTATTTCAGGAAGGAGAATAAATATGATCTACATTACTTCATCTAGTCTAGAAGCACAAGTTATCTCTTAAAAACTTCTAAACAAATGTCTGCTTTCTCCTAGGAGATGTATTCTGGTGTGCACATATAGGTCAAAAATCTCTATTAGAGGGTAATTTGGGAGGATAATGTAGGATAGAGAAATCTCCCTTCATAGTTTATATTCAGCTAAGACTTAAATAACAAGGGGCCATTCATGTGAATATCTTGAAGCAGAGCCTCTCAAGCAAAGAAATAGACCAGCATAAATGATTTAGGTTAGAATATATTTGGGAATATAGCTTATAAGAATGCAAATAATGACTCCAAAATTTATAGTCTTAAATTCAAAAATATTTTTAACTTGCAAAAAAAAGTGCAATTAGCAGTTATCCAAATTTTAATTACTTCCTCACTGAAAATTAATGAGTCTTACAAGTATTCCCATCTGGTCTAGAATCATGCCTGCTTTATTAGTCTCTGGAAGAATCTGACAATAAGAATACCTATTTTTGAATCATGAGAGAGAAGGAAGATGGCGGCGGAGTAGGGGCAGTGTTGTCTGCTCACTCCTATCACGGAGGGACTTCAGGAGCGAACATGGTGAGGAGTGAGAGAGGATTTTGGATAGCGTGAGCAGGGAGCGGAGCGTGGGAGCAGTGTGGAGGGGGGTGGAGGGGGTCTACCACACACTCCAGTCTGAGTCGATCTGGGACCCTGTGCGTCTGCCATACCACACCCGAGGACTTGTTAACTGGGAACTGCTTGGAGGGTACCTCTACCAGGGCTGCATCGACCAGCAAAGTCTCACTGGGAGTTAGTGAGAGGATTTGGCTGGAAAAGCCAGAGGCGGTAGAACAGTGAACAACCAGGACTGAGAGAAACTGTGTGAACTGAGTCCAGGTGGAAACCTCCTTGGCTGCAACCCCTGACCAAAATCTCAGCACTCAGTGTGCACGCAGCGCTGGCGCTAGGGCCCTAAAGAACAAAGGAATGGTTTTGGGACAAGGAGAGGGGCCCACACACGAGAGCTGCCGCAGAACTGAAGACTGGGGGAGAAATGCTAGGCAGGCAGACAGCACTCGCCCCGGTGCTTTGAGTGATCGTGCCAGAGCCCTACCAAGCAAAAGGACAGTTTTGAGGCAAGGAGAAGGGCCCACACGGGAAAGTTGCAGCGGATCTGCAGCCTTGGTGGGGACTGCAGGCCAGCAAGTGGCGCGCGCAAGCATATAGAGTGGGACGCGACCAGATGCTGTAGCTCAGGAATAGAGAAATGACTAGAGGCAGAGCAGAGATTATTGGCATATGCATGCTGGCCCAACAATAGAAAAACTTTGATAGACAAGCCTGAGGAGGGCTGAGGGTGCCACAGGAGGGGACAACTAAACGCAGCTCACAGCAGAGCCATGATAGGCCCACGAATAAAAGACTAGCAACCCCAGAATCAAGCTGGATCTTCTCACAGCCAGCCAACCAACCAGAAAAGATTTGAAACCCAGGGAATTTTGACTAGGGGTGGACCCAGGAAGGGAAAAAAATAGAGACTGCCTAAAAGTTGAATTGAGTAAAAACCCTTTTATTCTCTTATTTCTCACTCTCTCTCTTACTGCCCCTCCATTGCTTTCTTCTTTTTTTTCTTTTCTACCCTCCCTTTTCTTACTTTCTCTCTGTCTTTCATTTCTCTCCTTCATCCTATTTTTTGTTAATATTTTAATTTTAATTTTTCCCTCTCTATGCTTTCTCTTCCTTTCATTTTATTTCCTTCCCTCCCCCTTATTTTCTTCCTCCCTCTCTGTCTTTTCTCTTTCTTTCCTTCTTTCTTTCTAATTACTTTTAATTTTTTAAATTAAAAATTTTTTCTTTATTTCCCCCCTCTTTCCATCCATTTATTTTTTCTTCCCTTTTCCTTCTTTTCTTTCTATCTCGTTTTATTCTCCCTTTCTTTCTCTTTATTTTATTTTTTAATTTTTTAAATTTTTAAATTTTATTCATTTCCCTCCCTCTTCTCCTTCTCCTTCTTCTCTTTTTAATCTTTCCTCTCTTTCCCTTCTTTATTCTATCTCTCTCTTTCCTTTATCTCTTTCTTTCTTTCCATTTTCTATTTTGTATTTTTATTTTTTAAAAACTCTTTCTCTAATCTGTTTCCTACCTTCCATCCCTCATATCCCTCTGCCTTAATTTTTGGTTGTTTGTCTGCTTGGGTGTCTGTTTTGTCTATCCTCCCTTTCACACTAAACATATAGCATATAACTACTATATAAACCTAATACTATACACTTCTACTTTTTTACTTCATACTAAAATCCACTCCTCCTTTTCAAACATACAGTGTAAATGTTACTTGCTGTCTTGCATAACGTTGACCCCATTTGCTAATATTATTACTGTTAATACCTTCCCTCTCAAAAATCACCCTTCTTTCATTTAAAACAACTCCTATCTGTTTCTCCTATGAAATAAGAGTCTTAATCTCTCCACAATTATATTAACACTGGCTCATTTCCTACCAATAGTGGGGTTGTGGATGGGGGATATTTTGAAGGGTGGGGGTTTATTGCCTAGGTTGTGTAATTATGTTTTAACAGCACCTCTGCAAAAGAACTCAAGACAAGGTGGGCAGAGTGACTCTCAACTAGCCATAAGAAAAGACCCACCAAAAAGTAACTGAAATACAACCAGACAGCTTAAAAAAACAACATAAAGGGCAACACAAGAGCATGAGGCTCAGAAGATCAAAGAGATTGCACCACTTAATCCCCCAATCCTCCTATAAAGAATCTCATATATCGAAAGTGGAAAATCAAAGCAGACAAATCTAATAAACAAAAACAAACAAGAATTCAACATGGGGAGATGCAGAAACAACCTCCCAATGAAGGGAAAAGAGGAATCCCCAGAAAGAGAGATAGATGGAATAAATATAAGCCAAGTAACAAATACAGAATTCAAAAAAATGGTTATTATGAAACTTAATGACCTTGACAACCTCAAAGAAAACTATGGCAAACTTCAGGGAAATTACCAACAACTCCAAGGAAACTACAAAGAATTGCAGGAAAGCTACAAGAACTTAGGGAGAACTACACCAGCATAAAAAAGGACATAGAAACTATTAATAAGAACCACGAAGAAACTAAGAATACAATCTCTGAATTGAAGAACTCAGTAGAATCAATCAAAAGTAGGCTAAACCAAACGGAAGATTGGATCAGTGAATTACAGGACAATGTAGAAAAAAATTCCCAGACAATACAACAAAATGAAAAAAGACAACAAAAATGAAGAGAGTTTAAGAGAACTGCAGGACAACATGAGACAAAACAACATTAGAATCAGAAGGATACAGGAAGGAGAAGAGGAGGAAAAAGGGATAGAAAACCTGATTGAAAAAGTAATGACAGAAAATTTTTCTAACTTTATGTGAGGAAACGTCATGCAAATCCAGGAAGCACAGAGGGTCCCAAGGAAGATGAACTCAAATAGGCCCACCCCGATACATACCATAATTAAAATGGCAACATTCAAAAACAAAGTGAGAATCCTAAAATCAGCAAGAGAAAAACAGCAGATAACATACAAGGGAGCTATGATAAGGCTATTGACTGACTTCTCAACAGAAACACTATAAGCCAGAAGGGAATGGTCAAAAATATTTCAAGCAATGAAAAACAAAGGCCTACAACCAAGACTACTCTACCTAGCAAGGCTCTCATCCAAAATAGAAGGTGAAATAAGAAGTTCCTCAGACAAAGAAAGACAAAAAGAATACATCTCCACTAAACCATCATTACAAGAGATGATAAATGGAATCATCTAAGAAGTAGAAGAAAAAAAAAAAAAAGGAAAGGAGAGGAACACAAGTACAAAGGGAAATGAACAAATACCTATCTATAATAAGCTTAAATGTAAATGGATTAAATGCTCCAATTAAAAGACATAGGATAGCAGAATGGATACTAAAACAGGAACCACATATCTGCTGTCTACAGGAGACATATCTCAAAACAATCGATTTACACAGACTGAAAGTGAAGGGGTGGAAAAAAGTATATCAAGCAAATGGATATTTAAAAAAAGCTGGGGTAGCAATACTTATATCAGACAAAACAGATTTCACAACAAAGGCAATAAAAAGAGACAAAAAGAACATTTTATAATACTTAAGGGAAAAATTCTTCAAGAAGATATAACCCTGGTAAACATATATGCACCAAACATAGGAGAAACAAAATATAAGGAAAATACTAGAAAACGACAAGAAGGATATCAATATCAACACCTTCATAGTACAGGACTTTAACACCCCATTGTTAACAATGAACACATCTTCGAAGCAAAGAAAGACCAAAGATATTGAGGCAATGAACAACACTCTAGACCAAATGGACTTAGAAGATATATATAGAATGTTTCACCCCAAAGAAGCAAAATATACATTCTTTTCAAGTGCACATGAAACATTTTCAAAGATAGACCACAAGGTAGGACACAAAACAAGACTCAGCAAATTCAAGAAAATTGAAACTATATCAAGCATCTTCTCAGATCACAACGGCTTAAAATTGGTAATCAACTTTAAGGGAAAAACTCAAAAACGTTCAAACTTATGGAGAATGAATAACATGCTATTAAATAACGAATGGGTTAACAATGACATCAAGGAAGAACTCAAAAAGTTTCTGTTAACTAATAACAATGAACACACAACAACCCAAAACCTTTGGGATACAGTGAAAGCAGTCCTGAGAGGAAAGTTCATAGCAATACAGGCCTACCTACAAAGGACAGAAGAATCTCTAATAAAAAATTTAACCCTACAGCTACAAGGACTAGAGGAAGAACAACAAGGAAATCCTAGGGCAAATAAAAGGAAGGAAATCATCAAGATTAGAGCAGAATTAAATGACATAGAGACTAAACAAACAATTCAAAAGATCAACAAAAGTAGAAGCTGGTTCTTTGAAAAGACAAATAAAATCGACTAGCTTTTAACCAGGCTCATCAAGAAAAAAGGAGAGAGGACCCAAATAAATAAAATCAGAAATGAAAGAGGAGAAATCACAACTGATACCAAAGAAATACAAATGATTGTAAGAAGCTTTTAGGAACAACAGTCCCACTAGAAATGTGAAAACCTAGATGAAATAGACAAATTTCTAGAAACATATAATCTGCCAAAACTGAATCAAGAAGAAGCAGAAAGCCTGAACAGACCAATAACAACCAGAGAAATTGAAGCAGTAATCAAAATACTCCTGGCACACAAAAGCCCAGGAAAAGATGGCTTGACAGGTGAATTTTACCAAACATTTAGTAGAGAACTAACTCCTATCCTCTTCAGACTATTCCAAAAAATCCAAAAAGAGAGAAGACTTCCAAACTTGTTTTATGAAGCCAGTATTACCCTAATTCCAGAACAAGGTCAAAACATAACAAAGAAAGAAAATACCAGCCAATGTCGCTGATGAACATAGATGCTAAAATCCTCAACAAAATATCGGCAAACTGGATCTATCAACACATTAGAAGGATTATACCCCACGATCAAGTGGGATTTATTCCAGGAATGCAAGGATGGTTTAATATTCACAAATCAATAAATGTAATACACCACATAAACAAAATGAAAGAAAAAAAACACATGGTAGTATCAATAGATGGAGAGAAAGCATTTACAAAGTACAACACCCACTTATGATAAAAACATTCAGCAAAATGAGAATAAAGGGAGGATACCTCAACATAATAAAGGCCATATATGAGAATCCTGAAGCCAGCATCATACTCAATAGGCAAAAACTGAAAGCATTTCCCTTGAGGTCAGGAACAAGAAAAGGTTGTCCAGTCTCCCCACTCCTATTCAACATAGTCTAGGAAGTTCTAGCCACAGCAATCAGACAAGAAAGAGAAATAAAAGGCATCCAAATTGGAAAAGAAAAAGTAAAATTGTCATTCTTTGCAGATGACATGATAGTGTACATAGAAAACCCTATAGACTCCACAAAAAACTACTCGACCTAATAAGTGAATTCAGCAAAATAACATGGTATAAAGGCAATATTCAGAAATCGAAGGCATTTCTGTACACCAACAATAAAACATCAGAGATAGAAACTAAAACAAAAATCCAATTTACCATAGCAACAGGAAAAATAAAGTACCTAGGAATAAATTTAACCAAGGAGGTAAAAGACCTGTACTCAGAAAACTACATAACACTAAAGATAGCAATTAAGGAAGACATAAATAAATGGAGACATATACCATGTTCATGGATGGGAAGAATAAACATCATTAAAATGACCATATTACCCAAGGCAATTTATAGATTCAATTTAATATCTATTAAAATACCAGTGACATATTTCTCAGACCTAGAACAAATACTTCAAAAATTTATATGGAACCAAAAAAGAGTCCGAATAGCCACAGCAATCTTGAGGAAGAAGAACTCAGTAGGAGGAATCACAATAGCTGATATCAAACTATACTACAAGGCAACGGTAATCAAAACAGTCTGGTACAGGCATAAGAACAGACATATAGACCAATGGAACAGGATAGAGAGCTCAGAAATAAACTCAGGTCTATATGGTCAACTAATATTTGACAAAGGGGGAAGGAACATAAAATGGAGTGAGAAAAATATCTTCAATAAATGGTGCTGGGTGAAGTGGACAGGGACATGCAAAAAAAATGAAACTAGAACAACTTACACCATACACCAGAATAAATTCAAGATGGATCAAAGACTTAAGTATAAGCTGTGGCACCATAAAAGTACTAGAAGAAAACATAGGCAGGAAAATTTCAGATATCCCACGTAGCAACATTTTCACTGATATATCTCCTAAGGCAAGGGAAATAAAGGAAAGAATAAACAAATGGAACTACATCAAACAAAAGAGTTTATGCTCAGCAAAAGAAACATCAGCAAGTTGAAAAGGGAACCAACCATATGGGAAAATATATTAGCCAATGATACCTCAGACAAGGGATTGATCTCAAATATATAAAGAACTTATATGACTCAACACGAAGAAGGCAGACAACCCAATTAAAAAATGGGCAAAGGACCTGAACAAACACTTCTCCAAGGAGGACTATAGAAGGTTCATAGACATATGAAAGGATGCTCAACATCACTAGCCATCAGAGAGATGGCACAATAAAAGGCACAATGAGATACCACCTCACACCAGTCAGAATGGCCATCATCAACAAATCAACAAACAACAAATGCTGGCAAGGATGCAGAGAGAAGGGAACCCTGGTGCACTGCTGGTGGGAATGCAGACTGGTGCAGCCGCTATGGAAAACAGTTTGGAATTTCTTCAAAAAACTAAAAATGGTACTGCCTTTCGAACCAACAATTCCATTGCTAGGACTATATCTGAAAAATCCTAAAACCCCAATTCAAAAGAACTTATGCACCCCTATGTTCATAGCAGCACTATTTACAATAGCCAAGTGCTGGAAACAACCTAAGTGCCCATCTGTAGATGAGTGGATCAAAAAACTGTGGTACATTTAGACAACGGAATACTACATAGCGGAAAGAAAGAAGGAACTCCTTCCATTTGTAACAACATGGATGGAACTGGAGAGAAGTGTGCTTAGCGAAAAAAGCCAGGCCATGAAAGAAAAATACCTTATGCTATCACCTATTACAGGACACTATTGAACAACACAAACAAATGAGCAAAACAGATACAAAGTTATGTAAACAAGGTGTAGACTAACAATGACAAGGGGGGAGGGAGAAGGGAGGAGGGAGAGAAGGAGATAAGAAGGGGAAGGATCTAGTTAAAAAACATGTATAATTTACCCATGGCCATGGACAACTGGGTGGGGACTAACTGTGGGAGGATGGGTGGGCAGAGTGTGGGGAAGCAATAGGAAAAAAAAAAGTGAGACAAATAGAAAAGAGAAAACAAACAAACTTTTTTTTTTCTTTAGTGGTGGGTAAAAATATATAAAAAATGGAAATGCAATTCTAGTGAATATTAGAAGGACAAGGATTTTCCTTCACGCTGTATATTTTTCTCCCTACCTACCTGATCCGTCCAGAAATTGGCACCCTGAAGAAGTAAGTAATGACATAATGTTCTTTGCATGAAAATAATAAGACCAGTTGTTAATAGAGGTCTTGTTGACCAAAACTTTGATTGGAATGTCATGCCTAAAGGAGACATGCTTGGGCTCTGGTTGTTACCAAAAGCCCTGAGGAACCAAGGGTGACCTTCGAAGGTAATAAAAGCCCACAAGGAAAAAGGCCTGGTACCTAGGTTGGATGTATTGTTCATGGCAATCTTTCCAGGGAAGGAATGAAGGTTGCTTTCCTGAAAGATGGCTAAAAGTGACGTTAAAGCGCAGTGGAAAACCTGAAGGACTTGGAAAAGACAGGTGTTTACAGGCAAAGCTGAATGGCAGGAACATGGCTCAGCTTCTGCGCCCTTAAGGGCAGACTGAAGGCCATCCTAAATGTTCCTTGCATAAGTTCCAGCAAAGCAGACTTAAAGATCATAAGTGATCATTTTCTGCTCTTGTTGAGTTCATGCAAATTAACAGGATAAATTAAAAATGGACCTAATGCAGTCTCTTTAATGACAATGAGGGTAATCTTAGGGAGAAAAATCATGATTCAAGAAAAATCACAATGCTCAGTGGTAGACTATAAAGTAATACAGCTAACCATCATTAAAGTTTCTTTTCATTTAAAGTTACCTTTCATTTGTAAGTTAAACTAGATCTGTGACATCATTAAAGATGCTTAATTTATAGGCAAGAAGAATGTCAAATGCCTTGCAACTGGATGTTTTCCCATTAAGACAGGCTTACAGATTTAGAGAATGGTCTGTGGGTTATGTTACATAAATTAACATATGTTTTCTGTTTTCAAAGGGCATAAGCCTATGATCTCATTACCTGAGTGACTGTCTGTATGTATAGGCCTCACTTAATCCTCTCTGTAGCACTGCCTCCTGAGACTCAATGGTTTGGCTGAACCAAGTGGCTGGGTTGGTGAAGAATGGGGTGGTCTGTGGGCTTCACCTTAAAGCAGGTTTCTCTTTTCTATCCTAATGGCTTGGACAGAAAGGGCCCAGAGGTCTGAGAGGGGGGAATTCTAAAATATTTCTCTCAGCCCAAGCTAAGCATAGTGGACAAAAGGGTTTTAGAAAGGTATGATGTGCCTGGCACACCTTCCTCCAAATAAGCCCTTCTTTTTTTCCCTAATGTGGGACATTGAAAAATTAATCCCTGCCTTTTGTCATTTAGTGGTTATGGATTGAATGATGCCTTCCAACCCTGTTGCCAAATCTGCTGCCCCCAGAATACAATAAGGATGCCACCCTGTTAAACCGTGCACACCATTGTCCAGGGACAGCCAACTGACCTGGAGTCTGCAAGATCCTTCCCCATGTGGGAAGGCCACCCTCCACCCACACCGCCACACTTATTAGGAAACTCTGGACCCAAAGGTAGGTAGGATGATGACCATGCCCAGCCTGAAACAGCTAGAAGAGCATGAGACCATCGCCCATTGTCCTCCATAAGATTATAAAGGTCTAAAGTCCGAGGGGTGGGGAATATTACTTTTTTTATTGTTATAAAAATTAATCACTTAATGAATTAATTCTAAAATAATAATAATATAGAAAAGGGATAAATAGGAGAGATTCCATACATGACCCATGGGCATGGACTGGGGAAGGGTGGGATTGCTGGGAGAGGGGGGTATTGGGCAGGGGAGAGTAAAGGGGAAAATATGAAAATATTGTGACAATATAATCAATAAAATATATCTTTTAAAAAAAGAATACATATTTTCATGTAAATTCATAGCCTTCAAGAAGAAAGCATCCTTGGGTCATCCAAGTTTTTATTTCAACAACTCATCTTTAAGCTCCTCTAAGAAAGGATAAAATGCAGAAATTGTAGTTTATCCATGGTTCTGTTATATACAGCCACTAGGAGACATATTCTTTTCTAATAAAATTATTATAAATGACATCAATACAAAATTCCATTTGAGCAACAAAGATGGACATTAAACAAAATGGCAGCCATGTAAGAACATCCACTTTCAGAATCTTCCTAAAAAGTTTGTTTGCCTCTCCTATGTTAGGAAGTTTACAATTGTTTCTCTATATTTTCAGAAACCTTCTAAAACATGTGTACCTATACTTCTTACTATTTACAGATCAAAACAAAATTTAAAAAAACCAACCTACTAACTTACCAAAAACGTTTTTGAACACCTAAATCCAGACTGTCAAAGGACAAATCTGGAAAGACTTTGGAAATGCTAAATTTAAAGTATTAAGATAGAATCTTTCTGCCACTATGCTCTCCAAGTCTGCCCTTCATATGTCCAAAAATCATATTATGTTGAGAAAATGTGATGAAATGTGTAAGCTACAACTGTCACTGCTTCTAAATGACTGTTTTCCTTTTCCTGGCTGCAGCTCTTATAAACTTGAAAAATATAGGCCTTTCATAACCCACTCTATTCCTAGCAGGGGGTATTGTTTCTCATGGAGCTGAGGAGTATTTTTAACATTTCTTCAGTTTCTTCATGTGTTACATAATCTTAACTATTTATATTACCAGTGACTTGGATTACCCCATTTAAAGAAACACCTATGTGTTGTATTAAATGTGAGATGACCGAGGACACTGAGGTAATTCCAGCAGGCAGAATGTGGGCGAACGGGGGGCTGATGCACGCTCAGACAAGTCAGCACTGAGCAGAGCAAGCACCGTCCTTTTATTGAAATCTGAGGGTGGCAACTACAGGATACACACCATATTGCATAAAGAGAAAACAGGATGCCAGGGTTCAAACATTAACCACTTTAAGTACAAAACAAAACTATAAGTCCTTAAGGCTAAGCTTCAAACAAGATGATAAGACAAGGGAGTAATGGAGTATTCAGCAAAGTCTCTTTATTCTCAGGATACCATAGCCCAGTGGCCTGGAACAGCTTGCAGCTGCCAGCGTTAGCAAGTCCAGCTTGCTCTTCTGAGTCACAGGACACCTGGTCAGGGGGGCATAAAGAAATGCCCCTACCCAGAGACTTGATTTCCACCAACACCTATGTATTTTATATACTTCAGTCATGCCTCTAAATGCACTAAATGTTAAATTTTATCTTACCAGAGGTGTTGTTCTTTGAAATTCATCAGGCTTATCCTAAAAATAATTGCTCATGACACACTACCACCATTCCTTTTATTAAAGTTATAATCATCTATTCAATGATATTGAAATAAATGTTCTTTTAAAACATGTGATTGAATGTTATTAAACAAATTAAGATGACACTTTTTTTCTGACTTTTGTAGCATTAGTACTATTTCACAAACAAATCCAATTTTTCTAAAATACACACTTATTGAATGCATTTGAAAGCTCAGAAAGTCCACTCTCTCCGCCTTTATTCTATTTTTATTTTTATGTAATATGAGAGTAAGAATACTTTTAACCTTTCCTAGTCTCTTACCAAGACCTATGTTAGTTGTAAAATTTTCACATAATTTTTGCATGTAGCTGTTAATTTCCAAACTAATTTTATCCTACCTAACCTCAGGTGTTACATGGTTCTGGTTGGTCAGAATTTGGAGGAATAGTATAAGCATTAGTGGAATAAACTGTGTACCCTGATGTTCAGTTGATTTGATGCTATATTTTTCCTCTGTCGTCTGTCCTAGGTTTTTCTGACATGCAGCTATTACCAATGTTTCCTAGAATGTTTTTTGGTGGGGTTACCTAAATCTTCATTCCTGAGTGTTCTAAGCCCTTCATTGCCAGTATTTTAATAGGCTATGATTGATTTACTTGACAATTTACAGTAAAATCCAGGAATGAGAGAACAAAAATACTATATGTCTCATTGAATTAAATGAGGGCTGATCATATTCTTTCCTCCCCTTATTATGTAGAAAAAGCCATGCCTCCTATGATGATCTAGGTCAAGTAGATCTACAGGTATAATTACTACTTTCTGTGTTTGCTACTGGGAGGATAAACCCAAAGTGACTTTCTGGAAGTTACAGTTTCAAGGATAATAGGACTCTTACTGTGTCCTCAAGTAAAACTGCCTTTCTCCTGGAGGACCTCTAGACACACAGGGCTTATAGATACTGGGATAGTAGGAGGAAGTTATCTAAACAGATAATTTAGATTGATGGTAAAGGGCCTATTCTTACATTTCTTCCTTCCTTCCTTCCTTCCTTCCTTCCTTCCTTCCTTCCTTCCTTCCTTCCTTCCTTTCTTTCTTTCTTTTTTCCTTTTCTTTCTTTCTTTCTCTTTTTTTTTGAAAATTTTAACTTTAATTTTATTTTTAAAATATTATTTTTCCATTACTGTTTAACTCCCTTAAACTCCCCTCTGCCATGCAATCACCACACTATTTTCCATGTCCATGAATCCTTTATCCTTTTTGCTTGATCCCTCCACCCCTAAACTCTCCACCTGCCAATAGCTTTTATCCTGCTCTCTAACTATGAGTCTCTCTATTTCACAGAAAGACAAATATCATGTTTTCACTTATATGTGGAATCTAATGAACAAACTTTTCTTCTTGATTCCAATCCCTTGGTTTCAAAACTCATGTATTATACCAATTGGAAACACAGTGTCACATAATAGTCTTCGCTTTATAACAAAATAGCATTCTAAACGATACTACTCTGCCATTGAAGCATTTCATCTCCAAGATGGTGAATCAGGAGTACCATCACTTTAGCATTCTTACATGCTATCAGTCCAGGAGTACCCTGGATATGATGAATTCTGTGGTAAAATCAGAAGATCCAATAGTCAAGTGCCGACCATTATACCACCTTTGATATATAAGTAGTTTATATGGCTGAGGTGAATGTTATGTGAGACATTCCATCTCAGAAGACTAAGTACTTAATTATTGATTGTGACAGGAAAGAAAAACCCATACTTGGAATAAGTGTTAATCCTGACCAGGATATATCACCACTCTTTCCAAATGGAATGAGTGAATAGTTCAGTACCACCACATAGCTTGGCTAGTTGTTTTTTGTTTTTTAAAGGAGAATGTACCATATTTGTAGCACAGCATTTTCTCTATTTCTGACAATTCAGACAGTCAAGATTGCAAATTTAAACATATATGTCATTATTCAGATTTGCTGTGTCATTCTATAGTAATTGAGCAAGTTGTGTTAATCTTTGCATTTATCTTTATTGGAATTTGAGAATTCCTTGAATCTGTAATTATATATCTTTCATAAGTTTTGGAATATTTCAATCCATTACCTTTATCTTCTGCCCTATACATATTTACTTTTAGGACTACATTATGAATTATAGTCCATTTGATATTTCTTCATATATCTCTCATGCTCTGTTGATTCATTTTAACTTTTTTCTCTATAATTTTAATAATTTCAATTGACTTCCCTTATAATTTTGAATACATTCTTCTGTTGTATCTATTGTTTTTAAAGACCATTGATAGAATTATTAATTTAGATGTTTTCTTTTGAGTCCTAAAAATATAAATGTTTATTTTTTGTGTGATTTTATTGTTTTGTTATATTTTCTATTTTAAATCAATTTTATTCATTCTCTCCTTGGCTTTTAAAAACATATTCAATGGTCTTTTCCATTAATATAATATCATAGACATCTGTAGATCTTTTTGTATAAACTGTTTTCTCTTGTAAATGTGTATCACATTTGCTGCTTTCTCATATGTCTTGCATTTAGTGTTAAATACTATTTAAAAATTATAAAAGAATGCTATAAATATAATTTTCAACAGAAGGAGCATCTTCTTTCTCTCTCTCCCACCAAGGCTGAGAGGCCAATCATTCTGCTCCAATCAGGAGTAAAGCTGGATCAAGGTTAGATTAAATCTTGTCTACATTTCAGTTCACTTCTAGTTTCAAGTGTCTTATGGGCAGGATTATTCATATAGTAGGTTTCCATTTCCAGCAGGGCTCTGGATTCTAAATACTTTAAGACTCTCTCTCTGAATTTCACCTAAGTCTCTAGTCTCCAAACTGATGGTTATCACTATTCTGAATTTAACAATAACTTTAGAAGTAAGGATCAACTTGCAGGGAGAATTATTTATATGTTCAAGGTTGTTTTCAGATTCCTATGTGACATGTCTACTCCTATAATTCTTGGCAGCTCTCTCTGATTTTCTTTACCCTGGAAATGTTTCTCTGTATATGATACAACCAAACATTATTTATTTGTAGCCATATTTGATTAATGTTTCCAGGATGAAAGCACACATTAGTCTCCTCCACCCCAGAAAGAGTATGTTCCTCTCTATAATTCAGCAACTTCAAAGATATTTGCATAGCAATCTAGATGATATATTAAAAATATATTGTTGTTTATTTATTTTCCTAATTGTTGTAGCATTGGTAGTGGTCTAAAGTCATCATCTATATTCTAATGAAAAGATATATATGTCTGGGTTGCTTTAAAAGTGGGCAAGAGGGTAAGTTCACCTAAGTAGGAAAAAACTAGATACATACCTCTAGTAGAATTACCTGTTGTCCTCAATTCTTCAGCCCATCTTATGTGTGCATTGTCATGATTTCATCATGGGCAGAATAGATACCATTATCAGACTCTTGACTTTGTGGTAAACTGTATTATTTACTTTGGCCAATATTATGTGGCAGAAATAACATGTCAATTCTAAATATTATTTTTCAGAGGTTTCCTCACATCCCTCTGCTACGTTTGTACTCCTCTTTCATACCATTTAGCTAGCTAGTCAATAGACAAGAAGAAAACTTTTGGAACAGAAATGCCTTAGCATAAGTGATTCTACTTTTTCTGTTTACTATAGACCTGTACTTATAGGCACAGTCAACCACTGCTACTAAAACTTAAAGAAAATCTGCTAACTCAAACCAAACCTAGATCATCTAAACCACAGTCTACTTACAAACTCAGCAATAATAAATTATTGCAGATTTAAACCACTGAATTTCTGGATCTCTTGTTATGCAGGCTTGATATGAAAATAAATCATTAATATAGTAATAATTGATCCTTATGTATGACATAAGTAAGATTAACACAAAGAGACAATGCCTAAGAGTCCAAAGACTAACAGGAAAATGTTTAAAAGACACAAAAGAAAGAAACTTATTCAAATATCTGACAAAAGTAGAGGAAAACATGAGAAACCTGTATTTGTAGAAGTAAGATATTTCTTACTCATTACTTCTCCCCAGACCAATCCTGGGAGAAAAGTTGTCTAGGGAAGTAAAAATATGTTTTTAATAGTAATTACTTTTATAGGTTTCATTTTTATAATGGATTGATATATAAATTGCTCATTTAATTTTGACATGAACAAAGATGACTTATTATCTAAGAGTGAACTTAAAATCATGGGATGTGCCCAAACTCTCATCCAGGCTTTAGAAAAAAATAGCTCCTGCATAAGGAGTTTGAATACACAATGCAAGACAGAATAAATTCATTTGCTAATTGCTTCAAAGAGTTACTCCTTGCAAAGCCATTAATTATATGGAATACTGCCATGCCAATCAAACTGTAATTCATAAAGAACTAGCTTTTTAATAATAAAATGTTTAATAGATTTTAAAATTATAGAAGATTCTATTTTTCTACTTAGAAAAATTAAATGTGAAAGTAATTTAAATGAATAATCAAACACATAGAAAGTCATGTTTCTTAAAAATATCATAGAATGATGTACCTATTTTTAAATCTATGTTCTTTCCTAAATTTCATTGACCTGCTAAACAACATTATAAAAATAAATAAAGTATAATTGGGATAAAAAAATTGGATAATTTACTTCTTTTTTTTAAAGATTTTATTTATTTACTTTTAGAGAGAAGTGACAGGATGGAGAATGGGAGGGGGAGAACAGTTGCATCTCACAAGCCCCAAGCTGGGAGCCTGGCCCACAACCCAGGCATGACCCTAATTGGGAATTGAACCAGAGACCTTTCAGTTCACAGGCCGGTGCTCAATCCACTGAGCCACACCAGCGAGGGCTATAATGATTAATTTAATATGTCAACTTAGATAGGCTACAGTATCCAGATATTTGGTCAAACATCTGTCTAGTTGTCACTGGGAAGATATTTTTAGATAAGATTTATATATAAATCAGCAGGCTTTGTGTAAAGCAGATTACTCTCTGTGATATGAAGGGGCCCCATTCAATCAGTTGAAGGCCTTAAGAGAAAAAGATTGAGGTCCTAAAAGGAAGAAGAAATTCTGAGTACAGACTGCTGTCAGACAGGAGAAACTGGAATATCAACTCCTCTCTGAGTCTCCAGTCTTTCATCCTGCACTCCCGGATTCTGATTTGTCAGGCTTTACAATTGCATGAGTGAAAACACACAGACACACATTTTATTTGATTCTATTTGTTTGTTTTCTCTGGAGAACCCTGACTAATGCAGGTGTCACTAGCAGACTAACTGTTTTGAAACATGTTGGAAGATATAAAGCTAACGAGTTTGAATTGAGAGACAAACCAGAATAAGAAATTCTCAAAACAACATAGGATCTGGAATGAGCTGCTGAAGCCATCAGTAACAGATTTCCAAACTGAGTCCTGAGAAAATCTTAATACTTTGTCAGCACATGAAGAGGAAATGGAGAGCAAGAGCATACCATATAGCTGGCTGATACATAAGAATGTGTTCCTTCTCACTAACAATCAAGTAAATATTAAAATAAAATGTTATCTGATTGGAAAAAATGAGCATACTGGTAATTGGCAAAGTTGATTTTATGAGTACTCTCAGATATTATTGACATATTTGAGGGAAATTAGAATAAAAGTAAATATTGAATATAATTCTGAATATATTTAAAATTAGTATTCACTCTTAAAATCACAGTTAATATAATATTATTGTTCTTTTAGTAAAATCTATCTTTTCATATAACAAAAATAAACTTAAGTAGTAGAAATACATAGTAAAATTCAGATAAGCTTGAATTTAGAATTGGTTAAGTTCTTTTTCACTGAAAGTTCAAAAGAAGATTATGAGTATAAATAGAATATTATTTTATAGGATAAATTTCATTCAAAACACCTATAAGTTATAGCTTAACTCAAAACATTACATGATCTTAGAAGTCTATTAAGCACCCTTGAGTATTTTTTTAACTAAAGAGAAGGAACAAGATATAATTTTTCTGGAAAGTTACTAAGATAAATATTTGAGGCTCTGAAATCAGATTTAAACTTTTCAACTAATACTTTTCAGCTCTTATTAATAACTTTACTATGAAAATAAACTTTGACTAGTACACTCATACTATCAATATTTTCTTACAAAAGATTATTTTATTTTTATTAATTTATTGACATTTTAGGTGTAAAAATCAGCATGGTCACTATGAACACCTAGAGCATGCTTTACATTCACGGCCATTTGGAGACTTTATCTTACAGTGTATGCAGGTGTGTGCCTCTTTATGTATATTTGAATTATTAACTATCTAAAGCATTTTTTCTCTAAGTCCAATATTTCTCTAGTGTTTCTTGACTGCTACCAAATGAAGCTTTTAAAAAAATATTAAAGGGAGAATGCACCAAACAATTAGCTTAAAATGCAGTTAAGCAATCAACCTCTAATATAAGCTATAGAAGAGGCAGGCAGAGATTCAAAGAGGGAAAGTCAATTGTTATACATCGCACAAAAGAATTTTTAAAAATTACAAATTTGATGAAAGATTAATTTAAAAATAGTATACCAATTATATAGAGAAATAAAGGGAACAAAGAAGGAAACTAATACTCTTGTGAAATATTTCTATTCTTTGTGAAGCAAGCCAAGAACTGAGAAAAACTTGCTACAAAATTTTAAGATGTCAATAAAAGTCACTTTGTGAAAATATTCCAGCTAGGATTGAGAAGTACAAATTGCTAGTTACAAAGACAGTCATAGGAATGTAAAGCACAGCACAGGGAGTATAGTCAACAACATTTTAGAAACTATTTATGGTGCCAGGTGGGTACTAGATATACCAAGTCAATCACCCCATACGGTATATAAAGGTCTAATCACTATTTTGTATGCCTGAAATAAAAATAATATTGTATGGCAACTATAACTGAAAGTTAAAAATAAGAAAAGAAAATGTCCCGGGAGGAACTTGGTGGTAAAACAATTTGTCTCATTGTCTCAAACGTTGAATTACATGTTCAAGTGAAAAATTGAACCTGATCACATAAGAATAGACAAACCTGTTATTTCCCTAACTTATTTTTTCTAAAATATGACTAATTAATTTTTATGTTGCTTCATCTTGTTGACATCATAAAATTTACAAAAGCTATTGTTTGAACAAAAGAACCTCATGTTCTTTATAAGTAGGCTTTGGGGAAGGCACATTAAATTTGGCCACTGTGTAGATTCTTTCCTCTATCCTTTAACAGCGGTCAGTCCAGAGTCAGTGAGGGGAACAAAATTAATCAAAATGAAGGACACGTAATATCAACCTTGAAGTTTAAATGGGGCAGAAGCCCCACCTACCTTTGATTTTTTTGCCCCAAAGGCTAAATTTCTGGAGAAAATTTGAACACCTCAATTCTATGACATTAATTAAATTATAAAAGACACTTTTTTTCTCTGTATTTTAGTAATTGTGAAGGGAAAAAAATGAAATAGAGGTATTATTGAAATGATGAAAATGAAAACTTCATTTAATCACTTCCCAATAGAAATATTCTTTCTTCGATGGAAAGAAAGTTTTATCTGATTACTTTGAATATAGAGTATTGTTGTGGTATGTCTAAATATAAAATTTATCAATGAGGCAACTCTCTATCACCCTTTAAAAATAAACAGTTGTCGAAAAATTGATCAGAATAATTGTCACCTGTCTATACTATTTGCTATCATTTCTAGACACAAGAAATAATCCTGGTGTTTTGTTGAGTATAAAAATTTAATTTATTATGTAGTGGAGACTATGTGAACTAAATCTAAAAAAAACAACTGGGAATCTTCAAATTATATGTGTTCCTTTTTAAGTTTTTAAAGATGGGAACAATATAGTTTCAGTTAGGTATTTTTTGGAGAACACTTGAGAGTGGGAGACTGTAACAGTGGAAAATTGTAATGGTGGGGAATTGTAACCCACCCACCATTCTTTTCACATTGTTTTTGTAAGTGCCGACTCTGACTAATATGTAGCTTGGAGATGAAGAGCATGTTGATAAAAGAATCCTATTAAGTAACTCTAAAAGATACAGACTTCTACCTTAGGCATCCCAGCTCTGGGAGAAATGCTGACCTTCAACTGTAAAGGCAGGATGACTAAACCAAGATGATGCACAATGGACAGTCACTTGCTTTTTCAGAATGAACTGTGCTCATCTACATGTAAAGAACTTTTCAATCCCCTTCCTTGATCTCTTTGTTCTGTTCCCCTTCTTCCTCCTTATAAAAACCTCTGCCTGCACTGAGATGTGGAGGTGTCAATCCCCTATCCTCCCAGGACATGAACTTTGTGACATGTGTCCCCCATCTTCCAGGTGGCCATCACCTGAAAATTAACCACTTTTCTTTACATCAGCACCTGCCTTTTGAGTATGAGCTTTTGTAGAGGCAGGCAGATGGAACTGTGTTCAGGTTTCTATGCCACATTAAAACTTATTTCCACAAGGTGGAGGGGAAGAGGAACTTCTGAATTTGTGTTTAAAATGATATATTGATATGATAGATTAATAATGGAATAATATAAAGATAGTGAAAAATAGCATGGAATATGATGAGAAACTCTGTCAAATAAAGGTATTTTTAAAACTGTATTCCCCAACCACTCTACATTTCGAATTGTGCTTCTAGCCATCACTAGCTCCCTGGCTCTTCATTTAATATATCTTTGATACTAAAAATTTGACTAATTCTCTGCCCTCGTATATCTGCTTCTTACTTATCCATTTAATAAGTGATGGTTCCATTTCAGTAATTTTAATGTTTAGCTTTAGGAAGTTGGGGAGAAAGATTCTAAACATGATCAGAAAATTTTACTTGAGTTCAAAATTATAGTGAGAAAGAGAACTCAAAATCCAGAAAAGTAGTTGGCAGAAATAAGCTAGAAAGCTTTGACATCACTACCCAATTAATGTAAAGTCTTAGTACTCATAGAATTCATTTATAGTTAGGTGTGGTGAAATATCTATTGTTGGTTTAAGTGAACATTTTGTGCCTGTGAAACAGGCATGTGTTCTTCTGATAATCTAAATTTGCTCTTGTTACTACCACATCTCCATCCCTTTCTTATTTATGAGGTATTTAATATACGTATATGTAGAGAAATATATGGATACAGATGAAATAAATATAAATATAGGCATAGTAGTGTTTATTAATGCTATACTTATTTACCAAATGAAGCTAAAAGTATAATAGAATACCACTTGTGACTGAAGAGTTCTGAGCAAGGTTGACTCTACCTCATGGCTGCAAAAGTGGGTAAGTAAACTTTTCTTGGCCAATCAAAGATAATCAGAGATTTATATGTCTTTGTTCACTTTTATTGGTTAAGGGAAAATTGCTTAAACCATCAAATGAAAGAGAATAAAATAATTTGGGTGGGATCAAATAGGCAGAAAATCTTTATTTACTTTGGAACAGTTAACTACAAAAGTACTATGTATTTGCAGTTGCTGAAGGGTATTGCATAGAGAGGTTTACATGACAATGAATCCACTCAGGAATTATGAAGCCGAAGATTTAGAGAGAGATTCAATTTATCTTGTTACTTGAGCCTCTGCTTTAACTCAAATGGAAATGCCAAACAGAACATGAAATTTTAAGTTGTCAAAGACTACAATAATTTCATTATTGCTTAAACCAGTTTGAATTGATTATTTATCATAAGGAAGAATATTGTGAATAATAAAATAATTAAATAATTATTGATAAAATAAAATCAACATTATTAATATCATTGATTAAATAATGAAATAATGTTAAGCAAAACTTCATTACAGTAAAATTAACTCTACTAATTTGCTTGTAATAACAACTCTTTTAAAATACTTATAAGGCACCAGGAAATAAAATGTTGATATTCAGTGGAACATATTTCTATTACATAACAAGCACGTGAAAATTAAACAAACAAAAAAATAATGTCAACTTATTTATAGAAAATTATTTTGTATTTTTATGACTGGTGGTTTATTTTATCTGTGAAATGTAATGAACAAACAAACTAACAAACAAAATAGAAACAAACTGACAGCTGTCAGAGGGTAGTATTATAGTTGGGAGGCTGGGTGAAATGGTGATAGACAGATATTATTATATGACCTCACCTATGACAGGAATCTAATGAACAAAACAACTGAGGAAGAAAATATGGATCAGACTGAAAGTGAACAAAGGGGAGGCAAGAAGGGTATAATAAAATGTTGGAAATAAAGAGAAGGGACTAGACAAAGAACATATATGAATGATACTATGGATATGGACAATAGTGTGGGAATTGACTGTAGGAGCGGAGCATGAGATGGACAGAAGAGAGCAAAGAGGGAAAATTGAGACAACTGTAATAAAATAACATTAAAAATGATTTAAAAATTAAAAAAATAAACACATAGACACAGACAATAGTATAGTGATTATCAGAGGGAAAGAGTGGGTAGGAAGAAGTAGAAGAAGATAAAGTGGGAATAAATAGTAATGGGAGGAGACATGACTTCGGGTGGTGAACACAATACAGATGATGTATTGTAGAATTATACACCTAAATATAATTTTATTAACCAATGTCACCCCAATAAATTCAATACAAAAAAATCATTTCATCAATAATTTTCTCTTTGAAAAATCTAAATATTTTATCTTTATATATTGGTATCTATAAAAATAAAAGTTTATAATCATAATTTAGATTATAGTAATATGGGAAGTTCATTTTCTTACTGATATAAAGTAATATTATCTTATATTTTAACAATCCAAATAAGAAACACAGAAAATGATAGATGAACACAAACATATTTATTCTGCTTTATTTGTAAGCTTGTTGATAAAGAATTGAAATTGCAAAGTAGTAGTATTCCATTGTTTATATGTGCCACACATTTTTTATCTACTTATCTATCAATGCACACTGAGGTTGCTTCCATATCTTGACTATTGAAAATAATGCTTCACTGAGCATAAGGCTGAATATATCTTTTTGGGTTTCTTTGTATGAATATCCAGAAGTGAAACTGGTAGGTAATATGGTAGACTTTACACACACACACACATTAAATTTTTGAGGAACTTCCATACTGTTTCTCATATGGTGTGCATCAATTTATAATACTTCTTTCCACTTGCAACAACATAGATGGACATAGAGGGTATTATGCTACTTTAAATATCAGAGAAAGACAAATAACATAAAATTTAACTTACATGTGGAATCTAAAAATCAAAATCAATGAACAAAAACAACAATCTCAACAAAAAACAGAAACAAACTCATTAACACAGAGACCAAACTGATGGGTTGTCAGATGGGGAAGGGGTTAAGTGGATGGTCAAAAAAGTTGAAGAGGATTAAGAAATACAAATTGCCAGTTATAAAAATTGTCATGGGGATGTAAAGTACAACATAAGAAATATAGTCAATTTTATTGTTATAATCCTGTATGGTGCCAACTGAATTATTAGGGTGATAACTTCATAAGGTATATAAATGTCTAATCACTATGTTGTACACCTGAAACTAATATTGTATATCAACTATAATTGAAAATAAGTTAAAAATAAAGTGCAACAAATAAAAATAAGTAGAAGTACAAAGGTTCTAAGGCTACATAGGAATAATCATTTTAATTAAGAAAAACATAATTTACATTACAAGGGATGAAGCCTTAGGTATTCCTCAGTGCAGGGTGACCCATTTAACCACCTTCTGGTGTTGTATGTGTGGGAAGGATGGGAAAGGGAACAATGCTGCTTGTTCGGCACTCACCCCTTTTCCAGTCACTTCATCTGCTTCCTGACTGGTGCCCCTCTAACTTTTGTCCTGGTGATGGTTCCCAGAGTGGGTAGGATTGCATATGTTCTAGGATAGTGGAAACCCTCTAAATGAACTCTCTTGAGAGATGAGCAGTTTCTTCTGCTGCCCCAATCCCCACTGGTTTTCACAGCTAGAAGTTATGGGGCTTTATTTTTCCTGTGCTGGAACTGAGAGCTGCTCAGTCTAGCCTGAAACCAAGATTACTCTATCCAGCAATGCTATCATTTAGAATGGAAGGACAGATAAAGTGATTCCTAGACAAGGTAAAACTAAAGGAGTTCATTATCACCAAGCCATTATTATATGAAATGTTAAAGGGGCAGCTAAAAAAGCAAAAACAAAAACAAACTAAGAAAACAACTAAAACAGGAACAGAATCTTAGATATGAAAATCATATGGAGGGTTATCAGCAGGGCAAGGGAAGAGGGGGAATGGAGGAAAAGGTACAGGGATTAAGAAGCATAAATTTTGGGTACAAACTGGACAAGAGGATGTTAAGAATAGTAAAGGAAATGGAGAAGCCAAAGAACATATATGCACAACTCATGGACATGAACCAGGGGGGCAATTGCTAGAAGGAAGGGAGTTATTGAGAGGAGGGGTACAAAGGGGAAAAAATTGAGACAACTGTTATAGCACAATCAATAAAATATACTTAAAAAAAGAAAAATGTAGTTTAATGCTATGTTAAATTTAACAACTATTCACATCATAAAAACTTGAAAACTTGTATTAACATATTTTAGATTAGTTTTCTGTATTCTAAACATATATTTTGAACTCAATCAAACTGTAATTTAAAAAGCCATTCATCTGTAATTTGAGCTATGACCACATGCAACAGGTACTAGGCTTCTATCTAGCACTCAGTGAGAAAATCATGGCATAAACTTAGATTAGGATGCGTTTTTTTCAGTATCTGAATATAATTTAGTTACCTCCTAAAAATACCTAATATAATTTTCTGTTGTCAAATACAGGACTTTATCTCTCCTAGTCTAATTAACATTCAGGTTGGACTAATGTCAATTTATACCAAACAGGTTAATCATTTTCCAGTTAACATTGTTTTCATTGTTTGTTTAAAATAAGTTAATTGGGATCACTAAGATTTACTTGTTTCTACTTTTATGACTTTTATGAAATAAATGATTGTTTCATTATTTTAATGTAAGGTGGCAGAATTAGAGCTCTAGTTTTTTTTGTCTGAGTTTCTTAATGTAGTGTTCTCATATGTTTCTTTGCATCTCCCTATCCTCAGGCAGAGTGCTTGACAAGTATGAGTTCAATACATATGTTGAATGAAGAGATGAAAACCTACTCAATCACAAACTTTCATGCTTCTTTGTTATACATTATTTCTGTGTGTTTGATAGAAAATTTTAAGAATCTTATAACAAAAATGTCATCCACCAGACAAGTTGATTTGTGATGAATAACTAATGGATCAATATTCCTTTGTGTGTGATATTATTTACATTTATTTTATTGAAAGCTGTTTTCCATTTATCTTGACAGACATTTAGAATTACCAGCTATAATTCTGGTTTATGCATTATTAGATATATAAACTTGGAATATTGTCCCTAGCTGGTTTGGCTCAGTGGATTGAGCGTCGGCCTGCGAGCTAAGTGTCGCTGGTTCGATCTTCCAGTCAGGGCACATCAGAGAAGGAAAACTCTGACTCCAAAAAACCTCCGCTGCCTTGCGGCATACCTCTTTAGGGGAAAGGCTAAGGGAGTAAACCCCGACAGAAAATCCGGAGCCGGAGTCCCTAAGGCGGTTTGACGTTGTAGTCAACACCGGCAACTCCTGCGGCGCACCTGAAACCAAGCTGTATTGACTCCGTCTTTCCCTTGGACCATTCAGCTGCGAAGAGAGGGGGGGTCTGCTGCTTGGGCAACAGCAGACCCTCCATATCACCCTGCCCAGGCTCTGTAGCTTCAGTTTCACTGGAGAGGACACTCCAGCGTCATCGCAAGATGTCGATTCAACACGGGAGGAGACAGATACCGTGTCACTCCCGAGTCGGACTGCACAGCCATTCTCGGCGGTGCAGATAGACTCTTAAGAAGCTACACCATCGTCTCTCGAGACGGATGGCTGCCGACGAAACTTGGAATATTCTAATTCTCAGAAAGACTAATTTTCTTTTCTTGCAAATTAAAAATAACACCAGGAGCAACTCAAGTGACAATAATATTATGATTTGTGAAGCTTACATATGAATCATCTAATTACCATAGATGCACTGTAAGACTTTCTATCAGATATTTCTGTACCTTTTGCCATTTAATCAAAATACTCTCTGTAAGATAGCAATAATTATCTTCATAGTACAAATGTGTTTGTTTTATAACACACTTTACCTACCGTAAGTCCCAAGGAATTATTAATATTATATGTCTAGATTCACTACATATTCTTTGTTGATTATGATGGATTATGATGGATTATGATGGATTACAGAAATGACACTCCTTATGTTTTTCAAGTAATCAATTATAACTTTTGCTTCCCATATCAATTATTTATTAAGCAGTTAGTTTTATTTACCAGTTTCCTAAGAGAGTCATAAGCTCCATGAAGGAGGTACCATATCTAAGTTGTCAATAGATTCCCAAAGTACATAATAGTAATAAAGAGCAAGAAAGTATTTCATATTTGATGTAAATGTCCAGTTGAATTTTTGTTTGGTTTTATTATTTTCCTAGTTGGCTAATGTAATTAGTTGTACAGTAATGCATATGAGAGTAAGTTTCAAATTCACATTGTCATTTACAGCATATATTATATATAAAATAATATTTACATGTATTTATATAATATTTCCTGTATTTCAAAAGCAATGCAAAATTTATCAGATAGAATAGTCTTATATTTAATTTATTAGTTACTTGACCTGTTTCAGAACCAGAATCATGTTTGTTCAATTAAAATTATATCATTTGATGAGGCAATTTTTCTCATTAACTTTTTATTTTTGGAATGTTTTTGGTTATTTTCATATTTTAAAAATTCTAGGTAATTAAAATTACTTATAAACTTTAGAATTGTGTTTGGATTTTTGTAATTTTGTAAATATAGTTGGATTGAATTTAACATTTAATGATGTAACTTCCTATGTAAGAACATAGTCTATTTTCTTTATTTAGTATTTCTTTTGAATCTAATGTTTAAAATTATATTGTAATCACTATACATCTTGAGCATTTTAATTTTTATGTGTTTTAATTCTGTACTGTTTGATTTAATGAGATTTTGCCATCATGTCTTATTCTATTAGCCTAGGTTTTCTAAAAACATAATTTTTATTTTATAAGTATTGATAATTTAGCTCTTATTTTTAATCATTTCTATTTTTTCTGTTAGGTAGCAGCTAGGAATGAGTGGCCAGAAAGGAAATAAAGGCAGGATCCTTGCCATTACAACCTAACAAAACAGGAGGCTAGAAGCAAAAGGAAGATATGTCTCACCAATTAACTCAGCAGTCCTGAGCCCAGTTGGATGAGATTGCCTGGTGTCCTGAGCATCAAAAGCAGAATAGCACAGGAGGACAGGAGAGTCCTTGAAACTGTGCTGAGAAAATGGGCTTCTGTAACAATCTGACTAATATTGTCTTGTGTTCTGAACATCACAAGAGGGAATTGCACAGGAGAAATAGAGGGTCCTATACTGGAAAGGGGGGCTTTTGTAAGGATTTCACTAAGACAAAGAACCTTTACTAGCTGATAAAGAATGCCTTTGTAGCTGAACATTATTCCCAAAGGGAAGAAGCAAGGGTACCTGGAAGCCAGCTGAGGTATATAACGCTGAACTCCAATAGTTGGCATATTTAGATTATCTAAGTGCCCACTTATAGCCTATATAAGTGTATAGAACAAACTCACTAACTTACCAGCACACTTTCTAACAACTTTCTTACCTATATACATAGAGCACTTGGACTAGCCTGGTGCCTGACTGCAGCTTTTTGCTCATATTTGCTTCATAAATAAACTTATGTCATTTCCACTCTACGTACTTCCTCTCACTTGAATTCACCTCTTGTGGGGAGACAAGAACTGAGGCAGGAGAGGAAGGCCTCCAGACTTTGGTCTCTCACTCCCCATCTGTAACATCTCCACAATATTTTAAAACAGTATTTAATGGTAATTCAGGTAGAATTTCTGATGTATGTTTTTGAATAATTTATTTACACTAGTTTCTGTTTCTTAAGGCCCAGAAATTTCAAGAGAAAATGTGTCTCTCCTAAAGTCTGAGATCATTCAACATGTCATTTTGCACATGTCTTAAACACAAAATAAAGCACATAAAAACCTGTCTCTTTAACAAGATCATAAGTCTGAGATGTAGGTCTGAGTAAAGCCCTGACTCACCGCAGGCATTAACTACAGAGTTAGATGCATAGAGAGCTGGAGTCTGTCTTCAATTAAGAGAAAACTCCTAAAGTGATTGCAGCTATTGAGAGTTACCTTCTTCTAAACAGAACATAAATGTTCAAATGGAATAGGAATTAGTAAAGGGACTCAGAGGCCCCAGAGAGAGGGAGAGGTACTCTGAAAACCAAAACCTGCACTTTGGAACAAGTTTTTATGATCCCTGCTTATTTTGTTCTGTTTTGTTTTCCTTCTGCGATAATATTTTTCAAGAAAATTTAGAACAAAATGTTCTAAGATGAAGGGGGACAGCATTGGTAGAGAGTATCAGAATGTAAAAGCCTACTGGGCAATGGCTTCTAACATCTGTTGATCATCAAATTAACTTGCAGATTTATATAAATTTGAATTCCTCAAAGTCTTTATCAAGTGTCTAATTCCTTTTTCCCAGATATTTTCTGTATTCAGAATGCTTGATAAATTAGTGTGATGGGAAAAAGAAACAAAAGGACAAGCAGCAGGGGCTTTGTCCCATCCTCTCTCTTTTGATAAGGAGATATCCAGAGCAAGATCTCAAAGGGCCGTGGTTTTTTCTTATTATTGTAATTGTTAGTGATTTTTTAAAAACTGAGCCCTTCAAGACTGCACTTTTAGGCAGCAAATAGACTTATTAGAGACCATGGGGACTGTCACATATATTCTTAAAGAAATCTATGTTTATAGTAGCTGTTGTAACTGCCACTATGAAGAGTTGCCTTTCAGAAGTCAACTTCTATATACTTTGCTTAAACATACTGAAGTGAATCTTCTATTATTACACATATGATATTTAAAAAAATTTTTCTGTTATTAACAAATCTGTATTTGTACTTATAAATATTGGTAGAGAACTATCTGGCTACTTTTTTGTGGTATATCTTTTTTTATTAACTTATTGTTGACACTATTACATATGTCCCCATTCCTGCCCCCACTTTGCCCACCTCTATCTAGCTCCCACTACCCTTCCCTCTGGCCATCATCACACTGTTGTCTGGGTCTATGTGTCATGCATACATGTTCTTTGGCTAATCCCTTTACCTTCTTTCATCCAGTTCCTCTTTCCCACTTCCCCTCTGACAGCTGTCAGTCTGTTACATGTAACCATGCCTCTGGTTCAGTTTTGTTATCAGTTTATTTTGTTCATTAGATCCCACATATAAGTAAGATCATCTGGTATTTGTCTTTCTCTAACTGGCTTATTTACTCTCCATGTCCATTCATGCTGTTGCAAAAGCTTAAGATTGCCTTCTTTTTACGGCCACATAGTATTCCATTGTATAAATGTACTACAGCTTTTATTTATTTTTAATCCACTGGCTACTTTTAAAGAAACTGAAAACTGATTCCAGTAGCTTAAGATATTAGAGCCATCATGATGGCTTGGCATCATGCTAGGAATCTGGGAATCTGTACAACAGCCACCTCTTATCCTGCAGTTACCCCTTATCCAAGGTTTTGCATTCTGTAGTTTTAGTTATGTACAGTCAAATGCAATAGAAAATATGACATGGAAAATTCCAAAAACGTTTTAAATTTCACCACATTCTGAGTAGCATGATGAGATCTCATGGAGACCTTCTCCATCCTGCCCTGAATGTGAATCATCTCTCTATCCAGGGTATTCATGTTGTGTAGGTTTCCTGCTCCTTAGTCACCTAGTAGCTGTTTGTCTTATCAGATTGACTGTCATGTTATCCTAGTGTTTGCATTCAAGCAACCTTTATTTTAATTAATAATGGCCCCAAAATACAAGACTAGTGATGCTGGCAGGAAAAGCTATGTATATGAAGAAAATAACAGTATATATAGGGTTCAGTACTATACTCAGTTTCACTCATCCACTGGGGGTCTTGGCATGTATTTTCTTTGGATAAGGGGGGATATTGTATTTCCATATTTCTGTGATAAGTTAGAGTTGAGAGAATTTTTTATTCTTTACATAAAATCAAGAAAACACAGGCACACTCTAGTTAGCTAACAGATGTTCCTGAATGTTCATATTATGAATATGTTTTTATTTCTAATTCATTGCAGTACCTTAAGAACACAGAGCAACAAAATATTTCATACATTTCCTGGGTATGGCCTACATTCTCATCATATATTTTTACTTCATTTTAATTATCTGTATTACAGGAAAATATGAATTGCCACAAAATGTTAAACTACATCAGTAATCTAAACAACAGAAATTATTTCTCAGATTCCAAGGTGAGAGACAGCAGGGACTCTTTGCTGTGGAGTCATTCAGCATCCAGACTCCCTCCATCACTTTATTTTGTTATACAAGCTTAAGGATTCCACATTTACTGTAGAAAGAAAAGAGAATAATAGAGGAGGCATTAATTGCTTTTAAGTGCCTCAAAATAGAAATGATCGATGTTATTTCTGGTCTCCATTCACTGACAAATCTAGTCACATGACAACAATTTAAGTGAAAGAAAGGCTGAGGCATTTGGACAGAAGATGAAATATTTGTTTGTCATTAATAAAAAGCCACTCCATCATACATACTAGACCCTTTATGGCCCTCCATTTCCTAGAAAACATTTATTTTGTCTGACAATATTTGGTTAGTGAACAGGCATTGGACTCTCAACCAGACTTAATTAATCCGCATTTTTAAAATCCTGCTAGCACAGGTGTACACTAAAAATATTATCCAACAAATGTTGACTCAATAGCAATTTTCCAAAATTTAATAAGTTAGTTATCCTAGGTTTCATTTATGCATTTGCTCTATCATTATCTGAGTTCATTATAACATTAGCTTTCAAATGTAATAGACTTTTACATAAGTGACAACGCTACTAATGAAAAAAGCTTATTGTTGCAACATCATTCATCTTAATAATATTTGTTTGCTTTTATTTTTTTGAAATAAACTATAAAATAATGAAGTAAATGTGTCAATAAAATAAAATATTTTCATCTTTAAAAATAACTTTCCTGTGTAATGACTATGACAGATCTTTTAAAATATTTCAGATATACTTTTAATTCAAATTTGGTTGGTAGATACACGCTTGCCATAATTTTTGAGAAGTGAAACTGTATTAAGAACAAATATAACCAGATTGGTCAAGATTATTCTTCATATCAGTAATATAGCTTTTATAGCTTTCAAAAAAGTATTGCCAGTTAACACATTACCACGTTCACTTAAGAAATTATCTGATTTTAATAGAAAAATTTTATTAATTTTCTATAAAGTTATAAACTGGTAGAGTAAAAAACATGATATTTCAGTGTTTGATATTATATATTTAATTTTACAATAAACCACAGACAGTTCATGTAAGTATATTGCAAATGCCTTTTCTACCTTAACTTCAAATGTACAGTTACAGAGCCATAACTACATATGTGTGTCACATCCTTTATAGATGGTAAATCAACAGGTGAGGAAAGACTTTCAAAAGATTTTAACTTAAGAAAAGAAAGATATTGATAAAATGGGATTTGTAAGAAAGGTATGTTGTTCTTCCTTAATTCAAAACTACATCTAGAAAATACTAAAAAGAAGATTTTTTAATGTTATTATATAAGGCATATTTTTATTATAAATCTTACTTTCTAAATAATTTACTAGTAATGTAATATTATTATTTTAATCATATAAGATGAAGTGGTGAATAATGTTATTCCCATTTTTAATAAAAATATGGTATAATTTATTTTAGGTCCTATAATTGCAAATGATATAGGAAAACTCTATACTCATTTCTGCCCAAGGCCGTGGTCTTTTTTGTTAAGTCATGTATAAGATGATGCAGTTGAGACATCTGAAAAAATAGTTTAACATAAATTGCTAGTAAAATTCAACATTATGATAGAGAAAAAGGAGAGGAGCTAAAAGCACAATACTGCGTTAAGGAATAATGCACACACGGAATACACTGACCCTATTCTTGAGAAGTTAACAACTGTGTCCAGGAAAGAATGCTTAAAGAAGAGGTAAATAACGAAAAGAGTACATGGCCATGGATAAAAAGGGGGCAGGGACAGCTTCAAAAAGATGATCTTGCCAATGACATTACATTGTGGGGAAAAAAGATTCAGCCTGAGAAGTTGGCGTTATGTCACAATTAGGAGATGACCCGTAACTTTGTCAGAATTTGATCTCACACACACACACACACACACACAGATAATTTTAAGTAAAGAATGATTTAATATATAAAATTAGAGTTTTACAAACTATGGAAGATTTAAAAGAAAAAAGAACAGTAGCATGCTTTCAGGAAATATCAAAGTGTGAATATATCAACTTCCTGCAGCCAATGAACCCAGCTGTTGGCAGCACCAAAATGAATGATTCTCATGAAAACTTGCAGAATTCAGGAGAAGTTGCTCCTGGTGTTGGGAGCTGTGAAATGTGATTTCAATTGCCTCAGTGCACCAGGTGTTTCTCAGTAGGAGTCCAAAGTCAAGGGAAGCTGCTACTAATGTTCTAAACTGTCCGAATTTGCCACCACAGGATATTGGATTTTATGTCTCTCCACGTTCCAATGTTTGATAAAATGCATCACCATGGTTGAACCTAAGGAACAAAATTCCAGGAAATGTCGTTTCAGGCTTCTTCCCGAAATCCAACAGAGAATACTGAAGGGAGCAATCAGTTGGCAGAGGCAATTCAGCACAATGAGTCTCAGAAAAGTATTGAAAATTCAAGCCAGATTACTGGGAATGAATAAATCAAATTGAAACAGAAAAAAAAAGTGCATGTATTTCTACAGGATTACTCTTTAGGAAGTTTGGCAAGCAAGGAAACTAAACAGTGAAGAATGGGGAAACTTATAAACAGAATTTTAAGATCTGGGTGACAAGAAAAATGAAAAGAGTGAAATAGAATAAGGACAATAGAAAGATTGTTCTTTTAAACAGGTACATGGGAAAGATATGAAACACAATTATAAATAAAAAGTTCAGTTGACAAATTCTAACAAAGTACTAATGTATTTTTTTCTGTAAAATTAATGGAAAGTATAATTTGGTAGAATATTTTGAGATTGTTATTTTAAAGTAATGTTTACATTGGGTCATAACTTTTTCCCAGACTCTTGCACTTGTAAAATCTCATAACAAATATGAAGTGCAATATCAAGGACACTATTAGACAATTTTCTAATGTATTATAAGTGCCAGGCAGTGTAAAGTCTGTATATGCATATCACGTTTCTTAAAAATAAACAAAAATTTAATCTTTTCATGGAAATAAAAATACTAAAATGAAGTTTTTATTGCTTTAGTACATGTTATTTTGGTTTACTGAACTTTGAGATTTTCAAATTACTGGGTAACATGCAGAAGAGACACCTACTTTTACTGAGACCCTAGCACTCACTAGGAGAGAAGTTAAAATTAAAAATAATAATAATAAATTGGTGATATAGAAAGGATGTGTAGCAAATATTAGCTAGCAATCTGAAGTGTTTCTGAATTTTAATGTGTATTTGGACAAGACAATATGGGGTTATGAGAAGGAAAGAAAAGTTTATAGTATATATTCATGCTGTGAAAAGTTGAATGTTTTGAAATCTTTCAAGATCTCTAATATAGTGAAGCATTTTAATTCACCAAAAAGAGGCTGTTCATTACCATCTTGAATAACAATTATCTAGGATTGTGTGTTCTTTAGGCTGGTGTCAAGTCCTAGCTACAGAATCATAAAAAAAACTGTTACACAGAGATATATATCACACAACACTAAAAAAAGTGAAAGTGGTCAGAAACACATCAAATGGATAATTTTAGTTTAAACTAATCTCAGGAAAACTAGAGTCTTTTATGTTTGAGAAAAATAGTAACACATAGGATGATAATCGTCAAAAATTGTGTTTTAAAAAATACGTTTAAATATTCAGTTTAGTCCATTCTTCATTGACTATAGTTCCATGAAAGGGTAATATATACAGCCACATATCAAATGTTACATACATATACATGCAATATTACATCTATCACACGTGTGTCACATGCATATATACACACATAATCTAATTATATATCATATTATATGTGTATGACTATTTTGTATATAATATGAATGTAATACATTAATACATTTATAAATACACACACATATGTATATTTGATATAGCATGGTCACTAGCAATAATAATAGCAATCACCTTAACGTGATAACAGAAGGTAGTAGTTGTACATCAGTCCCAATTTTATGAAACAATGCATTTGTGAAATCCTGCACTATATATAGCTATTTTAGCAATTAATAATTACATTAGATTATTAAAGGCTATGAAAGGACATCAATTTATAGAACATATTTAATTATATTTGCCTCTGTGTTTCCTAAAGTTATTTGACTTGACAACTTATTTAACTTGAAAATTTTTCTAAAAATCTATGTTCTATGAAATACTCTTTGAGAATTATTAATGTATAGTAGTGATTCTATTCAATATTACGTAGTGCTTTCCTCCCCTTCAATGAACCTATGTTTGTTAATTAGTAGAATTAGGATAGACATCACCTGAAAGTTGGTTCAGATGTAAAGTTTGCTGGCACTGCACATACCAAGGTAATTTGAAAAAGAGTTTATGTATTACTCATATGAGGGATGTGTGGATAGACCTAGGCAGGAGCTGACAGATCTGGACTGGCTTGAGCAAAGCAGAGATTGTAGGTGCAGCCTTTATAGTGGTGAGAGGTGAGACTGGGGAAAAGTTCCCAAGGGTGGAAGGTTTTAATTCCCTGTTTTTACCAGGAAAGGAGGTGCTTGTGTTTGTGATTTATTATTATCGGCCTGTCCAGATAGGAGGCTAAAGGAAAAAAGAAGAGTGAGGCATAAAAAGGAGTTGACTATTTATTATATCTCACCTCTTGATGTTTGATGGATTATAGACATATGACATGTTTCATTTAATTGAAGCTAAATTTAACTATATCTATGAGAGTCATATGTCTGTGCAACCATCTATAATGCAAATGAGAAGTCCCTGGAAGAGCATATGCATTCAGTCACCCTAGATGCTTGAGGAGAGCCGTGAGAAGATGTCTGTGAATGTTCTAGGCATTTGGTTAAATATCCAAATGCCATTATTACTGACTTCAACCTGTTGTCTCATTTGTTAGGCGACCCGAGCAACTTTGCCTGTGTTGTATATCTACATGCAACAGGAAATTTAGTGCACTAAAGTTCCGTGTTTCCAATCAATAAAATACTTAATTTTAGCATTTTTATTTCCAAGGGTTAGTTGGTCAGTAGCTAGCCTAGAGTTAAAACATTATCAGCAACCATGGTTTAAGAGAGCATTGGCCCTCATTCAGAGTTTTGAGAGTAGTAGTGGTTTGAATTATTTATTTGGATATTATTTTAGAATAGTTCTTGACTTGCATCAAATGTGTTTTATTTTGTTGTATAACACTATGGATTCTGAAGGCAGCACCAGTGCCCCACAATTTGGTTAGCATTATAGGGCAAGTGACAAGAATATAGCACACTCGGAACAAGATTGATGGGGCTTGCTCAGGGGCAGGAGCTCTAGAGAATATATTTAGCCCAAATGCAGATTATACAAGTCAAAATAAGGAGAGAAAACTGAGTAAGGGAAGAAACCTGAGGCAAAGTAATAAATGAGTTTAGAAGGACAATAAAACCAATAGCCTTTGGGAGATAAAATCTTGAACCAAGAATTTATATCATGCTATATAAGTTTTAGCAATAAATTGAGCCTTGATGTGGGCAGAGACAGATGTGATCTTCATTTGAATTTTTGCTATCTGAGAGTCAAAGAATTTCTAAAGCTCTTTACCCTGGAAAGGGTGGCTTTGAATAAGTAATTGTTGTTCCCATTAGGCGGACATTGGCCCAGGAGTCTGTGAAGAGGCATAATTGTGCAAAATGTTAGTCAGTGATAATGGCCAAGAACTCCGTGAAGATGTGTACCTCGGTCATTTGTTGGCCAGGGCATCCTCTGATGCCAATATGAATACCTAAACTTTGGCCTATGGTGCTGAATCTTGGGTGACATTCTTTATCAAGAATATTTCAGTTCATAGGTCAACAGCAGCTGTTCTCTAAGGAGCCCTATCATGTGTGATTCTGGTACTTCTGCCTTAAAGTATATAAACCCAGGTACTGTTCACTCAGTTGATCCCAAGTGGCTCCCCAGGTAGAGAAGGAGTCTAGGAAGTGACCTCCTCTAGCACTGTACCTCTTCTTAGTAATTGCAATGATGAGTGTATGTTCTGTGTGGGAGTGTTTAGTGAATTCTTTGCAGGAGCATGTCATCAATGTAGTGCCATACTTGGGTGTCTGGAAAGAGCTGGTTCTTTCTCTCTCATAACCCCTGAGCACTGTAGAATAAAGGCCAGTGCCTGGCTGGTCAAGACACACAGCCAGTTGAATATGGAATAAATAATCCTTTCCCTGAGCTTAGCATTGGTCACAGGCACATGATTCATTTGATGTCACACGGATAGGTCTGAGTTAAGAGGTATGACCCAGGAATAGTTTAAGGATACCCCCAACAATGTACTCGTGTCCCTAAATGCCAAACATAATTTCTGATTTAAGTCTGAAAATTTTTAAAAGAGGCTCAATAGAACTCCACAAATGTTGTATAGCATAGCACAATTCAAAATGCAAACTTGTGAGCGAGCAGCTGAGCACTTCTGCGTACTATGTGCAGGGTAAGCCAGTAGTCAGAGAAAAAAAAATCTCAAAGGTTGGTGGCCACAGCTGACAGCCTCCTCTTGAGCATGCCAATCTCTTTTTGTCACGCCATGGAAGCACAATGGACTAACACCAGACATTTTGTTCAAATGTTAAGGTTGATGGCATTCCACACACCATGAAAATTTGAAAAAAAGTTTATTACTCACAGAAGAGCTGCCTAGGAAGAGCTGGTTGGGTACAAGCAGGTTCAGGCTTGGTGGGCACTCAGAGAGAATGAGCTAGGCCTTTAAAGTGACAAGGAGGTTGGAATGGGCACATGTTTCTGTGTGTGGGAGGTTTAAATTTCTTATCAGAGTCAGATAAGGAGACACACATTCGAGCATTTATTTATCAACCTGCTAAAATGTGATACCACAGGGAACAGGCAGGAAAGACTTTACGAGTAATCAATAGTCAAACATGAAAGAGGAAGTCAGACTCTTTATTGTAACATTCCAAATCTAAGAAAATGTAAGTACAGATATACTACTAATACTACTACTTATAATTATAGAAATAATTATAATATTTGTTGTGTGATGTCTCATGTCTTGTATATGCCAGGCAATATGCTAAACATTTAAATACATATTACTCTTTAATTGTCACATTTAGCAACAAAACAAAACACACACAAAAAAAACTAATAGCAGTATTTTTATTACTTGATGAAGATGAAGATCAGAAAAGTTATTTAAAGACCAAAAATTGTACTCAAGAATTTTAAGGATAATAATTACACTAATAACATATTTTACTTTGTAAAATCTCAGCACAGAGACATAAAAATTTTAGAAGATAATATTTCAATCATATAGTATCTTCCTGCTTTGACATTTTATAGAAAAATTGAAATCCTATAAATTCTTACATTATTCATTAATAATTTAATTTATAACTGTGCTTGTATAGGAGTTTTTAATGCATGAGTAAGAGCAATTTGCTAAGAAATATATATGTATATACACATTATACATGTATGCCTATAGAGTGATGTATTAATTAAAATTTATTTTACTTATTTAGATATTCTAAATAAAAGATAAGTATTAGAGTGTACTTATACTGGCTGCACCAGTCTGCTTTCCCACCAACAGTGCACTAGGGTTCCCTTTTCTCCACATCCTCGTCAGCACTTGTTGTTGATTTGTTGATGATGGCCAGTCTGACTGGTGTAAAGTGATAACTCCTTGTGGTTTTTATTTGCATCTCTCTGATGACTAGTGATGTTGAGCATTCTTTCATGTGTCTATGGACCCTCTGTATGTCCTCCCTGGAAAAGTGTTTGTTCAGGTCCTTCGCCCATTTTTAAATTGAGTTGTCTCTCTTCTTGGTGTTGAGAAGTATAAGCTCTTTATATATTTTGGAAATCAATCCCTTGTCTGAGGAATCATTGGCAAATATGTTTTTCCTTATGGTTGGTTCCATTTTCATCTTGTTAATGTTTTCTTTTGCTGAGCAGAAACTCTTTGATTTGATATAGTCCCATGTGTTTATTCTTTCCTTTATTTTCCTTGCCTTTGAAAATATATCGGCAAAAATATCATCACGTGGGATATCTGAAATTTTTCTGCCTATGTCTTTCTCTAGGACATTTATGGTGTCATGGCTTACATTTATGTCTTTGATTCACCTTGAATTTATTCTCGTGTATGGTGTAAGTTGGTGGTCCAGTTTCATTTTTTTGGCCTGTCCCTGTCCAGTTCTCCCAGCACCATTTGTTGAAGATGCTCTTTCCCTCCATTTTATGTTCCTTCCCCCTTTGTCAAATATTAGTTGACCATAGAGGCATGGGTTTATTTCTGGGCTCTCTATTCTGTTCCATTGATCTATGTGTCTGTCTGTGCTTATGTCAATACCAGACTGTTTTGATCACAGTGGCTTTGTAATATAGTTTGATGTCAGGTATTGTGATTCCTCCTACTGTATTCTTCTTCCTCAAGATCGCTGTGGCTATTTGGGGTTTTTATTTGGTTCCATATAAATTTTTGAAGCATTTGTTTTAGGTCTGTGAGATAAGTCACTAGTATTTTAAGACAGATTTCACTGAATCTATAAATTGCTTTGGGTTGTATGGACATTTTAATGATGTTGATACTTCTAATCTATGAATGTGGCATATGCTTCCATTTATTTGTATCTTTCTTAATTTCTTTTTTTCAGTGTTACATAGTTGTCTGAGTACAGGTCTTTTACCTTCCTGGTTAAGGTTGTTCCTAGGTACTTTATTTTTCTTGTTGCTATAGTAAATGGAATTATTTTTCTAGTTACTATCTCTGATGTTTTATTGTTGGTGTACAGAAATGCCTTTGATTTCTGAATATTGACTTTGTATCCTGCTTTTTTGATAAATTCACTTATTATATCGAGTAGATTTTTAGCGGAGTCCATAGAGTTTTCTATGTACATTATCATGTCATCTGCAAATAATGAGTTTTACTTCCTCTTTTCCAGTTTGGATGCCTTATATTTCTCTTTCTTGTCTGTTTGCTGTTGCTACAACTTCAAAGACTATGTTGATTAGAAGTGGAGACAGTGGACATCTTTTTCTTGTTCCTGATCTCATGGGGAATGCTTTTAGTTTTTGCCTATTGAGTATGATGTTGGCTTTAGGTTGCTTGTATATAGCCTTCATTATGTTGAGGCATGCTCTTTCTATTCACATTTTGCTGAGTGTCTTCATCATAAATTAGTGTTGTACTTTATCAACTGCTTTTTTCAGCATCTATGGATATAGTCATGTGATTTTTGTCTTTCATTTCATTTATGTGGTATACTATGTTTATTGATTTGTGAATGTTAAACCATCCTTGCATCCCTGAGATGAGTCCCACTTGTATATGGTGTATGATCTTTTTATGTGTTGCTGGATCTGGTTTGTCAATATTTTGTAGACGATTTTAGCATTTTGTTCATCAGTGATATTGGCCTGTGGTTTTCTTTCTTTGTTGTGTCTTGACCTGGTTTTGGAATTAGGTTAATACTGGCTACATAGAAAGAGTTTGGGAATTTTCTCTCTTCTTGGATTTTTTGGAATAGTTTGAGAAGTGTAGGTGTTAGTTCTTCCTTAAATGTTTTGAAAAATTCGCTTATGAAGCCATCCAGTCCAAGGCTTTGTGTGCATGGAGTTTTTTTGTTACTGCTTCAGTTTCACTAATTGTTATTGTTCTGTTCAGCTTTTTGTTTCTTTTTGACTCACTTTTGGAAGACTATATGTTTCCAGAAATTTGTCCATTTCATCTAGGTTGTCAAATTTCTTGCCATACCATTGTTTGTAGTAATTTCTTACAATCCTTTGTATCTCTGTGATATTGATTGTGATTTCTCCTCTTTCATTTATGATTTTGTTTATTTGGGTCCTTCCTCCATTTTTCTTAATGAGTCTGGTTAAAAGCTTGTATATTCCATTTATATTTCAAATAATCAGCTCCTGCTTTTATTGATCTTTTGAATTGTTTGTTTAGTCTCTATTTATTTAGTTCTGCTCTGATCTTGATGATTTTCTTCCTTCTACTCACTCTGGGCTTTGTTTGTTGTTGTTCCTCTAGTTCTTGTAGTTGTAGGGTAAGGGTTTTATATGAGACTCTTCTATTCTGTATTGCTATGAACTTTCCCTCTCAGGACTGCTTTAGCTGTGTCCCATAGGTTTTGGACTGTTGTGTGTTCATTATCTTTGTTTCCAGAAATCTTTTTCTTTCTTCCTTGATGTCATTGTTAACTCATTTATTATTTAACATCATGTTATTTATTCTCCATGAGTTTGAATGTCTTTGAGTTGTTTTTTCCTTGAGTTCGATTATGAGTTTCGAGGCATTGTGATCTGAGAAGAAGCTTGATATAGTTTCAATTTTCTTGAATTTGTTGAGGCTTGTTTTGTGTCCTACCATGTGGTCTATCTTTCAGAATGTTTCATGTGCACTTGAAAAGAATGTATATTTTGCTTCTTTGGGGTGAGAAGTTATATCTATATCAATTAAGTCAATTTGATCTAGAGTGTTGTTCAATGCCTCAATATTCTTGATGTGTTTTTGCTTTAAAGACCTATTTATTGTTGATGATTAGTGTTAAAGTCCCTGACTATAAGTGTGTTGCTGTTAATATCCTTCTTGCAGTCTTGCAAGATTTTCCTTATATATTTTGGTTCTCCTATGTTGGATACATATATATTTACCAAGGTTATATCTTCTTGATGGATTGATTGCTCCTTTAAATATTATGAAATTTCATTTTTGTCTCTTTTTATGGCCGTTGCTGTTAAATCTGTTTTGTCTGATATAAGTATTGCTACCCCAGCTTTTTTTTCCATGTCTATTTGCTTGGAATACTTTTTTCCATACCTTTACTTTTAGTCTGTGTAGGTCTTTTGTTCTGAGGTGTGTCTCTTGTAGACAGCATATATGTGGATCATGTTTCCATATCCATTCTGCTAACCTATGTCTTTTGATTGGAGCATTTAATCCACTTACATTTAAGGTTATTATTGATAGATATTTATTCATTTCTCTTTGTACCTATGTTCCTTCTCCTCTCTCTCTTTCTTCTTTTAAAGCAGGCCCCTTAGCACCTCTTGCAATGCTGGCTTGGTGGAGATGTATTCTTCTATTCTTCCTTTGTCTGGGACACTCCTTATTTCACTTCTGTTTTGAAAGAGAGGCTTGCTAGGTAGAGTAGTCTTGGTTGTAGGCCTCTGTTTTTCATTGCTTGAAATATTTTTTGCCATTTCCTTCTGGCTTGTAGTGTTTATGTTGAGAAATAACCTGATAGCCTTATTGTAGCTCCCTTGTATGGTATTTGCTTTTTTCTCTTGCTGTTTTTAGGATTCTCTGTTTTTGAATGTTGCCATTTTTATTATGATGTGCCTTGGAATGGGCCTCTTTAGGGTTATCTTCATTGGGATCCTCTGTGCTTCCTGTACTTGTGAGACTTTTTCTTTCCTTGTGTTCAGGAAATTTTCTGTCATTATTTTTTCAATCAGGTTGTCTATCCCTTGCTCCTCTTCTTCTCCTTCTGGTATCCCTATTATACAGATATCATGTTTCATGCTGTCCTGCAGTTCTCTTAAAACATCTTCATTCTTTTTCAGTCTTTTCATTTTGTTGCACTGTCTGGGAATTTTTTTTCTACATTTTCCTCTAACTCATTGATCTGATCTTCTACTTCATTTAGCCTGCTTTTGATTCCTTTTATTGTGTTCTTCAGTTCAGAAATTGTATTCTTTATTTCTTCCTGGGTATTATTGACATTTTCTATGTCCCTTTTCATGCTGTAAGAGTTCTTAGTAAGTTCCTTGTAGCTTCCCCGGAGTTCTTTGTAGTTTCCCTGGAGTTTGTTGTAGTTTTCTCTGAGTTTGTTGAGTTCATTAAGGTTACTCGTTACCATAGTTTTGAATTCCATGCCTAATAGTTTTCTTGGCTCTATTTCATTTATCCCTCCTGGGAATTCCTTGTTTCCTTTTTATGGGGTGTTATTTCTTTGTCTCCCAATTTTAGGTTGGTTTTCTTGTTTGTTTCTGCTTCTTAGATTAATTTGCTTTTATTTACTGCCTTTGTGGTGTGACCTTCTTGTACACAGTTGTTGAGCTGTTGCCTCTGGCTGATGCCACTTTGAGGGGTGTATTTTGCTTAAGAGATTTCTCCTATAGCATTGCAGAAGAGTCTGCGCTGGGATCCAATCCACTGTTCCCCCATCTCTTTCTCCAGAACCAGTGCCAAAACTTTTCCAAATCACCTCTAGCTCACTTTACCCTCCTTTGGCTGCAGACTTGGGTGAGTGAGCTCCCTTGCCCTGCAAGGGGGCAGGTCAAGGGCTGGCCGATGGCACACAGGGCTGGCTGACTCAGGTGTTCCTGCACGTGCGAGTCATGGAGGGTTTGTGGGGGGGTGGGTGGGAGAGTGCATTCCTCAAGAATCTCACCCCTCCCCTAGACTTCCTCCCTAATCTGCAAAAATCAAACACACACACACACACACACACACACACACACACGCACTGTTCTTTGTCTCTCAGAGCCAGACACCACCTGGCCAACTCCTGGCTCTGCCAGAGGGTAGAACTTCGATCTCCACCTCCAACTCCCCTCAGGGGAAACCTAGGGGCATTGAAAAATCTTTGTGCACTGCCAGCTGTATCCTGGGGAGCCAAGCCAGCCAGAAGTCACATCTCACCCTTTTGTCCTCCATGATCCTCACCAGATAGGTCACTCTGAGATGGCCTCTTCCACCAGTAGCACAAAGGTTCAACTTCCACCAGTATCCAGATGTTAACTGAGATGCTCTGTCCACAATTAACTGAAACTACAAGCCAGTTTCGGGAACGAGGAAGCACAACCTCCCCTCACTCTTCCACCATCTTTGAACATCTGCAACAAACTGTTGCATTCACTTTTTCTAGGTGTCAAGAATTCAAAAGCTAATGAATATTAATCTAAGATAAATATGCTATATTAAAGCTATAAATTGTTCTTCATTGTGTAAAATGCTGAGATCTTTCCCATTAATCAAAGAGACTTGACCTATTATTCAATCTACACATAAATCACAGAAATGGCTGAGGAAGTCACAGAAAAAAAAAAAGTGTGTAGAACTTGCTTTATAGCAATCTTATCCCTATTGCTGAAAGGTAATAAACTTAGAGGTGGAGTAATTTTAGGCAAAAAGGATGCATTAGCTTTATAGGGTGTCCACAAATAATGTTTTGTCTAAAATATTAAAAAATATATAGAGGCCAAGTTGGATACAGTGACACAATGGTACATTTAAAACTAGTAATAATTGTTTTTGTCTTTCCTCCATTTCAAATTGGAGGATAATTTTTTCATCCAGCAAGCTACACAGATCCTTGGTGTTAAGACAACTTTTACATTGATCATGTAGTTTAACAACTGAGTTAATGATAAACAAGTTTTTTATTATAACTGTATCTTGGTGTGTATATATTAAATATGACATTCATTTTCAGTATATATTTAAAGAACAATTTATAATAACTGACTTTAAAGACTGGCAATATAAGATTATTAAAAATTTGCAGGTAGAAAAAAATTAAACATTTTTCTGTGGGTTAATAGTAAATTCAAGAATAAAGTCCATGCAGAGTTTCAGTCAAGGTGGTGGTGTAGGTGAATGTACTCAGGACCTCCCACAAACACATTTAAATTACAACTAAACTACTGAACAACAAATATTCAGAACTGCCTCAAATCTAGCTGAGCAGAAGTCTTACAACTAAAGATGTAAAGAGAAAATCACATTGAGACTTGGAGACACAGAGGAGGTTGGTCTCACACCCACATGTGGCAGTTAAAAATTGGAAGGCTATGGAGGTAACCCTTAAGGGGTGATATATACCAGCCCCACACAAGAAAACCCCCAGCTCAGAGTTATAGTTCCAGGAAGAGAATTTCCTATAATTTCTGGCTATAAAAACCAATGGGGATTGTGGCTAAGAATGAAAGCTTCCCGAATCTCAGGTGTTCCTCTTAAAGAGCCAGAGCACACAGACTTACTCTGACTCACTCCCTCTGAGTTGCAGCACTGAGGCAGCAGCTCAAAAGATCCCTTGGATATACAGGGAAAAACTGAATTTTCAGGTTTCAGTGCAATGAATGAAGGAGCAGCTTTCTCCCAGTCAGAAGTGCTAACAAATGTCATTGTTCCTTTGCTGAGCTTGTCCACACAGAGCCAACACGTGGGCACCATTTCTGAGTCTTCATTAATCTGACTAACATAGTTCACCCTATTCTGGTGATTCCCTGAGATCCTGCCCCACCCAACTTTCCAGCCTACCCAAGCCACAATGTGGCCTTTCCCAGGCACCTCTAAGCCCAGCACAAGTAGCAGTCATCTGCAGATTGCTCTTTAGTTGTGCTAGCTGGCCCCAGGCAGGGCATAGGGGGTGGCTGAACTTGCACCTCCATGGAGGTTCAAGAGACAATGCACCCAGTGGACAGCTTCAGACCATACTGGATTACAACCCTAACACTGCCACAAAGGACAGACTCAGTGGGCACCAAAGATCCAGTGGAGGGTCAGCCCTGCACAGCAGCTCCTCCCCTGTATTCACAGCCAGTCCTCACATCTAATTGGCCTGTGGGTCAATATCTCCCAGTGATGTGCCAATAGCAATCAAGACTCAACTACAACAGGACAGTGCTCACAGGCCCAGAGGATGCAGACCCAGAGTGCCCAGCGTGGGTGACTAGAAATGCTGTGCCACTGGGCCCTACAGGACACCTAATATACAGGCCACTCTACCAAGCTCAGGAGACATGCAGCTCTATCTAATACACAGAAGCAAACACAGGGAAACAACCAAAAAGAGAAAACAAAGAAACAAGTCTCAAATTAAACAACAGGAGAAATCTGCAGAAAAAGAAGTAAGTAAAATGAAAGTGAATGAACTATAAGATACAGAGTTCAAAACACTAGTTATAAGGATGCTCAAGGAACTTACGATACCTCAACATATAAAAGGACATGAGCAGATTGGAAGATGGGAGCAGAGTAGGAGGAATCTGTGTCCACTTGCTGCTGCCCCAAATCCAGATTCGCAGCTGAACTTCCAACAATCAACCTGAATAATTAATTGAAACATAGTTGATATAAAGATTTAAAACCAAGGAGTACAGAAAATGTGCTGTGGATAGTGGTAAGGAGGGTTTATAGGTGGAAGAGGAAAGACCCCATGTGTGGCTGCTGCAGGAACTGAGAAACTAGATAGAAATCACAGTTTCAGAGTTCCCTTGGAGAGAGGTGCCTTATTTCCATAAGGGATCCTCAACCTACATAAATAAAGAAGGAATTGTAAGAGATTACTATGAACAATTATACACCAAGGAATTAGTTAACCTGGGCAAAATGGATAAATTTCTAGAAACATACAAACTTTCAAAAGTGAATCAGGAAGAAGAAGAAAACCTGAATAGACTGAATACAATGAATTAAATTGAAGAAGTAATCTAAAAAGTCCAAGCACACAAATGTTTTGGACCAGATGACTTCATAGGAGAATTTTACCAGCCATTAAAAACAATGAAATACTATGCAGCAGAAAGAAAGAAGGAACTCCTGCCATTTATGACAACATGGATGGAACTAGAGAGAATTATGCTTAGTGAAATAAGCCAGGCAATGAAAGAAAAATACCATATGATATCACCTGATACATGAGACTAATGAACAACACAAACAAATGAACAAAACTGAACAAGGAACAGAATAACAGTTACCATGGGGGAGTGGAGAGAGGAGGAAGGGGAGTAAGTAGGGGAAGGGTTTAGTAAAGGAACTAGTATAAATAACCCATGGACATGGACAACGGGTTGGGGAGGGCTGGGTGAGGGGTAGCAATGAGAGAAAAAGTGGGACAATTGTAAAAGAAAAACAATAAAAAAAGGATTAATACAGATCTTTCTCAAACTATTCCAAAAAATATTTAAGATGAGGGGAGATGCCCAAGCTCTTTTTATGAAGCCAAGGTTATTCTAATTCCAAAACAAGATAAATACAAACAAAAAAGAAAGAAAATTATAGGCCAATATTATTGATGAACATATATGCTAAAATCCTGAAAAAAAATTAGCAAACTAGATCCAGCAAATACATCAAAAAGGTCATGCATCTTGATCATGTGGGATTTATCCTGAGAATGCAAGTTGGAACAGTATTTGCAAATCAATAAAAAAACCACATGAATAAAATAAAAGACAAAAATCTCATGATCATATCAGTAGATGCAATAAAAACATTTGATAAAATTTAGCACCCATTTATGATAAAAACATTCAGCAAAGTGTTATAAAGTGGTCATACCTTAACATAATAAAACCATATATGAAAAACCTACAGCTAACATCATGCTCAATGGGCAAAACTAAGATGTTCCTCCCTAAGATCAGGAACAAAACAGGGATGTTTGTGTTCTACACTTTTATTCAACATAGTTTTAGAAGGCTAGCCACAGCAATCAAAAAAGAAAAATAAATTAAGAGCATACAAATTGGAAAAGTGAAAGTAAAACTCTCATTATTTGCAGATGATTTGTACATAGAAAAGCCTACACACTACACCAGAAAACTACTACAACTAATAAATGAATTCAGCAAAGTATCAGGATATAAAAGCAATACCTAGAAATCAATGTAATTTTTTTTAAATTTTATTTATTTATTTTTAGAGGGAAAGGAAGAGAGAAAGAGAGGGAGAGAAACATCAATGTGTGTTGTCCCAGGTATGTGCCTTGACTGGGAATGAAACCAGTGACTCTTTGTTTGCAGGCCAACACTCAATCCACTGAGCTACACCAGCCAGGGCTGGTGGCATTTTTATACACAAATAATGAGCTATCAGAACAAGAAACCAAGAAAACAGTTTTATTTAGTATTGCAAAAACAACAACAAAAATAAGATACTTAAGAATAAATTTATTTATTTTTTAGATTTAATCTTTATTGTATTTTTCCATCAACAATTAGTCCCCTTATAAATCCCTCCCCCCAGCAATCACCACACTGTTGTCCATGTCCATGAGTCCTTTTTTCTTTTGCTCAATACTTCTACCCACTAACCTCCCCCAACTAGCTGTCATCTGCTCTCCATTTATGAGTCTGCTTTCATTTTCCTTGTTAGTTCAGTTTGTTCATTAGATTCCACAAATGAGTGAAATTGTATGTTATTTGTCTTTCTCTGACTGGCTTATTTCACTTAGCATAATATCCTTTGGGTCCATCCATACTGTCACAAAGGGTAAAATTTTATTCTTTTTTATGGTCAGTAATATTCTACTGTGTAAATGTGTCATAATTGTTTTATCTCTTCATCTATTTATGGACTCTTGGGCTGCTTTCATAACTTGGTGATGGTAAATGCTTCAGTGAACATAGGGTGCTTATATTCTTTAAATTATTGTTTTGGGTTCCTTCAGATATAGTCCCAGAAGTAGGATCACTGCATTGGTCAAAAGACAGATCCATTTTTATTTTTTTAAGTTGTCTCCGTACTGCTTTCCACAGTGACTGCACCAGTCTGTATTCTCACCAACAGTGCAAAAGGGTTCACATTTCTCCACAACCGTGCCAGCCCCTGTTTATTGTTTTATTGATGATAGCTACTCTGACAGGTGAGATGGTATCCCATTGTGGTTTTAATTTGTATTTCTCAGATGATTAGTGACTTTGAACATCTTTGCATTTGTCTATCAGCTGTCTGTATTTCCTCTTTACGGAAGTGTCTATTCTGCTCCTTTTCCAATTTTTTTAATTGTGGTTTTTGTACTTTGGTATTGAGTTTTCCAGGTACTTCATAAATTTTGGATATTAACCCCCTATCAGACATATCGGTGAATATGTTCTCCCATTCTATGGGTTGTATTTTTATTTTGTTGATTATTTCCTTTGTTCTGTAAAAGCTTTTTAGTTTGATGTAATTTTGTTTGTTAATTTCTCTTTTGTTTTCATTACAGGGGAGATATATTTAATAAAAACATGCTATAAGCAATGTCTGTGATTTTGCTGCCTATGTTTTCTCCTCTAGGAATAAATTTAAACAAGAAGGTAAAAGACCTGTACTCAGAAAACTATAGACTGCTGAAGAAAGAAATTGAGGAAGATAAAAATAAGTGGAATCATATACAATGTTCAGGGATTGGAAGAATTAACATCATTAAAATATCCATTGTACCTAAAGCAATCTATACATCCGACACAATTTCCATTAAAATGCCAATGGTGTTTTTTGCTGAACTAAAACAAATATTTCAAAAGTTTATATAGAACCAAAAATGACACCAAATAGCCTCATCAGCCTTGTGAAAGAAGAACAAAGCTTGAGGTATAACAAATCTTGTTATCAAACTACACTGTAAAGCCACTGTAATAAAAACAGCCTGGTACCAGCATAAGAACAGAGAACCCAAAAATAAGCCCACACTTTTATGATCAATTGATATTTTACAAAGTTGGCAAGAGCATACAATGGAACAAAGACAGTCCTTTCAATAAATGATATTGGGAAAACTGGACTGGTATGTATAAAAAAAATGAAATTAGACCACCAACTTACACCACACACAAGGATAAACTCAAAATGGATAAAAGAGTTAAATATAAGTTGTGAAACCTTAAAAATCCTAGAAAAAAGCATAAGCAGTAAAATATCAGCTATCTCACATAGCAATACTGATAAGGTTTTAATATCTGAAATATTAATATAAAAATAGGTAATACAACTCAATATCAAAAAGATAAACAATCAGATTAATAAATGAGAAAAAAAACTGAATAGATATCACCAAATCAGACATAATGATGGCCCATATACATAAGAAAAGAAATCTTCAACATCTCTAGTCATCATAGAAATGCAAACTAAAACCACCTTACACTTGTCAGAATGTCTACCATCAATAAATCAACAAACAACTAGTTCTGGCAAGGATGTAAAAAAGGGTAACCCTTGTGCACTGTTGGTGGGAATGCAGTCCAGTACAGCCATTGGAAAACAGTATGGAGTATCCTCAAAAAATTAAGAATGAAACTCCTTTGACCCAGCAATTTCAGTTCTGGGAATAAATCCTAAGGATCCTGAAACACCAAGAGAAAAAATTATATGCACCACTATATTCATAGAAGTACTATTTATAATAGCCAAGATTTTGAAACATCCTGAGTGCCCATCAGTAGATGAATGGCTAAAAAAGCTGTGGTAAATTTACACAATAGAATATTACAAAGCATTAAAAAAGAAAAACCTCTTATATTTTGTAACAGCATGAGTGGACCTGGAGAAAACCATGCTAAATGAATTAAGCCAGTCAGTAAAAGACAAATACCACATGATCTCACTTATATTTGGGATATAATGGACACAGTAAACTAACAAACAAAATGGCAATAGAGCATAGATACATGGAACAGACTGACAGCTTCTGGAGGGGAAGGTAGTTGGGATAAAAGTTGGTGAACATTTTAACCAAAGAATAATTATGCATAACCCATTGACATAGACAACAATATGGGGATTGAATTGGAGAGGGAAGAGGATAGGAAAAGGGAGAAAAAGTGAAAAAAACAGTAATAGCATAAAAAAGTTAAAATAATAAAATAAAATAAAATTTAAAAGGACTTAAGAAACATTAAAAAAAAAAGTCAAAAATAAAGGATACCCTAACTAAAATGAAGAATAAATTAGAGGGATTCAACAGTAAAGCAGATGAAGCCAAGAATCAAATCAGCGATTTGGAAGACAAGGAAGCAGAAAACAGTCAAGACAGAAAAATAAAATAAAGATAGTGTAAGAAGTCTTTGAGACAACTTTAAAATTTAACTTATATGAGGAATCTAAAGAGCAATATAAATGAACAGGGAAAATGGAAACAGACTCATAGATACAGAGAACAGATTGATTGTTATCAGAAAGTAGGGAGTTGGTGGACTGGATGATAAAGGTAAAGGGACAGAGAAGTATATATTGGTAGTTATAAAATAGTCATGGAAATGTAAAGTACAGCATAGAAAATATAGTCAATAAGATTGTAATAGTGTATGGTGCCAGTAGGGTACTGGAAATATTAAGAACACTTTGAAAGGTATATGATTTTCTAACTGCTCTATGTACACCTGAAACGATTGAAAAATAATATTGAATGTAAACCTCAGCTGCAAACAATTTTAAATTTAAAAAAAGAATAAAATTCATGATCACTACTCTATGCCAGCAAAACGTTTTTCCTTTTCTCCTCCTTTTGTACAATCATGTGTATTGTTTACACATGACTATATGTATTGAAAAAATCAACGTACCTTTTTATTTGACACTATTAGCATTATTTGGAACAAATACAACTCCTTATATATTATTTTTGCCACTAAATATATTTTCTTATTCTGTTTCTTTTACAAATATTACCAATGCTATATAACTTGTCACTAAGGTAGAGTGAGGATTAAGCAAAAATTTAATAAATTGATATGTGTTAAAAAATCAGGAAGAAAATGTGGTACATTCATATTTTCATAACATTGGAGAGCAGTTTATAGCAATAAATAAGGGCAATCAGTAAAACTATTAACAATTCTTAGCAAAAGAGGATTTCTCCTGGTGCTTCTATTTATTTTTTGTATTAATTACCATTTTTTTCAACATTTATTCTTCACTCAAGTACAGGCAAATAGATGTTGGCACAACTGGATTGGATGCATATTTTTGTTTCTGTAGCATAGGGTTCTCTCTTGTACATTAAGGGCAAAGCCTTTTCCCTTTTTTTTGAGACTAAAGAAAGCACTTTGTTGTGTAATCCTTAATTCACTAACTCAAGGGTAATATATTTTAAAATCACTCAATAATTGTTATTTTTGAAATCTAAGGTTACAAATTATTCATATTTGGTCAGATGCTAGAATACTTTTTTCTTTTCTTTTATTGATTCTAGAGAGAAGGGTAGGAAGGAAGAGAGAGAGAGAGAAACATCAATGTGAGAGAGAAACATCGATTGCTTGCCTCTTGTACACATCCCAATTAGAAACCAAACCAGCAGCCTAGGAATGTGCCCTGACTGCGAATTGAACCAGTGACCTTTTGGTTTGCAGGACCATTACCAACCAACTGAGCCACACTGGCCAGGTCTAAAATACTTCGTTTTGATTCTTTATAAACTATATTATTCAAAAACTTTTTGATTATTAATTTTTTTAATGTTTTTTATTGATTATATTGTTACAACAGTTCCAATTTTCTCCCCCTTGTTCCCCTCCACCCAGCACCCCCCTCCCCCAGCAATCCCCTCCCAAATCCATACCCCTGGTTCGTAAAAATTAACTATCCCCCCCCTATCAAATATTAGGACCCTTTCCATACATAGATCTTTTTACACAAAATATGTTGTTAAATGTTAATATGTATAATTATTAAAATGTAAAAGCGTGAGTCATATATAATTGAAATATTAAACAATATAAACAACACAGATATACATAAATTTCTATTAATGATTATTAGGGAAGAACAAATTGCATGCTTTTTCAAGAAAAACTATTTAAAAATATGGTCTAATTTTATGTCTTTAAGTTTGTTTTCTAAAGTGGTTGTGTTATTTAATACTTCTACCACCAGTGTATGAGGGTCAAAAGTTAGTATGGGCAGATTTTTATAAATTTGGCTAATATGTATACTATCTTAGCTAGTATACTCATTTAGATATGCAATGGTAACTCACAGTGGTCCTCCTGTATTTTTTTGCTGGGGCATATTATCTGGATTTCTCTCCCAGTAGGCAATTAAATCTAAATTTAATATAAGGAAAAAATTACCTTAGTAACCTAGTAATTAATTAACTGATATCCATGCCCTATACTGCAACTTCTGATTTTAAATATTGTTTTTATAGTATGTTTTTGATTTTTTTCTCAAAAAATAATATTTCTTTCTTTCTTTAAAACACAAGTAAATTCTCATATATTTTGTGAAGCCTCTCATGTTTACTCCTGGTCAATATTACTGCTTCTCAGCATTTGATTTATCTCTTTCTTTGATATCTATGAAACTTGTTTGTAGCATGGTTTCCACTCTTGAAAAATCAAATTACATTTAAACTTAATAATTTTGACATTTTTTCCTGACTATAAATTGTAAAAACATAGAAATATATAAATAATTTTTAATCAATGAAATGATCTAGATCTCACCAATAGAAGTTAACATAATTGATATTAGTGTATTTTTTAGATGCCATACATATGTTTTATGTTAATTGTTAACCATTTTTATTTTTAATTTTTCTGGTAATTATCATCATAACATTTTATATTTGTGACTAGTGTCTTCAATTTATAAAATTTATATGCATTCTATTAACTCTGTAATAAAAGATAGCTGCTCAGTGGGTTAGCATCACCTGATAAATCTGTTCCTCCATTTTCCATTTTGCATTATTTAATACTTTGGTCCTAATGGTTTCCCTTAAATATATATTTAAGCATTTCCATGTTGAATAATTATCTTTAAACAAATATGTTAACTATGCACTACTATAAAGAATGAAATAATTATTATCTCTACACAAGACTATATCTTCCTATTCACCACTTAGATTTAAGACAGGTATATAAGTTTCACAATGTTTTATTTTAGGAAACATAGATAGAAACATATGTTACCTCATCCGAAGATATGCTTGGTGCTTGTATAAATATTGATTATATAAATTAAAGACAGTGTAAACAGCATCCCCAAATTAGGAAAAACAAATTACATTTTTATAATTTAAATACATATTTCTACTGAACATGTCAATGTAATTGCATGAATACAAAAGAGTAGACAGTATATTTTCATGTAATTGTACCTGTGAAACCTGAGCATGAAGAGTGAACACATATGCTTTTCTCACACACACACACTAGCTCAAAATTGTGTCATAATTTTGCTCCATATTCTCAATATTTTCTGTATAGTTTGTCTTTTGCAGAGATTTTTAAAATTTATTTCCATTTTATTAAAAAAATTTATATACATTTTCTTTATAAAATTAAGATTTTCTAGTCTTTCTATCATAAAATTTGTTGGAGTTCTTGTCTTTCTCATACTAATTTGAACCAACTGATTCATAGGTTCATGGACTCCTCTCATTGCGGACTTTTCTTTGTCTTCTAGTTCTAACTTGTCATTTCTTGAATTACAATTATTAATGGTTCTAATATTACAGTTTCATTTTGATAATGTATATATTTTATTAAACTCTTTTCAAAAAGAGCTCGTGAGAGGGAAAAGCTTATCTAGACCTAAGAAACTTAAAAAACATACTTATATATTAATTCTGTAAAATATAGAAATCTAGGGTCAAAAGAATTTGACTCAGAACTGTGAGAGCATAGATTGATTGTCTCCTAAAATCTGGAGCCACAATTATTCATAATTTTTATCCAAATTTCTCTATCAAGAAAAATTTTAGACTCCTTGTTTATCCTTAGATTTATTTAATTTCACTACAATCCATGGATCTTTTTCTTTATTTTGCTCATCATTTTTTTTTCTAATCTAAAGACTCAAGTTATTCTTCACCTACTAGTTGACTTGAGGAATATTTATGGTACATTCTTTATGTGCTGAGAATATTCTAGATTGTGAGATTCTCAATATTGAATATAGCACACTGATATCCTTACCATTATCAAGCTTATAGTACATTGAGAATATAACAAATGCATAATTTAATATATTAACCAGTTAAAATAACTAAATAGAAAAGAAAATACGTTAAACAGAATAATGGTGGTTGGGAAGGATAACAAGGGATAAAGATATCTCTATTAAATTCTATAGTTAGGGTAGACCTCATTGGGAAGGTAACATTTGTGCAGACTTTCAGGCAACAAGGATTTAAACATATGACTAGCTATGGAAATATATAGCATTCCAGGCCAATAAAAGTGTCAATACAAAAACAGGAATCAGCATCCTTATCGTTGTCAGACATATTACTTTTTAGAGAAAGCTGGTGGGCATTGGAGCTGAAGCAAGGAGCAGAGCAATTGGAGAGGAGGTCAGAAAAATAAGGCTGTGTTGATGGGATAGGACCTCAGAGGTCACTTGAAAATGTGGTGTCTAGTTCAAGAGTATCAGGGACTCTTGCATCTGGACACAAAAGCAACATAATCCGGTTTTAAAAGTATCATACTGTGATGTGATGAGAGTTGACTCTGAGATTCAATAGAAAAAAACAAAAAAAAAACAAACCAGAAACAACAGGAAGAACTGCTTATTTCAATCACCCAAGTGAGAATTGCAGTGATTTAGATTAAGGCTGTTGCAGTAGAAGCTGTGAGACGTGATTGGGTATTTATCTTGTTCTGAAGCCAACAAGATTAACAAATGGAATTTGTAGAGATGCCGAGAAAAACCAGCCCCATCTTGTGGGATTCCTTCTGTGTAATTTTGACTTGAAAATTTTTTCTATTTTGGTTTAAATGTTAAAACAATATTATATGTTTCTTCTCTTTTAAAAACTGTTCATCTCTCCTACACAGAGGACATTTTTTCTTGTGTGTTTTTTTAAAAAATATTTTCAGTATCACTATATAAATCTAAGTTCCAATTACTATGATGTTATTCTGAGTTGATAAGGAGATGAACACATACTCCAGGCTCTGCCACCATATAATTTTTTAGAGTGGTTTTAGGTTTATAACAAAATTAAGAGGAAGGTACAGAAATTTCCCACATACCCCCTACTTCCACATGGGTATAACCACCCCAATATCAACATCACTCACAGGAATGGTACTTTTTTTTTTTTTTTTTACCAAGGATAAATCTATATTGATACATCATAATGACTCCAATCTGTAGTTTACATTAGGGTTCATTTTTGATATTGTATATTCTATGGGTTTGGGCAACTGTATAAGGCCAAAAATCCATCACTGTGCTATATTATATAGAATATTTTCAATATCCTAAAAAAATTCTTTGTGCTTAACCTATTTATTTTGACACCCCTAAACATCAGGACGAAATTGCAAATCTTTTTCCAAATTTTCTAAATACTAATTTATTTCTCTCCAGAACAGAGGGTAAGTTTGTATTTCACTACTCATACTTTACTGTAGTTATGTGTTCTATAATAAACACTTTTTAAATTATTAGATCACAGATATTATTCAATCATCCTTAATGGTCTTTAACTGGGTAGCACTGAATGATGCACAAAGCAGTGATATGTTTATTAGAAATGGTTCTCATTTCACTATCTTACTATAATAGACCCATGAACAATAAATGCTAACAAAAGCTAAGGATTTATTCATAATTGACACAACAGATACCCTTTAAATTGATAAAGTTAATAAAGATAAGCATTTTTAACATGAAATAAATATTTTCTAGTTTTATATTTTAAAGTACTAAAGAATATAAGCTGAGGTATGTGAAATATGATGTATCTGCTAATTGTATGCGAAATGTAAAAATTTCCCTAATTTTAATTCAATAATAAACGAATGAGTATCTTCTTAAATTTTCATTTTGTTCTTTGTTATACATCAATTAATTGAAAATCATTAGCACTATTTCAGTATGAGCTCTCTATAACACAGCATTGCATAGAACATTTTTACACAGCTTTTATGAGAGAAAATTTAGTTTCACAGTTGAACTTACATCAACTTTATGATGATGTAGCATTTAACACACAATATGTGATTAATTAAATAAAAATTAGCAATTAATTTTATATAATTAATTACTAAAAATAATTATCTCAAATTATTGAGGCAAAATAATAGAAAGGCAGTCAAAGCTGGAAAGACTGAAAAGAAAGTAATAATTTCAGTTAAGTATGTGGTATCTCACATTTACTACAATTATTTTTTATCCCTTCGTTTATTGACTCAATGAAAATCTACTACTACTACAATGCTTTTGTTAAAAATAAACGCTACAAGACAAGTCACAGGCATTTTCTCCAAGATTCTCACATCTTAATATATATTAAAAAGATTAATAAAGACATGTCCTACAGAACGTATGTGCTACTAGAGAGCCAGCTTCAGAAGGGCTTGGAGAATGTACGTGACTGGAAATCCCTATTATAGACTGAGGGTCAGAGGTGTGGGGGTTATCCTCCCAGAGTGTGTTAAAGACTAAGAAGTGAGCATGTGAGTGAATCAATGAGATTTATAGCCAGAAATGAAATCTGGCAAAATTTTGCCTGCTTTCACAAGACAGCAGAGTTCAGAAACAGCAAGCTCTGTAGACATCTGCGGCTCTATGATATCGCACTCTTCAAACCCAGTGCTTTAGCCTTTCTACCTTGTTTATTTTCACCAGCCTCAAGTGATCCTCTTTCCAGCTACTCTGTCTTCCAAGGTGTTCTTTACATAGCTGAAAGAACTATGTTTTCTAGTAAGAAATTTAAGATAAATCATGTTAATATTCCACATAAAAATATTAGACTTCCCACATCCTATAGAATAAAATTCCAAGACCTTACATTGACGTTTAGAGTATGCCTATTACTGTGAACTCAGTTACACTCTCAGCCTCTGATCAATTAATTCTCACCTTTCCTCATCCAATACAATTCACCATTGTTGACAGTGCTTTATTTCAAAAGTTGGCTACACTATATATGAGTGTGCAAATGCTTGTTTCCTGAGTATAGAATCCCCTTCCCTTACTTTTTTCTCATCCTTCACCCCTTTATCTTATATTTGAAAATCCCTATTTGCTCTTCGAAGTTAATTTGAAATACCATCTCCTCAATGAAGCATTTACAATACACCTAGATGTTAAGACTGAATTAAGCGCACATTTTTCTATCTGTGAAGCATTTTGTTCAGTCTTACGTTTTGATACTTTCTCATTTGTGTGACCTCAACCTTGAGAATTATACAAAATAAATGTTATACTCCATAACCTCATGGAGATCACATTTGAGACAGAAAGACATATATCAAATGATAGCTAAAATGCATGGTGATAAATGTTATAAGTACATATATGGAGCATTCTGAACACAGATGAAGGAGCATTTAATTTGAACTTGGGTGGAAGATGAAGAAAGGGTTGGCCAGACATAGCAATGAAAAGAAAGCGACATTATAGTTGACTTTGTATATTTCACCATGGGAGATACTGGCAATAATAAAGGCAGAGACTGGCCACTGACCCTGACATGACAATGACTGTCTAAAGCGGAGGAACAGCTGTCTAAATGAAACAGGGCATTTCATCCACTAGGTTCATTTTGTTATTTTACTTCTGGGTTCCTGTAGACATAAGATATACAAGACTCCTGCTAAAGAAGCCAGTGTTGCCAGGTCATGAAGGAAAGGATACTATGTGACAGGAAGTTATACATTAATCGTGGGAGCAGTGAGGTCATTCAAAGTTTTGAAAAAGGAAACCAGGTCTGAGTGGCTCAGTGGATTGAGAGCCTACTTGTACAGAAAAGTTTTGAAAAAGAAGACTGACATAATCAAGTGTCTCCTTAGAAATACTGATGAAGCTAGTGGGGAGAATTTGAAAAAAATATTGCTTCCCAGAATAGGGGTCGGGAGTTTATTGTAGGAGTTCAGAAGTTCAGCAAAGAGAAATAAGAGCTTAACTGAGTTGTGACAACTGGAATGAGGGAGAAGGGCTAGAGCTTGAGACTTATTTCAGAGATAAGATTCGCCAAACATCCTGGCCAATAATAGGTAGGAGATAAGGAGGTGCATGGGAGACTGAGTTTCTGTCTTGGGGACCTGGTTTATGTCCACTGAAGAGAAGGGGACAGAAGAGAACTACTCAAACCGTGTATCGTGCTCTTTGATTTCATAATGCATGTTATAAATATAACTTTATGAAAAGCTAACATCATTTTTAATAGCTGGATATACCAAGATTATTATCTTTTCCATTTGGAATTTCAGTAAAATGTTTTTCCCTATTGTAAAAAATATATATATTTTTGTGAGCAAGTGCAAAAATAACATGGTATACATGTCTTAAAGTAAATTTCTGAATCAAAAGGAATATGCATTTTGACAGACAAAAATCAGTTTTTTTAGGAGATAAATTTGAGGTAGTGGAAAATAATATATTAGAGAGAAATTATAATGTTGCCACTTTACAAGTAAACATCTATAAAATGATGATAGACTGGCTCTTGATAAGTGGTGAAGGACAGAAGATGGTAGTCAAGAAGTTTTGACACTAGTATTCGATGAGATGTCATTTTAGATACTACTTTTAATTAAGAAAATGATAATGATTATCATGACACATAATTACCATATAGCCAGTATAATCCAGTCCCTAAAATACACTTAATAAAACATATACAATAACCTATATACAAATGGAAATCTCAGTTTTATATGTAAATTAGTAAATGATTTTTTAATATAAGTGCCCTATTTTTAAATGATATGTACTTTGAATAGCTTAATAAAGTAGACTTCATGTTCTGTAGTAGAGATAAAACACCAAATTTAGAATTATGCAATATTATCTGAGTACTAAAATTGTCTTTAGTTAACTATATGATTTTAGGCAGCCATTTAAAATCTCTAAAAATCTCTAGAGATCCAATTTCCTCATTTTATGCATCACACTGTGTACAATTTCACTACACAGGAGGCATGAATATTAAATATTATTGAATATCACAAGATTCAGTAAACATGTTTTGTAAAAGGCAAAATAGTAAATATTTTAGATGTTGCAGGACATTCAGTGTCCATTGTTACTACTCACCTGGGCCACTGTGCTGTGAAAGCAGCCAGAATCAGTACATAACCAAATGAATAGGCAGGTCTGTGTTCCTATAAAAGTTGACTAAAATGGTGGCATCCTAGATTTTGTCTTTAAGCTGTGTAATTTGCTGATGTCTGAAATGGAGAAATCATAGAAAGGTTTATGATATAACTTGTTATATTTTATGTGTTCTCCAACTTTGGGACACTATGATTCTAATAGTGTGTCCAATATAAACACATTTATTTAAGTATATTTACAAACATTTTCTGAAGGGGTTAATATGAACAATAATAAAAAGGTGCAAAAGAATAAAAATATTTCCAGATTCTCATTAAAATACTCAAAATCTCCTCAATAACTTTATATGATTCTATCTTACAGACCTATGTGAAACTGAAAGAGAAGTAAACCATATACTCAGCCTCCTTCACATAGAATTGTAAAAGGTTGGTTGCAGTTCTCTGAGAACTGTGTTTCAAAGGCCTTTGGTTGCAGGAATGAAACAAAGAGATCATGTGTGTGACAGTATTGTGTTGTCTTGGCTCCACTTTTGAATTATGGTTATATTCTAGTTTAATTTTTAAAAAGCACACCTTGAAATGGCCAAAAACGATCTCAAGTGATGAAAAAAATAGTAATTAATAGTAATGTGAATATGTAGATAAGTGACTTTTAATTTACTAATAATAGTTCTGTTACCTTTTTCCTAAGAAAACTACATTTCTTTACATCATGTATAATATAAAATATTGGGCTGCAAAATTAAACATTGTGATCTATGGGATTTATTAAGTATATAAAAGGAATATAATTAGTTTTCCAGTGCCAGAGGCATGTTTGAAATATTTGATTATTTTAATGGAACATAGCTGGTTCTGTGATAAACCTAGAACTATGAGTCAATGGGAAATAATTGCTACTTCTGTCTTCTAATATCTTGATATTTTTGGTATTATGATTTGTGGTGATTTTAACTATAAGATGGTATCATTAAAGCTAATCATTCATCTTTTTGAGGTGGCATGTGAAAACATGACCTGGCTGGTACTTATTTGAACATACAGATAATTTAATTAATCAAGTAACTTTGCAAAAAGTAAAATGAGGGTATGTGGCAACAATAAGGAACTCATTCTTTTATCATGCCACATTTTTAGATTCACTTCTTTTTACGATAATATTTACTATTAGAATTTCTGCTAGAAGTAAATTCTGACAACTTGCTCTCAGTTGGGGTTTCTTTCTCCAGAATACTGTTCTAGGTGGCTTTGGTCATCATAATTTATGTCATTCTAGGGTTGAGATTGAAGGAATAATCACTATTCAAAGGAAGCTGTTCCCATGGTAATGTCAGAGGCATATATACACAAAAAAAACTTCACTAGAGTCCCATCTGGCCTGGACTGATAACTGTTTGTTGTCATTTTCATACACACACTTTGGTTTCAAACAAATACCATAGCTAAATCCACAATTAAATAATGGGAGACAATGCTCTCTCTATGTGATGAAGCAAAAACAAGGGGGTAGGTATTGGTAAAGATAAACAATTATGGATTATTTTTCAATCTATCACACTTGTCTGCTATGCAAACAATATGATTTACATTAACAACTTGTCATGTTTTTCAAAACAGTCAAGAAAAGCAACAATTAAATTTTTTAAATTGCAATTACTACTTATTTATCAAGTCTATTTATTTAGTAAGTTAACCCTAGCCCACAAAATTATTACAAATACGAACAGAACATCAGAGTGAGCAGCTGGACATGGGCAGGAGTTGAGCCTTGGCACTGCTGGATTAGAGAAAAAACATCTGGGAACAACCTGTTTAGTGAGGATAGCGAAGCAAAAAGGGATGAGGCGGGATTCCTGACTGGGGTGGCTGCCCAAACTGCACCTGGAAGTACACAAAGGCTTTTTGTCGACCACAGGCTTCCCCAGAGAGGAATCAGGAAGAGAGCGGATCTCTGCCTGCTGGCCGAGATGGGACTCGACCAGGTGGTATTGGCGCTGAAGGACAGGAGACAGCTTACTACTGTGCAAGGGAGAATATAATTTTCCTTTATATTTTTCTCTTGTGGACTGTGGAAAGGGGTGGAAAGTTTGGGGGTGGTAGGACATTCTTGAGGAGTGCAGGAACAGAGGCACAATCATCCACTCCCCAACCCTCCCCTTGGGTTGCTAGGGTATGCAAAGGGAAATGCTCCCATTCACTGGCCCAGGTGCCCGGGGCTGTGAGTCCAGGTGCCCCTCGGACACGCCCCAACAGACATAAGATCAGTGCCCCAATGGGCACAGAGAGGGCCCACTGGACACGCAGAAGACCATGCTCAGACACCCCTGGCCAGCTCCAGTGGGCGCCAGGCCAGAGTGCAGACCACTTGCTCAGGCTGTGCTTGTGCCCGCCCAGGTGGGTGCGGGAGCTGCGGGCAGCTGCGGTGCGGGAACAGCAGGAGGCGGCGACTCACAGACACTCACTGCCACTGTGCACAAGTGTCTGGGGCTCGCCCTGGAACACTGCTCGGCAGGCCTGAGACAAGCTCTCGCGGTCGCCTTGTGTGTGCAAGAGCACATGTGCAAAGGCACCTCGGCTAGCTCCAACAGGCGCCAAAGGAACGCCCCATGCCGGCCACTGCGGGCGCACACCGCTGCTGCAAGGAACAGGAACCTCTGACCCGCCTCATTAGACCAGCTGTGGACGCAGAAAAAGAAGACAACACACGAAGGCTGAACTGAGTAAGAGCATTCCTTTTTTTTTTTTTTCTTCCTTAAAGGAAAACAAAACAAAACAAAACTGTATCTCTAATCTTTTTCATACAATCTCTCCCTCTCATCCTTTCTCTTTTATTGTTGTTTATTTGTTTGTGGGTCTAGTTTAGCCTCCCTTTTACTCTAAATAAATAGAATATAACTACTATATAAATCCAATACTATACAATCCCACTTTCTTACTATATTCTGCAATCTTCCCTCGTTTTCTTCTATTGTTATTAACATACAATGTAAATATTACCTACTGTCTTGCATAGTCTCAGCTATTATTAATCTATCATACCCTTTCTCAAAAGTCATATTTTTTCTCCCTAAAAACAACTCTAATCTATTCTTCCTATAGTGTAAAAGCTCTAATCTCTCTACATTTATATTAATACTGGCTCCTTGGCTGATGATAGCAGGATAGAGGGTGGGGGATATTTTTGAGGGTGTGAGTCTTCTGCCTGAGCTGTGTGTTTATGTTTTTGACAGCATCTTCACAAAAGAACTCAAGACAAAGTGGATAGAGTGACACTCAATCAACTAACCAGAAGGAAGATCCTACCAAAGAGCATCTGAAATATAACCAGACAGCATAAACAAATGACATAAAGGGTAACCCAAGAACATCAGGCTCAGAATGTTACAGAAACAGGGGAGTCCAAAAATCCCCAGAGTTTGCGGCTGGGGAAAGGGGAGAAGGAAGCAGCTTTTAGAATGCCTCTACATGCCTGAGGCTGGTGGCTAGTTTCTTTCTTATGCAAAATGGCTTGGATGCTTCCAAGGCCTCAGCTAGATGGGAGGGGTCTTGAACCAGAGGATGGTGTGGAAGAAGCACACAGAGCCTACGTAAGGTTCTGTGAATGGTCAGAACTGTTTGCAACATCCACTGCATCAGAGGAAACAGTCAGGGATATATAAGCAGCTGCGGACATTTTAGCTCTTTCTCTCACTCTTGTGTGCTCCTTCCATGTGGCTTGGAGAAGGGGTCTCCAGGCTGCTTTAAGAAGCTCTCACCATGCGGTTTTGAGAAGGAGAGGAGATCCATGTGGTTTTCAGGAACAAGGCAGTTTACAAGGAGGCTGAGAATCCAGGTGGTTATGCATTGAGAGCTGGAGGGCACCATAGCACAGAAAGGACCTCCCCAATCAGAATTGAGTGATTGGCAGCTGCTGGTAAAGCTGAACTGTGTGTGGAAAGTAGGGAAACGGTGTTTCTGACCCTCCTAAGACTGGCCAGGTTTGGTAGGGGGGAGGCAAGGATATGTGGTTATGGCTGTTTCAAAGAACATAAGGCAGCAGAAATCCACAAATAACTAAATCTATATAACTGTTAAATAAACAATTCTTTTTCTTTTCACTAAACTCTGGCATTGAGAGTTATAATTCAGGTGGTGGGCAATCGGGCCCCTAACTAAAGAGACCATGGGTTTGTTTTCAATTGAAGCAGCCTAGGGGTTCTGTAACAAAGAGATCAAAGAAACTGCACCAATGAAACTCCAGATCTCCTATAAAGAATCTCATACCACAAAGGTGGAAAGTCAAAGCAGACAAACCAAAAAACAAAAGCAAACAAAAAGAATCCAATATGGTAAGATGCAGAAACAACCTCTCAATGAAAAGAAAAGAGGAATCCCCAGAAAGAGAGGTAGATGGAATAGACATAGCCCAAATGTCAGACACGGAATACAAAACAATGGTGGTGAAGAAGCTCAATATACTCGACAACCTTAAAAACAACTATGACAACCTCCAAGGAAGTTACCAACAGCTCCAAGAAAATTACAGGGAACTTGCAGAGAACTACACCAGCATAAAAAAAGACATAGAAACTATTAACAAGAACCAGGAAGAAATGAAGAATTCAATCTCTCAACTGAAAAACACAGTAGAATCAGTCAAAAGCAGACTAAACGAACCAGAGGATCGGATTAGTGAGTTAGAAGATAATGTAGAGAAAAACTCCCAGACAATACAGCAAAATGAAAAAAGATTGAAAAAGTACAAAGAAGAAGTAAGGGAATTACAGGATAGCATAAAAAAAACAATATCAGAATAATTGGAATTAAAGAGGGATCAGAAAAACAAGGAATAGAAAAACTTATAGGAGAAATAGTGACAGAAAATTTTTCCAACCTGATGAGAAAAAAAGTTATGCAAGTTCAGGAAGCACAGAAAGTTCCAATGAAGAGAAACCTCCAAAAACCCACTCCAAGGCACATCATAATTAAAATGGCAACATTTCACGACAAAGAGAGAATCCTAAAAGCAGCAAGAGAAAAACAGCAAATAACATACAAGGGAGCTCCGATAAGGCTATCAACTGATTTCTCAACAGAAACATTACAAGTCAGAAGGGAATGGTCAAAAATATTTCAAGCAATGAAAAACAAAGGCCCACAACCAAGAATACTCTACCCAGCAAGGCTCTCATTCAAAATGGAAGGTAAAATAAGGAGTTTCTCAGACAAAGGAAGACTAAAATAATTCATCTCCACCAAACCAGCATTGCAAGAGATGCTAAAGGGAATGTTCTAAGAAAAAAAGAAGAAGAAAAAAAGAGGAAGGGAACAGAGGTACAAAGGGAAATGAATAAATACATGTCAATAATAAATTTAAATGTAAATGGATTAAATGCTCCAATTAAAAGACATAGGGTAATAGAATGGATAAGAAAACAGGACCCACTTATTTGCTGCCTACAAGAAACACACCTCAAAACAAAAGATTTACATAGACTGAAAGTAAAGGGATATAAAAAAAATATTCCAAGCAAACAGACATGAAAAAAAAAAAAGCCAGGGTAACAGTCCTCATATTAGACAAAACAAATTTCAAAGCAAGGGCAATAAAAGGAGACAAAGAAGGACATTTCATAATACTTAAAGGAACAATCCATCAAGAAGATATAACACAGATAAACATATATGCACCCAACATAAAAGCACTCAAATACATAAAGCAAATACTAGAAGACCACAAGAAAGATATTAACAACAACACACTCATAGTAGGGGATTTCTGCACTCAATTATCAACAATAGACAGATCAGCAAAGCAAAGAAACACCAAGGATATACAGGCATTGAACAACACACTGAACCACATGGACTTAACTGATATATATAAAACTTTTCACCCCAAAGAAACAAAATATACATTCTTTTCAAATGCACATGGGACATTTTCAATGATAGACCACATGAAAGGACACAAAACAAGCATCAACAAATTCAAGAAAATTGAAATTATATCAAGCATCTTTTCAGACCACAAAGAGCTGAAACTAAAAATCAACCTCAGAGAAAAAATCAAAGACACCCAAACAAAAGGAGAATGAATAACATGCTTTTAAATCGTCGGCAGCCGTCCGTCTCGAGAGACGATGGTGTAGCTTCTTAAGAGTCTATCTGCACCGCCGAGAATGGCTGTGCAGTCCAACTCGGGAGTGACACGGTATATGTCTCCTCCCGTGTTGAATCGACATCTTGCGATGAAGCTACAGAGCCTGGGCAGGGTGATATGGAGGGTCTGCTGTTGCCCATGCAGCAGACACCCCCTCTCTTCGCGGCTGAAGGATCCAAGGGAAAGACGGAGTCAATACAGCTTGGCTTCAGGTGCGCCGCAGGAGTTGCCGGTGTTGACTACAACGTCAAACCGCCTTAGGGACTCCGGCTCCGGATTTTCTGTCGGGGTTTACTCCCTTAGCCTTTCCCCTGAAGAGGTATGCCGCAAGGCAGCGGAGGTTTTTTGGAATCAGAGTTTTCCTTCTCTGATGCTTTTAAATAATGATGTGTTAACAATGACATCAAAGAAGAAATCAAGAAATTTCTAGAAACTAATGATAATTAACACACAACAGCCCAAAACCTATGGGACACAGCCAAAGAAGTCCTAAAAGGGAAGTTCATAGCAATGCAGGCATATCTGAAAAGGACAGAAGAATCTCAAATAAAAAATCTAATCCTAAAGCTACAAGAACCAGAACAACAACAACAAACAAAGCTTAGGGCAAATGGAAGATAATCATCAAGATCAGAGCTGAATTAAATGACATAGAGACCAAACAAACAATTCAAAAGATAAACAAAACCAAGACCTGGTTCTTCAAAAAAATAAACAAAATTGACAAGCCTCTAGCCAGGCTCATCAAGAAAAAAAGAGAGAAGACCCAAATAAACAAAATCAGAAATGGAAGAGGAGAAATCACGATTGATACCACAGAAATACAAACGACAGTAAGAAATTACTACAAACAACTGTATGGCAAGAAATTTGACAACCTAGAAGAAATGGACAAATCTCTAGAAACATATAACCTTCCAAAACTGAATCAAGAAGAAGTAGAAAGTCTCAACAGATCAATAACAAAGAAGGAAATTGAAACAGTAATCAAAAATCTCCTTGTACACAAAAGCCCTGTATCGGATTGCTTCACAGGCGAATTTTACAAAACATTTAGGGAAGAACTAATTTCTACCCTCCTCAAAGTATTACAAAAAATCCAAGAGGAGGGAAATATCCTAAATTCTTTCTATGAAGCCAGTCTTACCCTAATCGCAAAACCAGGTCAAGACACAACAAAGAAAGAAAATCACAGGCCAATATCACTGATGAACATAGATGCTAAAATCCTCAATAAAATATTGGCAAACAGGATCCAGCAATACATCAAAAAGATCATACACCATGATCAAGTGGGATTCATCCCAGGGATGCAAGGATGGTTTAATATACACAAAACAATAAGTAAAGTACATCACTTAAACAGAATGAAAGACAAAAATCACATGATCATATCAATAGATGCAGAAAAAGCATTTGATAAAGTACAACACCCATTTATGATAAAAAATTCAGCAAAATGGGAATAGAGGGACCATACCTTAACATAACTAAGGCTATATATGAGAAGCCTGAAGCCAACATCATATTCAATGGACAAAAGCTGAAAGCATTCCCCCTGAAATCAGGAACTAGACAATGCTGTCCACTCTCTCCACTCCTATTCAACATAGTGTTGGAAGTCCTAGCCACAGCAATCAGACAAGAAAAAGAAATAAAAGGCATCCAAATTAAGAAAGAAGAAGTAAAACTATCATTATATGCAGATGACATTATAGTATACCTAGAAAACCCTATAAAATCCACTAAAAGACTACTCGATATAATAAGTGAATTTGGCAAAATAGCAGGGTACAAAACAAATATACAAAAATCTAAGGCATTTCTGTACACCAACAATAAAATAGCCGAGACAGAGACAAAAAAGAAAATACCATTTACTATAGCAACAGGAAAAATAAAGTACCTTGGAGTAAACTTAACCAAAGAGATGAAAGACCTGTACTCTGAAAATTATACAACATTGAAGAAAGAAATTAAGGAAGATACAAATAAATGGAGGCAAATATCATGTTCTTGGATGTGAAGAATCAACATCATCAAAATGTCCATACTACCCAAAGCAATTTACAGATTCAATGCAATTCTTATTAAAATACCAATGACATATTTCACAGACCTACTCCGAAAATACTCCAAAAATTCATATGGAGCCAAAAAAAGACCCCAAATAGCAAAAACAATCTTGAGATGGAAGAACACAGCAGGAGAAATCACAATACCAGATATCAAACAATACTACAAAGCCACTGTGATCAAAACAGTCTGGTACTGGCATAAGAACAGACATATAGATCAGTGCAACAGAATAGAGAGTCTGGAAATAAACTCAGGCCTCTATGGTCAACTAATACTTGATAAAGGAGGAAAGAACATAAAATGGAGTGAGAAGAGCCTCTTTAACAAATGGTGCTGGCAGAACTGGACAGGGACGTGCAAAAAATGAAACTAGACCACCAACTTACACCACACACGAGAATAAACTCAAGATGGGTCAAAGTCTTAAATGTAAGCCATGACACCATAAAAGTCCTAGAGGAAAACATAGGCAGAAAAACTTAAGATATCTCACATAACAATATCTTCATGGATACATCTCCTAAGGCAAGAGAAATAAAGGGAAAAATAAGCAAATGGGACTACATCAAACTAAAGAGTTTCTTCTCAGCAAAAGAAAACATTAGCAAGATGAAAAGGAAACCAACCATATGGGAAAACATATTTACCAATGACATCACAGGCAGGGGACTGATCTCTAAAATATATATGATGCAACATCAAGGAAACAAACAACCCAATTAAAAAATGGGCAAAGGACCTGAATAAACACTTCTTTGAAGAGGACATACAGAAGGTCCATAGACACATGAAAAAAAATGCTCAACATCCTTAGCCATCAGGGAGATGCAAATAAAAACCACAATGAGATACCACTTTACACCAGTCAGAATGGCCATCATCAACAAATCAACAAACAAGTGCTGGCGAGGATGTGGAGAAACGGGAACCCTACTGCACTGTTGGTGGGAATGCAGACTGGTGCAGCCACTATGGAAAACAGTATGGAATTACCTCAGAAAACTAGAAATGGAACTGTTTTTTGAACTAGCAATTCCACTGCTAGGAATATACCCGAAAAATCCTAAAACACTAATTCAAAAGAACTTAGGCACCCCTATGTTCATAGCAGCCCTGTTTACAATAGCTAAGTGCTGGAAACAGCCTAAGTGCCCATCTGTAGATGAGTGAATCAAAAAACTGTGGTACATTTACACAATGGAATACTATGCAGCAGAGAGAAAGAAGGAACTCCTGCCATTTGCAACAACATGGATGGAACTAGGAAGAATTATGCTTAGTGAAATAAGCCAGGCAAAGAAAGAAAAATACCATATGATATCACCTAATACAGGAAACTAAAGAACAACATAAACAAATGAACTAAATAGGACAAAGAACAGAATAGCAGTCAATAAGGGGGAAGGGGGAGGGAGACAAAGGGATAAGTAAGGGAAGGGTCTAGTCAAGGAACGTGTATAAATGACTCAAGGACATGGACAATGAGAAGGAATACGATTGTAGGAGAAAGGGTTGGCTGGTGGGGGAGAGAAATGGGGGGAAAATGGGGCAACTGTAATTGAAAAACCAAAAAATAAAAATAATAAAACAATAAAAATTAAAATAAAAAGTATTACAAATACAGTATTGCCTCACTATATCGCAATTCACTTATCATGGCCTCAGTGTATCATGGGATTTAAAAAATATTATATTTAATTATTTATCGTGGATTTTTCTCTACATCACGGGAGTTTTTGGTACTGTATACATTAAGTTGTTAAAGTTATGTATGTTTAAGAGTGTAGAATAAATGTAAAGTTCCTACTTCGTGTGGGGGTCTGGAGCACAATACCCTCAGTAAGTGAAGGAATACTGTATTTTTAGTATAGCTATTTTAATCTGAAAGACTATTATCAGTTTATTACACAGATATTAATATGACGTTTACAATAATTACACAGATTTAGCAGCATGAAGACACAACTCATGCTATCTACAAATTCATACCATACTGAGAAGTACAGATGTGTAGCAGATGATAGTATATCAAGCAAAATGCTGTTTTAAGTCCTACAATTGGCAAAACGTTATGGAAATTTGGGGCAGATAATTCAGCTTTGAGAATAGAGTGAAGTAAAATCTTGAAGGGGAAATAGAACTTAGAAGAGAGTGGTGAAGGGCATTCCAGGCTAGGGGTAAAAACAGCAGAGTGGACACAGACATGTGCATGACACACAAAATCTGGCCAAAGCACAGAGACATAAATTAGCATGACCTGTTCTTGAATAGCAAAGACTCAGTGTGCAGCTGTTTTAGTACCTGGGATGAAAACAAACAGCTAGAAATATGAAAATGAGTGCATATAGGACTTTTAGATCACTTGAGTCAGTCTGAGGTACCCCAAAGGCAGACCATCAGAAAAGGATTTTGGGTTAACTAATTTGCTTTCAAGAGCAGCACAGAAAGAATAGAAAGTGGGGAATGTGAAAGAAAGAAAAGAAAGAAACCAAAACAAGGTGTGTTAAATGCTGGCTTAATATTGTAGCCAGCTCTTGCTCATTTCCTCTAAGACCCCTCCAGATGTTGTGGAAGATAACTCAGAATCAACACATGATTGTGGAAGAGATGTATCAAAAAGCAAATGAGAGACAGTGGAAAGATGGAACTCAGTTTAATTTAGAATCTTGATCCTCAGGAAAAGGTTTCCCTTTATACCTCACACTCTTCATGGGCTCCTAGGGTGTGCACACAAACCACCTTGTGAATTTCACTATGTTTGTGATCCTCCTGTAAATTATGTAGTTAAAATGTTTAAATTTTTTATGAAATCATTTTTATTGTTATTCTATTACAGTTGTCACAACTTTCCCCCATTGCCCTCATCAGCTCATTCCACCACCCCTCACTCAGTCAGTTCTCACACTGTTGTCCATGTTCATGGGTCATTTATACATGTTCTTTGTCTATTGCCTTCTCACCTTTCCTCCATTATCCCCCTCCCTCTTCTTCTCTGGTCACTTTCAGTCTATTCCATGCCTATGGTTCTATTCTTTTATTATTATTTTGTTTATTAGATTTCTCTTATAGGTGAGATCACATGGTATTTGCTTTTCACCAACTGGCTTATTTGACTTAGCATAATATTCTCTAGTACCATCTATGCTGTCACAAAATTGTAGAAATTCCTTTTCTTTCTGCTGAGTAGTATTCCATTGCATAACTATACCACAGTTTTTTTATCCATTCATTTACTGATGGGCATGTAGGCTGTTTCCAGCACTTGGTTATTGTAAATAGCACTTCTATGAACATAGGAATGCATAATTTTTTTGGAATTGGTGATTTGATATTTTTAGGGTATATTCCCAGCAGTGGAATCACTGGGTCAAAAGGCAGTTCTATTTTTAGTTTTTTAAGGAAATTTTATACTATTTTCCACAGTGGTGCAGCCACTGTATGTCTGTGGGCCCTCTGTATGTCCTCCTTAGAGAAGTATATATGCAGGTCCTTTGCCCATTTTTTCATTGGATTATTTCTCTTCCTGGTGTTCAGTCATATGAGTTTGTTATATATTTTGCAGGTCAAATCTTTGTTAGATGCATCATTGGCAAATAAGATCTCTCATTCAGTTGGTTCCCTTCTCATTTTGATAATGGCTTCTTTAGTCATGCAGAAGTCTTTTAGTTCGGCGTAGTCCATTTGTTTATTTTTTTCTTTTATTTCCCTTGCACTAGGAGATATATAGGCAAAAATGTTGCTCTGTGAGATATCTGAAATTGTCCTACATGTTTTCCTCTTGAAGTTTTATGGTGTCATGACTTACATTTAAATCTTTTATCCATTTTGAGTTTATTCTGGTGTATGGTGTAAGTTGGTGGTCTATTTCATTTTTTTTACATGTATGAGTATGGTTCCCCCAACATTTATAGAAGAGGTTATCCTTACTCCATTGTATGCTTATGCTCATGCCCCCTTTGTCAAATATTAATTGACCATAAAAAGAGTTTGGGAGTCATTCCTTTTCTTGAATTTTTTTTTTGAAATAGTTTGAGAAGGAAAAGAAATAGTTTTTACTTAAACATTTGGTAAAATTCACGTGTTAAGCCATCTGGTCCAAAGCTTTGCGTGCTGGGAGTTTTTTTTATTACTGATTCAATTTCACAAGTTGTTATTGGTCTGTTTAGGCTTTCTGCTTCTTCTTGATTCAGTTTTGGCATAATATTTCTAGAAAGTTGTCCATTTCATCCAGGTTGTCCAATTTCTTGGCATGTAGTTGTTCATAGTAATTTCTTACAATCCTTTGTATTTCTGTGGTATCAGTTGTAATTTCTCATCTTTCATTCCTGATTTTATTTATTTGGGTCCTCTATTTTTCTTGATGAGTTTGGTGAAAGGTTTATCAGGTTCATTTATCTTTTCAAAGAACCATCTCCTGAATTTATTGATCTTTTGAATAGTTATTTTAGTCTCTATGTCATTTAATTCTTCCCCGATCTTTATTATTTCCTTCCTTTTACCTGATCTGGATTTTTTTGTTATTGTTCCTCTAGTTCTTGGAGATGTATGGTTAGGTTTCTTATTTGAGATTCTTCTATTTTTTTTTAGGTAGCCATGTATTGCTATGAACTTTCCTCTTAGTCTTGACTTTGCTGTGTTCCATAGGTTTTGGGTTGTTGTGTGTTCATTTTCATTTGTTTCCAGATACTTTTGGACTTTTACCTTGATCTCATTGTTGACTCATTCATTACTTTATAATATATTATTCAGTCTCCATGTATTTGAATGTTTTTTACTTTTTTCCTTGAGGTTGGTTTCTAGTTTTAATTCATTGTGATCTGAGCACACACTTGATATGATTTCAATTTTCTTGAATTTTTTAAGTCCTGTTTTGTGTCCTATCATGTGGTCTATCTTTGAAAACATTTTATGTGCATTTGAAAGGAATGTATATTTTTCTTCTTTGGGGTGAAGAGTTCTGTAAATATCAATTAAATTTATTTGATTTAAAGTGTCACTCAGTGCCACAATATCCTTGTTAATTCTTTGCTTGGAAGATCTATCAATTGTTGACAGTGGGGTGTTAAAAGGCCTTTGATAATGGTGTTGTCTATGTCTTTCTTGAAGTCTGCCAAGATTTTCTTTATGTATTTAGGTACTCCAATATTGGGTGCATATATGTAAATGAGGGTTATATATTCCTTTAAGCATTATGTAGTTACCTCCTTTGTCCCTTTTTATGGCTGTTGTTTTGAAGTCTATTTTGTCTGACATACGTATTGCTACTGTATATTTTTTTCATGTCAGTTTGCTTGGAATATTTTTCCATCTATTCACTTTCAACCTGTGTAGATCTTGCAGACAGCATATATACATTTGTGTTTTCTTATTCATTTATCTACTCTATGACTTGTGATTAGAGCATTTAATCCATTTACATTTAAGATTATTATTGACTGGTGCTTATCCATTGCCATTTTCCCATACCTGTGTTTCTCTCTCCCTCTTTCTCTCTCTCTTGTTCTCTCTAATTCTCTCTCTCTCTCTTTCTCTTCTACTTTTTGGAGCAGTTCCTTTAGCATATCTTGCAATGCTGGCTTGGTGGAGATGTGCTCTTTTAGCCTTTTTTTCTGGGAAACATTTTATTTCATCTTCTACCTTAAATGAGAGCCTTACTGGATAGAGTAGTCTTATATGTAAGTTCTTGCTTTTCATTACCTCACATATTTTGTGTCAGTTCCTTGCGGATTGCAGTGTTTCTGTTGAGGAATCAGCTGATATCCTTATTGGAGCTCCCTTCTATGTTTCTAGCTGTTTATCCCTTTCTGCCTTTAAGATTCTCTCTTTGTCTTTAAAGTTTGCCATTTTGGCTATGATGTGTCTTGGAATAGGCCTCTTTGGGTTCATCTTGATTAGAACCCTCTGTGCTTCTTGAATTTGGGTGACTTTTTCTTTCACCAAATTAAGAATGTTCTTGGTCATTATTTTTTCAAATATGTTTTTTATCCCTTGCTTCTTTTCTTCTCTTTCTGTAATACCTGTTGTGAATATTGTTATGTTTTATATTTATCCTGAAGCTCCCTTAAACTATCTTCATTTTTTTTGTGTGTCCTTGCTTGTTTCTTTGACTGGGTATTTCTTTCTACCGTGTCTTCCAGCTCACTAACTTAGTCCTCTGCTTCATATAGCCTGCTTTTAATTCCTTCTAGTGTATTTTTTTCAGATATTATATTTTTCATTTATTCCTGGTTATTTTTTTATAATTTCTACGTCCCTTTTCAGGATGCTTTAGTTCCCACTAAGTTCCTCATAGTTCTCAGTGAGTTCCTTAAACATCCTTATAAACATTGTTTTGAATTCTATATCTGATAGATGGCTTGCCTCAATTTCATTTAGCTCTTTTTCTGGAGATCCCCCTTTTCCTTTTGGTTGGGGGTTCTTTCTTTGTCCATTTTACTTGACTTTTTTCTTTGTTTCTGCATCTCAGGTTGCTCTGCTTTGCCTATCTGTCTTCATGGGGTGGTTTTCTGTGATAGGAGTTCTATGGGATTCAGTGGTGCAGTCTCTTTGATCTCCTGATCTGGATGTTCTAGGGTTGCACTTTATAAATTTTACGTGGACTACCTTGTTGTGCTTGGACTTTGATTATTGGTGGCTCATTCATTTGTGGGTTCTCCCTTCCAGCTGGCTGATGTGGAGTCACAACCCCTGCCATGTCTTGTATGCTGCTGTACAAGTGCTGGTTAACAAAGCAATACTACTCAGAAAACAAAACCCATGCCAGCAGCAATACCCCCTACAACATCATCAATAGCAACAAAAACTGAGCAAAAATTAATAAAAGTAGAGAGAGATTAAGAATATATAAGATAAAAAAAGGGGAATATGAGATGATTAAAAGGGAGAAATATGATTTTAAGTGGGGAGAGGGAGGAGAAATAGTAGAAGTATAGAATAGAAACAAGGTGAAAAAAGAAAGAATATAAAATTTAAAACATAAGTAAAACAGGAAATGGTGATGGCAAAATAGAGTAAGAAAAGGAATGAGTATACTCTGAGGTTTGAAATACAATTGAAAAGACAGTGAATCAAAAGAAATAAAATTGCAGAAAAACCACAACAGGGTCAATAACAATGACAGGTGAGCAAAGATTAATAAATGTGGAAAGATAATAAGAATTTTATTTTAAATAGAAAAGAGAATATGAGATGTCTATTGTAAAGAAAAAATGATTTTGAGAAGATAGGGGAAGGAAAACTAATAAGAGTAAGGAGTAGAATCTAGGCTAAGAAAGGGGAAAATAAAATAAAATTCTTAACTCAAATAAGCAAGGGCAGGAGGAAGGCAAAATGGAATAAGATGGTGAAGATTAACCTATGAGATTTGAAATAAAAAAGAATAGTGATCAAATAGGAATACCATTGAAGAAGAACAGCAATAACCATAATATCCATGCCAAACAAGCCACAATTCATAAAGATGGAAAGGAAATAAGAATATTATAAAAGGGGGGAAAAGAATGCAAGCTGACAAAAGAAGGAAGAATGTTTTTGAGGGTACAGGAAGGAACAAGAACAAAGAATAGCATGGGGGGGAAATAAAATTTACAATGAAAATAAGAAATGTCTGGAAGAAGGCCAAATGGAATATGACAAAGGAAGGGTACCATATGGTATTTGAGGTGACAATAAAATAAAAAATAATAATATACAATCTGAAACAGAAAAAGCCAGTGTTCATGCTGCTTGTCATCTATCTGGCCCAATAAGCAGAGACAAAGACTGAATCTTTATGGGCATTTTATTCAGATGGTTTTCAACCTGAGAAAATGGCAGGCTTGTACCTTAACAGACCATCTTAAATACCATTATAAATAGGCTTTTTTTTATAAGGAGAAGAAAAGTGTAGGTAAGGGGTTCAGAATTCAGGGGAAAAGTTAATCAGATAAAAGCTGCAGCATTCTTTTATCTGTGTGCTGAGCAGTGGTCTTTGTGCCCTGGGCTGTGTGCTTTGTGTCCTGGGTGGTGGCCATTTTACCCTGGAGTATAATTGCTCAGATACTGTCTTGACTGCTCATAGTCCTCCTGAGGCACAAATGAGGAATTGCCTATGGTCTCCTGGAGTCAAAGTGGGTCATGCCTCCAGTTCCTGAAACAATAACTTCCTACATGCATTGATTACTAATAATTAGTTGTTACCTGAAACTAAAATTTTCCAACATTTGAGTCCCCCATCAATTCTAAATAAAAATAGTAAAAAATTAAAAACAAAGAATAGTGAATTAGTTGGAATAAAATTGAAGCCAAAGAAATATTAAAAGGCCATGTGAAAAGAAGAAAAATACACAAATTCTGAAGAAGAATGAGGTGAAATTCATCTCAGCAGTTTTGTGTTCACCTTCTGATTTCTCTTTTTGATCTACCTCTGCTATGGTTTTTTATCAGCTCAAGGTCCCTGGTTGGCCGGCCAACTTTTGACAGCACTGCCTGTATCACCTTCACCTGCCTCTAGACGGAGCTTCTGTTGTGTTTAGGAGGATGGGACACCTGGATTTCCCCTGGAAAGCACTGTTTAGTCTTCTGGGAAAAATTCGGATATGTTTCCCCTGCCCATGTACCACCTGTCTTGGTATGTCTCAGCTTATTTCCAATACTGTATAGTTTCTGATAGATTAGCTGTTTCAAGGGAGGGACCAATCTGTGTAAGAAGGTCAGCTCTCTCCTGCTTGGTGTTGATGGCCTCTCTGTGTGTGATCTGAGGCTGGGTGGACCCATGATTCCCCCTTGCCGCACTGATCTCTGATCTCCTTGCTTTGCTGACACTAAGAACCAGTGTATTTCATCTCCCTGAGAAAATTCAAAATGGGTCCTGGAGCACTGAGTTACTGTCCAGCTTTCCATACAAACTACCTCTCCAAAAAATCAAGTCTCTCAGTCATAGCCAGCCTCCTCCACCTGACCCAGATGCAGATAAAATCCCTCTCTCTCTGGCTCTCTATCAGTTGGTGTTTGTCACTGCAGGTATGGGTGTGCTGCTTGCTGTGTGTGTGTGTGTGTGTGTCTTACCTGGATCTCCCTGACTTTGTGTATTTAAGTCACTCCCAGCCCAGGTCTGGGGGTTCCCTGCTGTGGGAGTAGGGAGATCCACAAAGCTGTGATCTGTGATCAGATTCTCCATGGCTGTAGGTGCCACACATGAGATATTTCCTAGTCTATCTATAAAATCTCTTTACTGCCCATTGTGAAGTGTCTTTTATACTCCTTGGCTTCCAAACTTTATATCAGCTAAGATTCCATTGAATGTTCAGTGTATTTTCTGGAACATCAGCCAAATGTCTGAGTTGGGTGCAAGAACAACTTGGCTGCCATCTTCCACATGTCTAAATATTTTTATTGATTTGAGAGAGGGGGCAAGAGAGAGAGAGGGGAACATCAATTTGTTGTTCCATTTATTTATGCATTCATTGGTTGTTTCTTGTATGTGGCTTGACCACAGATTGAACCTGCAACCTTGGCATACCCCAATGACATTGTAACAAACTTTGCTACCTGACCAGGACCTAGTTTTGTTTTTTTTTTAAAGTCAACTTACTACTTACTCTCCTTCTGAGCAGTAATGACTATGACATCATTGTTGGATTATTAATCTCATTTCCACAAATCCCCAGGGGTATTGCCTCTTCAGCACTTCTGACCTGCTATGGATAAGCTGAGTGCTCTTCCATGGGTAGCAAATACTCTCAGATTAAAAAAATAATAATTTTTTAAAAAGAAAAGCAAAGGAAAAAAAAACAGTCATGGAACACTTCCACAGACAGCAAAGCCTTCAGATAAAAAAGCAGAAAGGTAAATGTATGTATCTTCTATACGTTTAAATACAAGTGGCATTATTATATATCACGGTATCATGTATTCAAATAGTAATATGATAGCATAAAAAGGTAGACTGCAAAGAAGCTTACTAACTTTAAGATAGTAGTTACTTCCAAGGAGAGATGATGGAATTAAAATGTTCTATTTGTTTTAACTGAATTTCTATTTATTATTGTTTTAAAAAATTGACCTGAGGTAAATATACAAATGAACATTTACAAAATTGTCAGTGAGTGGATATGTGTTTTACAATATTTTCTATCCTGTTTTTCTATGTTTGAAATACTCCAGAATTTTCAAAATGTATAAAATAAAATAAAATGTTTGAGTTTGATGAGATCTGCTCAAAGTCTCCCAATGTCCAACATTTGAATTGCATTATCAATTTGCATTATTTACAAAGAAAAAATATATTTTAAACTATAAAATTTAAATCTAATGACTTATTCTACAATTTAAATAAAAATAGACTAAATTTATAATATTTGAATATGAATATGGTTATGAATAATAAGTGCAACACAAATTTCCTTAGGCTATAATCTTTGCATACTAAGAGCTCACATAACCACTAATGCTCAAATTTATTAACAACTTCCATCTGCATTTATGCTAAATCTCAGCTCTAATTGGTTGTGTATGACCTCTACTCAATTTCCTGTTTTTTCAGGAGGCCCTATTGTGGTGCCAGAGAAGCTCTCAAGTAATATTTGCTTTTGCCTTCTTACTAGCCTCTGGCCTTTTTGTTGTCAGGTATCTGCAAAGACTATTGGGAGAAGCATTTCCTTATGTGGACCAAGAATTAAAAACCCCGCAAGATATTGAGTTGTCAATGAATTCCTTTCATTCTTCTTTTGGAATCTCAAACAGCTCTGGAAATGCTTAGAGTCTTAAAGTGCTTTTTATAGCTCTCTGTCTTTATTTAAAGTCTTCCTCCTTGCTGCCATCTTGCTCTCCATTTATAAGCCTGTTCTGACAGCTAGCGAGGAGGGGAGGTGAGGAGGTGGAGGAGTTGAGCAAAAGGACCCAGGGACATGAACAACAATGTGATTTCTGGGGGGTATAAGGGGACTAAATGGTAATAGAAAAAATACAATAAAAACTTAAAAACAATGAACTCACTTTGTGGTGTTGCTTAGAAACATACCGCCACGTTCTTCTTGGTTGTCCCTTAAATATATGCTTGGAAATTTGCATATTGTATCAACTCAAGCAAGAGAAGTAGTAGGAGATGGATTATGCACTATCATTTCATTAGAAATCCATTATCCAGTGTAGGCTCAATTAGGTTACCACTCAACATGTAATAATGTTAACCATGTCAATGCCTCTCTCTGCACTGTATAATTTAAGGAGGCTTTCTTGAAGATGGGAAACAATTTACGGACACTGTTGTGATATATAAGCACTCACAGAGCACCAATTCTTTAGTATATTCAGGAAATGCATAATTAGCATAATGTATTTAGGTGTATTTATGTCTAACTTTTCATTCTTACCAATATTGATGTTAATGTGGCATCTGTAAGTAGCTTTAACCATTTTTGGCAAAGCTACAGTTCTTAATTTATTATTTGCTGTAAGCTGAATGGGGAAGTTGAAAAGTATATATTATTTGCTGTAAGGTGAATAGGGAGGTTGAAAAGTATACCAGGCAATGGTTTCTTCTTTATAGAATTAATGAGAGAGAATAAACCCCCCCTACTGTGAAACTAAAGAAGACACTATAAGCCAGCCTTTTCACAATTACATTATTGCCATTTAATCATTAGCAGAACAAATTAAAGGTCTAAGTTTTTCACTGAAGCTCTAAACTAAAATTATAGTATATGTTCAGAAACCATCTGAGTATTCCTGACAAAAATAAGCAGTGAAATGAGTTGATGCATCTGTGAAAAAGAATAAAACCACTTTGTTGTTGAGGTATCTATCATTACAGAAAAAAAATCTTAGTAATTTTATTCCCTTTTCTGAGATTATCACTTGCAGCTATGGCCTCTGTTATTGCAATAACAAATTGAGAAATAATATTCCCCCCAGGAAAAAGTAGGATGTTTTAAATGTTTTACAACAGAGAGACATTTTTGCAGACATTGCAAAAAGCTAATGTCTCCTTTAAATTGGGCTATAATTCAAAGAGAACTATTAAATGCAGCTGCAAAAAGTCAGCCAAATAAGTAAGCTTATACTTTTAGTTTATTCCTATAATAGTTTCAATCTTGTAATTATTCACTTCTGCCTACAGGATGCAGTGCAGTTTACTTATATCACACTTGTCCTTGATTAGAGAGAAATTAAATATCCCTAACTAATGAGTTATAAGGGTTAATATGAGGAAAGCCAACTGATGATATCTGGTAACTTCTCCAGTTGCATTTCACTATTTTTTGTGCATTATCCCATTCACTAACTTACAAATATATTTGAGCAAATACTGTCTGCCAGACAATATACTACAAACATGGTCCACTTTCTTGAACAAGGCAGACAGGATCTTTTCCATCATGGAACCTAAAATGAGTTAACAAGATGGACAAAAGCAAGTTAAAAGTAAATAATACATGATGAAAATTTTTAATAAAATGTCAAAGAAAATGTAAGAGTAGAATATTTTAGAAATCATGTATTCGTTTTTAACATGGTAGTTTTCTGCAATCTGTGTTTTTCCTAACAAAAAGAAAACTTCACTGTAATTTAGTAAGCTATATATTCATACACTTGTTGCTTTAAAGTCTTTTATTATGATATATAGCATTAATTTAGAAAAGTATACAGTTAAAAGTTATAATAAAATGAACACTCATATACATAGCTGAATAGCATATTACCAATACATGTCATGACCCCTCTCTGCCCAAAGCATTACCTGTACTACCTCTGCAAAGATAATCATTATCACTAATATTTTGCTAATTCTATTGCATCTATTCATAATTTCACTACCTTCTTAGTTAACATTACTCCCATTAAAACTATAAAAATAAAATTACAGCATATTCATTTTTCAGTGGTTTTCTTGTTTTTTCTTAATGCTTTTGAAATTTCATCATTTCTACATTTGTGACTGTAGTTCATACATATTAATGCTTCATTCAGACAAAATTGTGTTTTTTCACTGTATTTTTTATTGACGATGAATTGTTTCCTTTTTATTTTTTTGGCAACTATGGAGGATACTTCAGTGAACATTTCTCTACATATCTCCAGAGACATAAGCACAATCATTTATCCAGGATACATTTAAGAGTCTTAATGAATCATATAGTCAACTTTACTGTGTATTGAAATCCTGGCTGGTTTGGCTCAGTGGATTGAGCGTCGGCCTGCGAGCTAAGTGTCGCTGGTTCGATCTTCCAGTCAGGGCACATCAGAGAAGGAAAACTCTGACTCCAAAAAACCTCCGCTGCCTTGCGGCATACCTCTTCAGGGGAAAGGCTAAGGGAGTAAACCCCGACAGAAAATCCGGAGCCGGAGTCCCTAAGGCGGTTTGACGTTGTAGTCAACACCGGCAACTCCTGCGGCGCACCTGAAGCCAAGCTGTATCGACTCCGTCTTTCCCTTGGACCCTTCAGCTGCGAAGAGAGGGGGTGTCTGCTGCATGGGCAACAGCAGACCCTCCATATCACCCTGCCCAGGCTCTGTAGCTTCAGCTTCAGCTTCACTGGAGAGGACACTCCAGCGTCATCGCAAGATGTCGATTCAACACGGGAGGAGACAGATACCGTGTCACTCCCGAGTCGGACTGCACAGCCATTCTCGGCGGTGCAGATAGACTCTTAAGAAGCTACACCATCGTCTCTCGAGACGGACGGCTGCTGCCGCCGCCGCCGACTGTGTATTGAAAAGCAGTTTAAAAATAAAACACACAGACATTTAGTTAATAATATTAACAGTATGAAAATTATATAAGAAACTTAAAAGATGCAGAAAAATTATTTCTTAAAATTCAATAATAGTTCATTCAAAATAGTACCACCATACTAAAAAAAAAAGGAAATATATTATCTGATAAAAGATACCTTAAATAAAAAGATTGTACTGAAAGACAGAATTTGAAAGCTTTACCTGTGAGACCAACGATGAGATAGCGATAGTCACTACTGACATTTCTAAACAGTATTTTAGTCAAAGTCTTGGCAAGAAAAAGCAATAAAATATATGAACGTTAGAGATGTCAGTAAGAAGGCTGGAGCGTTGGGTAGGAGGAATGAGGTGATTGAGCAAAAAATAAAAAAATGAGAAGAAATTCATGGACATCGACAACAGTGTGGTGATTGTGGGAGTGGGGGACGGTAGAAGAGGGTACAGGGAGGATAAATGGTGATAAAAGGAGACGACTTCGGAAAGTGAACACACAATATAGTGTACACATTATGTATTATAGAAGTGTGCACCAGTATTTCTCCAATAAACTTAATAGAAAAGAAAAACTGAAAAGAAACAAAAGAATAAATAAATAAATAGTATGAAAATTGGAAAAAATGATGATGTCTTGAATTGTTTTGAAATTATTGCATATATATTCCTATATTTGAAAATCATGGTGTTTTTGGTTTTCTTTTCCAAACTTTTATTTTTTTTCTCGACAATACTACATGTTTGTCATGGACATCTTTGTGATTCTTTTGAGTATAGGAAAGAAAAAGGCTATATCATTTCAACATTAAGTATGATATATATGTATACTTATTATAAGTGCTCTATTTTTAAAGGATATTCCCATTTCTATTTTTATTGTTTAAGGTTTTGTGTAAGAGATAGCCATTCCACATATATTTGATTGAATTTGGCTGTGAAGCAGCTGAACTTAGTAGTTAAAAAAAAAGTTTTTAACTGCTCATAATTTTACTTTAATGAATATAAGGCATTTCATGTTTTTAATATCTTGAGGTATTTTTATGAAGTTGCATTTCCAAACTACTTATTGTTTTTTGAAGAATTTAAAGTTATAAGTCCAAATTTATTCATAATATTTCTTTGCTTTTATTAGCTCTGTGGTTATGTCTTCTTTTTCATTAATATTAATTTTATATAATATATAATATGTATACTATTTTTATTTGCTTTATCTCTTTATTTTGAATCTGATGAATGTTAAGAAATATATGTTAATATTATGAAGCATTTTGGAGAATTTATTTTTGGTTTTGTTGGTTTTGTTTGCTTTCAATTTTATTAATTTCCTATCCCATTCTTTGGTATTTCCTTCTTTCTATTGTCTTTTACTTTATTCTACTTTCCTTTATTTAATGTTTTACTTTGGATTCTTAGCTCAGTAGTTTTCTTGAATCTCATAAGAAAGCTATTTCCTTTTATATACAATTTTATTTACCTCTCAGATGTTTTGATACATGTTTTAATTATTATTTATTTCTTAATTTCCATTTTGGATTTTCATTTGTAGTTAGAATTACATTTTTAAGTTTTAAATATTCATTTTTAGTTATTAATAAATAATCTTATTTAAATTTTTGTTCAGAAAATGTTGTCTGCATAAATGTGAATCTTTACATTTGCTAAAGCTGACAAGTCATTGCAGTGGAAAGGGCCTCAAGGTCTGGGGTTGCTTTGATGGTCATTTAACACCTAGGTTTCCTACTTTCACTTCATTCTTACCATTTTTAGATTTTTCATTGGAGTGCTATCTCAGTGGTTATGTAAAGAGTTGTAAACCACTTTTGTTCACACTTTTATTTATTTTTATCACGATGGTCTTTTGCAGTATCTATTGGTCATGTTGACATAATGTCAAGTCATCTATTAACTTCTTATGTAAAATAGAAATCTGAGTCAGCCTGTATTCAAGTTTATTTGCCTGATACCCCATCCACACATTTTCTTTTCGTTCATTAGTTCAACACAGACTTTTTGAGCTCTACTGTTTCCCAAGTACTATTTTATGCACTGATGATATAACTTTGAACATTCAAAGCTTGTCTCTATGAAAGACAGATAAGAAATATTATACTAAATAAGATATTAATTATTGATAAGTCCTAAGATGAAAAACAATCAGAGTTAATAGATGATAAACTAGAGGAGTTTTAGATTGATATTCATGGCGGACTTCTCCAAGAAGCAACACATGAACTCTGAGGTCTGAATTTTTGGCATGAGTGAGCCATGGATATTTGTAGTAAGATTAAGGAAAAAAGTACAAAGATAATGAGATAGGAAGACATTAGACATTATCAAACTGCAAGAAAGTTACACTTGAGGAAGTTTTTAGAGAAAAGCCAGAGAGAAAAAAAAGCAATAGCTAGATATCTACATTAGAGTATCTGTTTCTTGTTTACAAATGTTAAAAGCAAATTTTTAATTAACTGTAGTGGGGTAACATTGGTTAATAAGATTATATAGGTTTCAAGTATACATTTCTATGATACATGATCTGTGTATTGCATTGTGTGCCACCCCTCCACTCAAAGTTAAATCATCTTCTGTCAACATATATTTCTCCAGTTTGCCCTTTTCTACCCTTATCCTACCCTCCGTCCCTTTCATAGATACTGCTGCCTGGCATTTGATATTTCAAAACAAAACAAAACAAAAATATCTGCTCTATATCTGTTACTTTTGTTTGTTAAACCCCTTTAATTTGCTTGAGTGATTATTTTAAATTATTCCTTAAATTCTTAAAATCCAAGGACATTTACAGAGGCAATTAATTATGCATTAATTTTGCAAAGAATAAGATGAGTACAACAGTATTGACCTATAACTCCAGGTTATTTTAGAATAGAAATGTCTTTATTAAACTTATATTTTCATACTGTATTTTAACATAAGAATCTAGAAGATACAGTATACCTCTGTGCCCCAAAAGAAGAGAAAACAGAAAGTTATAGAATAGGAAATAGGTCTTCCTACAAAACACTAAGAATAAAACATTCATACAAGAAAAAGTTAACTGCCTTAGTTTTTATTGCTTTCATTTATTTCCTTGTTTTGTATACATATTGGGCTATTTTATTTGTAGTTAGGAACTTTTATTACCAATCATTGGTTTTGGTTAACTTCCATTTTTATATTTGCTTATTTTTTTTACTGTAATCATTCTAAGAGAATTAATAAAGTTTACCTTCTAAAATTTCTACTTCTATTTCTTTAACTTCTAGGATTTTATGGCCTTCAATAAAAATTATAATTATTATAACATTTTTTATTTTCCTGCATCATATTCTTAATTAAGCCAGTTCTTTTTTAATTGAAACCTGCTTCTCAGATTTATGTTTCTGCATTTCTTCTTGCTTTCTTCTTATTTTATACCTATATTTTCATGGAAGCAATATCACCTTACATTATTGAGAATTCTAAGCAGACTTTCTCTAGAACTTTTTTGTTTGTTTTTATCTCAGTTTTTTTTTTCAGAGACATTATTCTCTTTAACATTTTTCTCCCAGTGATTCTCCTAAACACATTAACTCTGTTATAGTTTATTTTAAATGTTTCATATTGTCTTTTCCCCATCTTCCACAGACTGTTAGAATAAAATTTTGGTGATAAACTGTGAAGAAAAAGAGTAAAAAATATTTAAAAATACAACAGAAGCTTTTTGAAACATTGGAGCCACTGGAATGTTTATACTCAAAACTACATAACAACAAATATTACATAAAAGCAAATATTGTACTTTCTACAGATATTAAAGTAAAAGTTTAATCTATATCTCTTTCAGTCATACAAAAAATCATCATATTAAAAACAGATTAGAAACATGACACTACTGAAAATACAGTATGAAAATATAAGTTTAATTATCTAAATTACTTTAAAATTATTTGTTAATAGAGTCAATTTAACTCAGTTTTGACAGATTATATTAAATATTAAATTCATATCTTATATTTAGTAAAAATTGAATATTTTAGGTTAATATAAAATAGCCACCTTTCGCACACACCTTTCATTTCATTTGGAGTAAATTGGTTACATGCAGATTAGCTATTTTTTTGTTAATTGATATCCTATTATTTTACATTCAGAAAATATTCTTTTCAAGTACAATAAAGATAAACTTTCAATCCATTTTTTCTGTACATGCTCTTCTGAAAGTAATTTTTTTCTCTAAACCTCGTATTGGAATGGCCATTGTTAGCTGTTTTGAGAACAAACTTTTAGTTTTATTGATGGACTAAAGAATTAAAGTTCCTATTTGAATAAATGAATTTTAAATCTGATTTTATGACCAAGTTATATAATGTACCAATTAAATAATGAGTGACCTTAAACTAAATATATAAAACCAAAATACCAGTGATTTCTGGTCAATAAATTGCTCTTATTCTTACTACTAATAAAAATCTCATTGTAATATTTTCTTCTTTCTCACATAGAAGAAAGTGTTTTAAATCTTGACATTCCAGTCTATTAATCAACTAGCCTATTTTCAGTTCTACTTACACTTTTCAATCTATTGTGATTTCTTAGAAATATATAAAACTCCCAGAATTGCTATGATATCATCATTCTTCTGCAAATGTAAACCTCACAAATAGCTTAGTGATACTCTTTGTAACTCAATAAATAGTTAAAAGGCGAAAAGCTGAATTGAGTATTTTAACACTAGCTACCATAACATATTGACCTAGAATAGATACTGATTAAAACTCAATATCAGTTAATGTCTCATATGTAATAGTCCAAGTAAATGTGTCTGTCAAAGGTGAGGTTGTGCTTCGCACTCATTCATTAATCCAGACTGGTCAAGTTGCTACTCAACATTGCTGTGGCTTTCCTCACCCCAGTCAGACGAAAAGAAACAAGGTTCTTAATGAGCATGTGTGAGAGGTTACAGGCCAGGCCATAATGTAAGGCAATTGTTACATTCATATTACATACATGGCTCCATTTAACATGAGAATCTGAAAGATACAGTATATCTCTGTGCCCAAAATGAAGAGAAAGCAGGAAGTTATAGAACAGGGAATAGATATTGCCACAATACAGTAAGAATAAAGCATTCATTCAAGAATAAGTTAATCAACTGCCTCAGATTCCTTAGGACTGTCCTGATTTAACAGTGAAATTCCTATATCCTAGGAATTTCCACAGTCTCAGGCTAACCAGGACAATGTCACTAAATATAGAAAACTGATATATATTGAACTATTAAAGAAAGCAATGTCTACATTTGAATCAATTTTGTTATGAGAAGACAAATCTGATGCGTTATTAAAGATAAATAATTATGTTTTTCATTGTGAAATGGATTACATAAACTGACTGTAAATTTATATGACTGGAAAAAAAGAAAAATTAGTGAGAAAAATAAAATTTTGTAAGACTCAGTATACTTTAATTTTTACACATTGATTATTGTCACTTTTAACATATAAAATGGTCATAAGTAACAAAATATGAGTATATTATCCTACAAAGCTTGTTATTTTATATCATTTTGATGTCTTTGTACATGTACTTATTGTTAAAATTATTAAAATATATTGAGATTTATGTCAACAGATTCAAAATGGTGCCATAGGAAGAACCTGAATTTATCTGCTCCCACAACACACCAAACATGAACTAACATAAGAACTAATTTCTCCTGAAGAACAACTGAGTGCTTACTGAACAGATTCTGCATAATAAATAAGAATGGGACCACATAGAGAAGTGTAGAAGAGATAGTGATGTAGTATTTATGGGAAGATCACCCTCCTAGGGCAACCTGAGGTAGAGATGGATATCAGTAAGGGGTGCACACAGGCAGACTTGCCTCTTATAGAGCAGAGTAATAAAACATAAATTTAAAGGGCACCTGGACTACACATGAACATTAAAAAATATTTATTTTTTAATTTCCAAGGCACCTGCTAAACCAATGGGGATCTGTGGAAACTCTCCAGGATCAAAGGTGTCCATTAGCATCATTTTTTATGTTCCCCCTCTACCTGGATGGCACTGTGGGACCTTGGTCCAAGTGCTCTAGCTACCCTGAAAGGCCTCCAGAGCATGCCCCAGACCACCTTGACCAGTACCTGCTGTAGTTCCAGCCAGGCAGTCACCAAGGGCACCCCAACAGCCTTGAAACCTTGGCTCCCTCAGCCAGTGTTCACTGCAGTCTTGTACATGTGTCCCACAGGGTGTCCCAGGTTCCATACTCATCCACTTTGGCTTTAGCCAGCCTGCAAAACCCCCCTGGCAAACATAATCTGTGAATAGGTTGTTCTTACATAAGGCAGTCCTACAAGATTGGGTGAAAAGGCTGTTTGATCTAGTTAATGGAAACAAACACAGAAAGTCTATCAAAATGAAAAAACACAGAAATATATTTCAAATTAGGAACAGGCGAAAGTAAAAAAAAATAAAAACTGACAAAATGAAGGTAAGCAACTTGCCAGATAAAGAATTTAAAGTAACAGTTATGTGGATTCTCAGTGAATATAAAAGAATAGAAGTACTCAGTGAGAACTTCAACAATAGTTGGAAAACATGCAAAAGATCCCATCAGAGCTGAATAATACAATAACTGAACTTTAAAAAACATATAAAAGAGAATCAACAGATTTCATAATACAGAAGAATGAATCATCAACCTAGAAAAAAAAATAATAGTGTGAATCAATTAGAATACTAGCCCAAAGAAAGAAAGAATAATAAAAAACAGATTGTTTAAGGGACCTCGGAAACTACACCAAGCATACTAACATTCACATTATAGGGATCCCAGAATTAGAAAGAAAGAAGAAAGGGACAGAAAATATATTTGAAGAAATAATGGCAGACTCTCCTTGTATGGGCAAGAAAACAGACATTAGATCCTGAAAGCAATGAGTTACAAGATGAATCCATACAGAACCATATCAAAACATATTGTAATTAAAAAGGCAGAAGTTAAAAATAAATGGAGAATATTGAAGCAGTGGCCACATATGAAAGAAGATCCATAAGGCTATCAGTTGATTTCTCAGCAGAAGCATTGCAGACCACGAGGGAATGCCAAGTTCTTTAAAGAAAGTGTGAAAAGGAAGAAACACACAATCTAGAATACTTTCATCCACAAGGTTATCACTCAGAATTGGAGAGATAAAGTTTTCCAAAACTAAATAAGTTTATCTCCACTAAATTGACTTGATAAGAAATGTTAAAGTGAGAAAAAAAGGACATAACCAGAAAGAAATAAGTAATCTATCTCATAGGTAAGACAAAGTTATAGTAAATGCAATGGATTAGCCACTTAAAAAGTAATATGAAGGTTAAAAGACAAAAGTAGCAAAATCAAATATAAGTACAATAAATAGCTAGGAGAGCAAGAAAACAAGAAAAAACATCTAAAGTATGACATCTAAAACATAAAGTACGGAAGGGATATAAATGTAGTGTTTTCAAAATACAGTCAAACAAAAATGCCAATCAGCTTAAAACACACACAAATGTCTGGCTGGAAAAAGTCCAGCCATTATTAACATAACAATACAGTTTTGTGTGACATCAATGTAACCTAGCAGTCAAGGAGAGAGGACTGGAATGTGCATGCATGAACAATGATGACTTCCCTGTACTAGTCATTGGGACCAGTAGATGCAGTTGAGTGAGCATGTGTATTGTGTGGCAGTCACATTCAAAATGACTGACGTTCAAAATGACTGAGCAAGTAGAGCAATGAATCTGCATCAAATTTTGGGTTAAGCTTGAATATCCCTCCACAGACACTATATAGGAAAATTCAGAAAGCCACATATATGGGCAACTGGTGACTGGCAACTTCATCACAACAACTCATGCATCGTGTTTGTGCAGGTTTTTTAGCAAAACATCAAATCATCCAGGTGACTCAGCCCCCCTACAGCCTAGATTTGGTGCCCTGAGACTCTGGCTTTTCCCAAAACTAAAAATCACCTTTGAAAGGGAAGATATTTCAGACCGCCAATGAGATTCAGGTATATATATATAATTTCATGGTAACCACAAACCAAAAATCTACAAAAGATACGTAAAAAATAAATGGAAAGAAACCAAAGCGTAACACTGAAAGCAGTGAACACAAGTAAAGATACTGAAGGAAGAAAATGAAACAATAGAAACATGAAAAACAACCCAAAAAACAGTTAACAAAATGGTAATAAGTACATACCTACTGATAACTACTTTAAGTCAAGTGGAATACATGCTCCAATCAAAAGACATAGAGTGAGTGAGTGAATGAATGAAAAAAAAAAAAAAGTTCTGCTTGCAAGAGACTTCAGATCAAAAGAAATCCACAGACTGAATGTAAAAGAATGGAAAAAGATATCCCATGCAAATAGAAATAAAGAAAAGCTGGGTAGCAATACTTAATATTAGTCAAAATAGACTCTAAAACAAACACTACAAAAAAGACAAAAAGGATATTACATAAAGATAAAGGAGTCAATCTAAGTAGCAAATATAACACTTGTAAATATTTACACACTCAACATAGGAGCACCAAAATACATTAAATAAATATTGACATAAAAAATAATAGAAGTACACTTTAATATGCCACCAATATTAATGAATTTTTCATTCAGATAAAAAATATCTAAGAAAACATTAACCTTAAAAACCACATTAGACCAATTAAACAAAAAATATTTACAGAAATTACAGATGACACATTTTTTTCAAGTACCCCTGGAACATTCTCCAGGATAAACCATATGGTAGGCTACAAAATAAATCTCAATAAATTTAGGAAGGTTTAATTCACAACAAGTATATTTTCACACTAAACAATGCAAACCTAGAAATAAGTTACAAGAAGAAAACCGGAAAGATGCACACACAAAAAATAGAGATTAATCAACCAATATGTCAAAGGAAATATCAAAAAATATTATCTTGAGACAAATGAAAATGAAAACACCTATTTCCAAAAAATCTATGGGACACTCTGAAATAAATAATTTGTCTTTACACCAACACCTAAAAGAAACAAAGAAAAAAAAAAACGATCAAAACAAGTCATTAGTAGAGAAAAAAATTAAAAATATTAGAGTAGAAATAAAAGAAATAAAGACTATTAGATAAAATTATTGATTCTAAAGGCAGATTCTTTGAAAAGATAAATTCATAAATTGTTAACCAGACTCATCAAGAGAATAAAAAGAGAAAGGGTCCAAATCTATAAAATCAGAAATAAAGACTAGAAGCTACAAGGACATCAAAATTGTAAATGATAATAAAGCAATACAGAAGAACAAACATAGATCCACAACTTTGACAACCTAAAATAAATAGATAAATTTCTAGAAACATAAAATAGTCTAACACTGAATAAAAAAATAAACAGAAAATGTGAACAGACTGGTAGCCAGTAATAAAATTAAGTTAGTAGTTAAAAGACTCCTTACAAGTGAAAATTTGGATCAAATGTCTTCACAGGTAAATTCCACTAAACATTTAAAGAAGATTTAATACTATCCTTTTTAAAATATTTTTTAAAAATGAAAAAGAAGGAAAGCTTCCAAACTGATCCTACAAAGCCAGTATTAACTTGACAGCATAACAAATATATAATTATAGGACGATATCCCTGATGAACATAGATACAAAAATTCTCAACAAAATATTAACAAACAAAAATTGACAAAATAGTGAAAGGCTCATGTAACAAAATCAAATGGAACTTTTTTCCAGTGATGCAAGGATGGTTCAATATTTACAAATCAATCAATATGATATACCACATTAACAAAATCAAGAATAAAATTTATATGATAAAATAAGTAGATGCAGAAAAAAACATTTGACAAAATTCAACATTTACTATTGATAAGAACTTAATAAAGTTGGTATATAGGAAATATATCTTAACATATTAAAGGCTATTATGATAAACCCATGTCTAATATCATACTCAACAGTGAAAATCTGAAAGCTTTTCTTCTAAAATCAGGACCTAGACAAGAATGTTTTGTCTCACTGGCTTATTGAACATAGTATTGGAAGTCAAACCATAGCAATGAGATATGAAAATGAAATAAAAAGCTCATAAATCAGAAAGAAAATAATAAAACAGCCACTATTTGTGGATAACATGATCACATATGAAGTCAAACTTAAGACTAAAAAAAGCAACAACAACGATAAAAACTATTAAAATTTATAAATGAATTCAATAAAATTTCAGGATACTATATATATTTAGAAATCTTTTACATTTCTATAAAATAAACATGAATATCAGGAAGAGAAAAATTTAAAAACCAACACCATTTACAATTACATAAAATGAATAAAATAACTAAGAATAAATTTAACCAAGGAAGTTAAAAACTTGTACTGTGAAAACTATGACATATCCATAAATGAAATTGAAGATGACACAAGTAAATGAAAGAATCCATGATTATAGACTGTAACATTTAGTATTGATAAAAATGTCCCTACTATCCAAGGCAATCTTCAAATTTAATACAATCCCTTTCAAAATACCAATGGCATTTTTCACAGAAATAGAACAAATAATTATATAATTTATATGGAACCATAGAAGACCCTGAACTGGAAAGGCTATGTTGAGAAAGAAGAACAAATCTGGAGGTTTAATGGTCTCTCATTTCAAACTATATTACCAAACTATAGTAATCAAAACAATGTGGTATGGATAGTAAAACAGACACATAGATCAAGGAAACAATAGAAAGCCCAGAAATAAACTCAGGTGTATATGGTCAATTAATCTACAGCAATAAAGGCAAAAATATACAATGGGGAAATGACAGTCTCTTCAATAAATGGTGCTGTAAAAATTGGATAAATACATGCCAAAGGAATGAATCTGGACTACTGTCATACACAATATACAATGAATGAACAAAAACTGTAGTAAAGACTTAAATGTAGGACCCAAAACCACAAAATTCCTAGAAGAAAGCACAGGGGATAATCTCTTTGCATTGACCTTAACAATATTTTTTTTAAATATGTATTCCTGGAAAAGGGCAACAAAAGAAAAAAAACACATTTGATTTTATAAAACTGAAGAAAAACTTTTGCACAGCAAAGAAACCATCAACAAAACAAAAAGACAACTTACTGAATGGGAGAATATATTTTCAAATGACATAGCTAATAAAGAGTGAATAATCAAAATACATAAAGAATGGATACAACTCAACAAAAAATATATCAGCCCTGGCTGCTGTGGCTCAGTGGATTGAGCCTCGGCCTGTGAGTCAAGTGTCGCTGGTTCGATTCCCAGCTAGGGCACATTACTAGGTTGCAAGTCAGGTCCCCAGTTAGGGGCGTGAGTGAGAGGCAACCACACAGAGATGTTTCTCTCCCTCTCTTTATCCTTTCCCCTCTCTCTAAAAATAAAATAATTAAACAAACAAAAAAATAAATAAATTATTAAAAAAAAATATATATCATTGAAAAGTGGTAGAAAGACCTGAATAGACATTTTTATAAAGAAGACATACAGATAGATGGTACACAGGCATATTTACAAATGTTTACCATCAGAAGGGAAATGCAAATAAAAACCACAAAGAAATATCATCTCACACCTCTCGGTATGATTGTTATAAAAAATCAACAAATAACAAGTGTTGCAAAGTACATGGAGAAATAGGAACCCTCATGTACTGCTGTTGGGATTGTAAACTTGTGCAGCTACTGTGAAAACTGTGTAGAGATTCCTTAAAAAATAGAATTATCATACATAGGGTCCAGCAATGCTATTAATGGGTATTTATTTGAAGAAAATTTTAAAAACACTAATTTAAAGAGAATGTATATACCCTTACATTCATTGCAACATTATTTACAATAGCCAATGTATGGAAGCAACATAAGGGTCCATTGATAGACAAATGAATAAAAGAGATGTGATGTGTGTGTGCGTGTGTGTGTATCCATATGTGTATGTGTGTGTGTGTATACCAAGCCACAAAGAATAAAATATTGCCACTTTTGACTACATGGATAGACTGAAGGGAATTAAACTAAGTGAATTAATAAAAGAGAGAAAGAAAATTGCCACATAAGTTTACTTATATTTTGAATCTAAAAATAAATAAACACAAAAACAAATTTATAGATACAGAAAACAAACTGATGGTTCCCAGAATAGAGGAGGAGAGGGAATGAGGGGGGAAAAAGGTGAGAAGTAGTACAAACTTCTAATTATAAAATTAGTTTTTGAGATATAAAATACAGCATAGGGAACACAGTCAATAATATCAAAACATGGTATCATACATCATATATCTTTATGCCTTTTTCATAACCTACCTGAATCATAATGCTTTAAAATGCCATTTGACCTCTGCCTGCTGTCCATGTCCTATCATTTCATGCTGCCTTCTGCATTACAGGGATCAGCATAGACCTGCTTTCTGCCTGGAATTTGTAATGACAGGAGTCCTATGCTCATTATTCCTATTCGTGATCAGATACTAGGCTTATTCTCAGTGCAATTAAAACAGTGGCTGGATGCTAAACCCAAGAAGCTTGGGTGGCACCCTGATTATGTTTTCAATAACTTCAAGAGAAAAAAGAACACAAATCAAGGGAAGATAGAAGATATTTTCACACAGTCATATTAACAAGCTTTGAATAACATATGGTAAATTAGCCCTTATTGCTTCTATACTCTAGATTTAACTTTCTTCTCAGTGCAGACTGAAATTCTACCAATCAAAAAGTATTCTCATTTCCCTTTGCTTGTGTTTTTTTTTTTTCAATAATTATCATAAAAATGATACGGCAATATATTATGTAGAACTATTGTTTGTCCTAAAGTGCATCTAAGTGAACTGTTGGCTGTCTCTAGATAAATAAATCTCTGCCACCACTCACTTAGTATAATGCTAAATAAAAAGAGTTGTCTGTGAAAGGATACTATCAATCAGAAACCTATAATTTTGAATGCTCACCACTCAGTGCAACACACAATGTGAGGAGCATGCATCAAATCCTTGTTTTCTTTATCTGTTGATGCTAAGTTAGCATTTTTGAAATGTAGGGAAACTTACTGTAAGGTAGAATCACTGTGCTGGAGGATAAATGCCCTTCATTTTATTTTCCTGGAGGATACCCACAAACCATCTGTATTAGTTTACATTGGTGTGCAAAAACATTGTCCCAAACATACTTGCTTAAAACAACACATATTTATTTTCTCTTGGTTTCTGTAGGTCAAGAATCTGAACACAATGTAGCTAAGATCTGTACAAAGCTGCAATCAAGGCATTAGCCAGGAGGTAATTTTATCTAAGACTGGATTGAGGAAAGATCTCCTCCAAGTTCACTCAGGTTGTTCACAAAATGTATTTGTTTGTGGGATTAAACATGTACTTTTTTTTGCTTGCTTGCTTACTTACTTGCTTTAGGGTAGTGGAAGTTTTCAAGATTACCCACATCACTCCTCTGCATGTTTGATTTCCCAACATGGCCACTTGCTTCACCAAAACAACCAAAAGAAGGCGAGAAAACTCCAATAAGATGAGTACTACAATCTTATATAATGTAATCCCATAATCATGTAGATGTGGACAGGTGCATACCATCCCTTCTGCTGCATTGTACTAATTAGAAGCAAATTGAGGACTTCCACACCATTAAGGAAAGAAGATCACACAAAGTATGAACACCAGGAGTCAGGTTGATGGCAGCCATCATTAAAGTTAGCCAGCAATAGCAATGACACAATCTTCCAATCATATCCAATCATATCCCTTAGTGAAAACCTGTCTATCTGTATATTGTAATACAATAACAAATTGAACCCTACATTATAAAATATGTCTTATATATCATATTTACTCTATTTCTTAACCTAAGCAAAACTAAAAACTACTACTATTCAACATTCTATATATTTAACTTCAATTAAATTTACTCGCGCACAGAAGTCTTAAATGCCAATCATATTGAAAACCATCAATCTATTTTTTGAAGTGTTAAAGTCAAGTGAATATCAATGCCTCTGTTATATAGCAGAAATCAATTGGCTTACATGAGTGATCTCACATACCAACAGATAGGAATAAAGAAATAAAACATGCAATTATTACTCTAATAAAATATTATAAAGCTTTGAAATCACTAGATTACTGAATATTTGTACTTATGCATAAATCTTAGTAAATTCTTCATAAATGAAGTATAAAGTAAATGTGTCTTCAATCCTGACTCCGCATTACAAACTCAAGTATGCTGCCTAACAATAAACACATTTTTGGACATTTATTTAAACTATACTTTTAGTTGAAAACATGACTTGGATGAGTTGAAATATTCCTTAAATACTACAAAAAGATATTTATAATTTTACTATTCTTTCTATAAATATTTCAAATCTAGTCATATATCTAAATCATACCTACTCCCATTTTCTTTGCCTTAACTTCATCTGTGCTACAACAAATGTTTTCTACTATGTATCAACTCTGGATTTTCCAATTCATTCTCTATAGAGAAATAAGCAAAAATATATTCGATTGATGCAATTTGCTTTTGTACTCTCTTTGAAAAGCCCTTTAGAGGCTTTAGATTCCTTTTGGAGTAAAATTTCAATTCATTAATTTTATCTCTGGATTTCTCCATACTCTATCATTTTATAAGGACTCCTCCATAACTTGCCTTATTATTATTATTTATCCTCATCCAAGGACATTTTGTTTTCATTGCCTTTAGGGGTGGGGGGAGAAATACCCATCTGAGAGAAAGAAGCATTGATTGGTTGCCTCATGTATATGCTATGTTGGAGGATCCTATACCCAGACCAGGGATCAGACCTGCAAACCTTGGGTTATGGGACAACATTGCAACCAACTGAGCCACAGCACCCAGGGCTAACTTGGCGCATTTTATATGTTGCAGTTGTATGGTTTTTCTTTCAGCTGCTATATTTCTTCCTATACAAGGGTGGGCTCCCCTCAAAACGGAATTTATTTATGAAGAATTGTGTATTTATTATTACATGTTTAAACTTCAGTCACCTTCAAATTATTCTCTATTTGATGAAATACACCTATGGATACTTTTTTTTCTCACTGATCAAAACCGTTTTTGAACTCATAGATTTTGATGCCTTTCAGTGCTTCAACCCACTTTTGTTTCACCTCTTCCACATCAGCAAAACATTCCCCTTTGAGAAGTTTTTTCATCCAGGGAAACAAAAACAGCGACAATAAAAAGTCACTTGGGACAAGATTGGATATAAAGGGAGGGTAGGACACAGGGGTCATGCTGTTTTTGGTCAAAAACTTCCAAACACTTAGTGATGGTGTGGACTGGTGTGCTCATAAATAACTCATTATGCAATGGGAAAACACATTGAAAGAGTCTTCAGGAAGAAAAAAATCACTGAAGCCCAAGACAGCCTCTCACAACAACACCAGCTGGTTCACTGATACAGATGGGTTCCTAGAACCATCACCTATTGGGAGGAGCTTGTACTACAAGACAACCATCCTCCAGAAGATAATTCTGTTTTCCCGGGGTATTCTCCTATTATGATGGGCCTTCTACGTAATATATCCCCTTATTCACAACAGCCATTATTATCCTTTTCTTGAATAGTTGCTTCTCACTCTCCAGGTCTCAGAATATGTATTGCTTCATATAACTAGTACTATAAAGATTAATTGGTGTAAAGTGGACCATCTCCATGGACAAGCTAAATACAGTAAATGTATTTTAAGTAAATGCAGAAATGGTGTGATCCCATTGTGAACAGATCATAAATCTGTATTATACAAACATTAGACAGTTAGGAAAAAACATATTATCTAGAAATTATCATTCATTACATTCCTGACCATTTGTTTATATTTATATTTCTTTATAGAAATAGTCCACCGTTATAAGTATACTCTTTCTAAAATTACATTTTAAAAATCAAATATTAAATATCAAAATATATTTTCATATTAAAACACATAAAATATGATTTAATTATTTTTATATTTGTAAAACATTCCCTTTTACCATAACTTATTTAATCTACCACTTTTTGTTGAACACTAACTTTTTTCTCTAAAATTTTATTTCAAACAATACTGTGCTGGACATTCTAACAGGTGAATCTTTCTGTGTGTACTAGTTTTTTCCCCCTAAAGAATGCCACTACCTAAAGATTAAAGATATTTAAAAAAATAGGTATTTTTAAGGTGTCCATTATAATGATATTAATTTATACATGTATAGGTTATACTATATTTTTTAATCATTTCAATCTTCAAAGCTTATGACTCTGAGTTACTAGTAGAAGATTAATCAAATTCAAAGAATGACTAATTCCATTACGTTAGTATCATTTTAACAAAAATTAATTTTTAAATACCTTTATATTTATATCCATTCTCAGTGTATAGCATAAAATGCCTAAGCATTATAAATTATATAATATTTTAAACAGTTATGTAAACTCTGTAATTCCAAAAAAGTATGTAATAGAGACAAGCTGACTAGTAATGGATAACCAACTGAGTAGCTACCCTCAGAATTGAATTAACTTGACAATTTTGCCAAAGTATCAGGTCCAGTAGTTTCAAAAACTATTTTGTGACAGGACACTAGGAGCCATACTGTATCTTATAGGTAGATTCCAATTATTTATGTGTAGGCAACCAAAGATAAAAAGAGAATTCTGTTTTATAAACATGATAGATATACAATCAATGACACTCACATAAACATCATTTATCTACTCCTTTCTGATTGTGTACCTGTTGAGAATGTCAATTTTTTAATAAAATAAAAATAATACCTTTGTAGCAGGGAAATATGCATGTCATGGTATTTAATGAAATCTGGGTTACTGGGGGAGGACAATTCACAGTCAATAAATGCTTAGAACATGGTTTCACTTTACTCCTAGATATCAGGGATAACAAAGAAACTATTAAAAAGAAAGTTTTTCATAAGAAATTCATATAGTATTTTAAAATTTTATTGAATTTATTGTGGTGGCATTGGTTTATATATATATATATATATATATATATATATATATATATATATATATATATGTCTTACCCCTGGCTGGTTTGGCTCAGTGGATTGAGCGTCGGCCTGCGAGCTAAGTGTCGCTGGTTCGATCTTCCAGTCAGGGCACATCAGAGAAGGAAAACTCTGACTCCAAAAAACCTCCGCTGCCTTGCGGCATACCTCTTCAGGGGAAAGGCTAAGGGAGTAAACCCCGACAGAAAATCCGGAGCCGGAGTCCCTAAGGCGGTTCGATGTTGTAGTCAACACCGGCAACTCCTGCGGCACACCTGAAGCCAAGCTGTATTGACTCCGTCTTTCCCTTGGACCCTTCAGCTGCGAAGAGAGGGGGGGTCTTCTGCATGGGCAACAGCAGACCCTCCATATCACCCTGCCCAGGCTCTGTAGCTTCAGCTTCACTGGAGAGGACACTCCAGCGTCATCACAAGATGTCGATTCAACACGGGAGGAGACAGATACCGTGTCACTCCCGAGTTGGACTGCACAGCCATTCTCGGCGGTGCAGATAGACTCTTAAGAAGCTACACCATCGTCTCTCGAGACGGATGGCTGCCGACGATATATATGTCTCAAGTGTTCAATTCTATAATATATTATCTGTATATTGTATTGCATGTTCACTGCCTATAGTCTTGTCTCCTTCCATCACCATTTATCTCCCCTTTACCCTTTTCTACCTTCCCCCGCTGCTTTTCTCTGGTAATAACCATAGCACTAAGTCAATGAGTTTCTTTGCTTCTTTATTTGCTTATTCATTTTTTCCTAATCACCTCATATTTTTTACCTAGCTCCCAACACCTTTCGCCTCTGACCGCTGTCAATCAATTTTCTGTATGTATTAGTCTGCTTCTATTTTTTCATTAATTTTTGTTCATTAGGTTTTACATATAAGTGAAATCATATGATATTGTATTTGTCTTTCTCTGACTGGCTTATTTCCCTTAGCATAATACAACCCAGGTCTATCCATGATGTCACAAAAGGTAAAATATCATTTTTTTAAGCCAAGTAGTATTCCATTGTACCACATATATTTTATCCACTCATCTACTGATAGACACTTGGGATGCTACCAGATCGCAGCTATTGTAAATAATGCTCCAATGAACATAGGGATGCATATAGTCTTTTTAACTGGTATTTTGGATATCTTTGGGTAAATTCCCAAAATGGAATCTCTGAGTCATATGGCAGTTTCATTTTTAATTTTTTGAGGAAATACTGTACTCTTTTCCATAGTGGTTACACACTTCTACAATGACACCAATAGTGCACAAGGTATATCTTTTTCAACATCCTCACCAACACTTGTTGTTTGTTGACTTACTGATGATAGCCATTCTGACAGGTGTAAGATGATGTCTCATTATGGATTTCTCTGATGATTAGTGATGTTGAACATCTTTTCACATGTCTACAGGCCATCTGTATGTCCTCTCTGTAGAAGAATCTATTTAGGTCCTTTGCCAATTTTTAAAATATTTTATTTTTCTTTTTGGTGTTGTTGTATAAGTTTTTTAATAAATTTTGGCTACAAACCCCTCATTAGATGTATCATTGGTGAATATACTCTCCTATTCAGTGGGTTTTCTTTTTATTTTGTTGATAGTTTTGTTTGCTGTGTAAAAGTTTTTTTTTAGTTTGATGTAGACTCTCAGCAAAATGGGAATTGAGTGAACACACCTCAACATAATAAAGGCCATATATGGCAAAGGCACAGCCAACATTATGTTCAATGGGTAAAAACAAAAAGTTTTTTTTTTTAAAGATGAGGAGCAAGTCAGAGATGTCCGCTTTCCCCACTCTTATTCAACACAGTAGTGGAAGTTCTATTCACAGCAATCAATAATAAGAAAAAATAAAATTCACCCAAATTGGAAAGAAAAAAGTAAAACTGTCATTATTTACAAATGGCATGATACTGTATATAAAGAACTGTCAAGATTCTACCAAAAAAGTACTGAAACTGAAATGAATTCAGTAAAGTAACAGGATACAAAATAAATACCCAGAATTCAGTTGCATTTTCATACATCAATAATGAAATATCAGAAAAAGATCATAAGAAAAACAATCTCATTTTCAAGTACATCAAAAACAAAATTTTTAAAAATACTTAGGAATAAAGTTAACCAAGGATGTAAAAGACCTGTACTCAGAAAATTCTAAGACACTGAGAAATATTTTAAAGAAAATACAAATAAGTGGAAGCATATACTTGTTCATGGATAGGAAGAATTAACATTATTAAAATGTCCATACCACCCAAACCAATCTATAGATCCAACACAATTTCTATCAAGATACCAATGGTGTATTTCACACAAGTGAAACAAAATTCCAAAAACATACATGGTACTACAAAAGGTCCTGAATAGCAATGACAATTTTGAGAAAGAATAACGAAGTTGAAGGAATCCTGCTACCTGATATCAAACCATATTACAAGGTCATAGTAATCAAAACAGTATGGTGTTGGCATTTTTAAAAAAATTAGATAGGTCAATGGGACAAAACAGAGAGCTCAGAAATAAACCCATGTTTTATGCTCAATTAACATTTGACAAAGAAAATAAGTACATGAAGTATACATAGTCTATTTAATAAATGATGCTGGAAAAATTGGACAGACACACGCAAAAATTCAACTAGACCACCTTTTTACACTATACACAAGAATAAACTCAAAATAAATTAAAGATTCAAATGTTAGACTTGAATCAATAAAAATCCTAGAAGAAAACATAAGCAGTAAAATCTCAGATGTTTGTTGTAACAATATTTTTCTGATATATCTTCTCAGCCAAGGAAAACAAAAGATACAATAAACAAATGTAATGTTTTATTTGTAAGTGAAATGCATATGCAAATAGTTTAATTTTATACTGTATGGCCTAAATATAAAGAACATTTCCAGTCTAAATACCAGACTAGAGTAGAATTTATGAAAGAAACACTAGGGTAACAGACTTCCAAAGCAACATATATGATATTTTGCCATTGTTTTGGATTATCTACATTAATATTACACTCCATTAACATAGAGACACAAAATTTAGCAGTATTGATTAGTATTAATGCCAAGAAAGTAGAGAAGTAGCCTAAATTTCATAAATAAAAATGGGTTTATAACAAACCATTGAGCATAGGAGTAAATGAGAAACACATTTCAAAGCAAACAATTTAGTGACTGGTTTGAATGATGGGAAGCCTGTGTAAATGATGTCTACATAGTTGTTTCCAATGTTTGATTTGAATAATAAAGCTATTGGCCTTGGTAATCAAAGATTTATCTCTAAATTTTGAAAGTAAGAGTTAAGAATATTTATAAAATAAAACACCATGTGTTACAGCAAGCTTGGGGTCAATATTATCAGTTGGAATTGACTAGTTTCATATTCCAACAGAATTTTTTATTATAATTTTGCAAAAATTATCAATTTTTATTATTCTAAAATAATAACATAAAAATGAAAAATACACTGTTTATTTTAATTTAAAGGACAGGGCCTAAAATATTCTATTCTACTCTATAGCAGCTATTGATACTTCAGAAAAGTACTATTGGAAACTAAATATTCCATAGCCTGAGATTTAAAAAAAAAGAAGTATAACAAAACCTATTGTTCTAAAAATCAAATTAAGGAAGAGTTTAGATTAAATTTTCAAAGCAGGCCCAATCAATTTTAGACAATAAACATTTAATCTGTCAAAAGCTTGTGGATACAAGCTTTGGTAGATGAGTTACATATGATAAAGTTTCATTTACAAAAAAAGAGGAATTCTCAAATTCCCATCTTTATATTCATTGATCATGTTCTCTGGAAATGAAACTAGGGATTCCTTTAATCCCAGTTCCATGGACAGTTATTGACTTTGAGATAGTAAATGAACACTAATTAGATAAGATTGTTCCCTATGGTAAAATAATAGTCGAGGGGCAAGGGCAGGAAGAATATTTGAATTGCTTCATTGAGGACCAGAAAGGGATATTACACTTTATGTTATTTTGTATTCATGCTTCACAAATCCCTGAGTGAGTAACGAATAAAGTTGAACATGCATTTTCTTGGTTTCCCATGTATTAGTTAATATTATTAACTAATAGTGTATATATACAGTGTATATTATTTATGCTTTCTTTATAATTGCTTTTTTTAGAGTTTATCTGTTTATGAATTTGTTGTTTTTCACTGCTGCATCAGACAGTGTGTAAATGAAAGAATGAATTAATAAATGATTCCTCACTCTGTGAGTTTGCATTATATATTGTATTACTAAAAACAATGAAATGAAAGAGAAAAAAAAATACCATAAAATACCTCACAGTGTGAGTTCATAGAACAGAATAAGACTCATTTAATTACCCTGGCTGGTGTGGCTCAGAGGATTGTTTCAAATCATTGATTTGAACCCCAGTTTCCTTCCCTTCGCTACTGGTTTTGTGTGGATTTTCTTTTGTTTCATTTAGCATAGCTTTTACTTCTTCTCTTATGTTTGCCGTACTTAAGGATATCTGCCAAGTCTGTGAGCATTTTTATCCCTGGTGTTTGGAACTCCGTGGCTGTTAGGTTGGCTCTCTCCTCATTTGTTAGGTTGGCTATCTCTTCATCGCTTAGTTCTCCCACTGGAACCTTGAGCCATTCCCCGTTTTGGGCCATACTTTTCTGTCTCCTCAATTTGACAGGTTCCTGTGTTTGCCTCTGTGTCTTAGGTAGAGCTGTTGCATCTGTTACGTTGTAAGGGAGGGAGCCTTAGGTATTCATCAGTATAGGGTGACCTGTTTTACCACTTTGTGGCGCTATATGTGGGAGAGGGGTCTAAGAGAGAACAATGCTGCTTTTTCAGCACTTGCCCCTTTTTCAGGCACTTCTCACACTTTCGTATGGGACTGGCCCTGGCCGTCATTCCCAGGGTGGGTGGGTCTGCAGATGTTCTAGGACTATGGGGGCCCTTTAAATAAGTGTACTCTTCTGAGAGGCCAGCAGTTTCTTTCTGCGCCCCAAGCCCCACTGATTTGCATTGTCAGAAGCAATGATGCTTTATTTTCTTCAGCGCTGGGACTGTGAGCTGTGCAGTCTAGTCTGGTGCTGGGAGCGCTCCCCAGGTATCCCTCCTGACTTTTTAAAACATGTATCTTCACTTTCTGCTGGTCTGCTGCTGCTATCACTGATGCTGCCACCTCACCACATCCTCTCTGCCCCAGCTCCACCCCTCCTACCTGTGTGGATGAGTATTTCTTTATATCTTTGTTTGTTGGACATCCATGCACCTCAATTTTCTGGACCTTCTGGTTGACTCTAGTTTTCAGGTAGTTGTATTTCTTCTTAGCTGAGGAGGCAGACATGGCATGTCTGTCTAGGCTTCAATCTTGGCCAGAAGTACACAAGACGTATTTTTAAAAATCATTCTTCTATCTTATGTGATTTGGTAGAGATAAGATATACATGTATAACTATTAGAAAAATGGGGACAGAATGCCAAATATACTTGAATTGTGAAAATATAAAGATAGAAAGTTATTAAAAACACTTAAAATTCACAAGTTGGTCTATTAAATAATTTAAAAAATTAAATTTATAAATCTTCCCGTACAAAAATTCACATATACAAAATATACTCTATATAGTTAAACATAAACATATGGAAGTAGATAAATATAAAAAAATACACATACACTAACTAAAATGGTATTTTAAACTTTTGGAATATGGGTTGCCATAAAAATAATAATAATATGGGAATTTTGGCATGATGGGTTTCTAAACTCTTACTATACACAATAGCACTTTAAAAAGTCAAACCTAAAAACAGGAAATTTTGACTGATTATGAGAGTTATAAGGACCTAAATTGGGGTTGACCTTAAGCCTATCTAGTTTGATTGTCTATCTTTTAAAAAATGAATACAAAATCTGGTATGATGGTGAATATTTAGAATAAGAGAAAAACAACAAATTACAATTTTTTACTAATATCACAAAATCTAAAAACAAATTAGTATTTTAATTAAATTTCTGATATACCATTATCATAATTTTCTCTCCTACATTTATTGATAGCATTAATTTTTATTGCCCTTCACAGTATAACTATATTGCATTGCTTTTTTTTAACATATAAAAGTGACATACTATTTCCTTAGTATAGGTTACTATTTAATTTTCCAAATTTAGAATATTTTTCAAGTTTTCAATGTATTATTGATAATGATATATATTTTTTAGAAATATGGCAATTTTAATAAAACTTTACTGTTAAATTTTGCAGCACCTACCTTGAACATTTGAAAGAGTATTCCACAGTTAATGTTCTTGCTCCATGCATTTCAAACTGCCATTTTTCTTCCTACATAATTCAGTTGCTGGGTGCCATGTAGCATATTTTTATTGTACTATGATCACTGCACCTGTATCTTAATGTGGTGATGACTGGTGAGTCAGCAGAGTAAAAAGTAGGATTATTCCTGGAAATAATTTTGACTCTAGTACAACTGCTGGTAAATTAGCTACACACAGAATTGGCTCATAACACATAAATGTATCATTAACACCAAAGTAAACTCTATTTTTACTTAACCCAATTCTCAAAATGCCTAAAGCCACACCCTTCTTACTTTATCTGATAAAGGGAAAGTCAGAGTTGATAAAAACATAACTTTTAACTGATTAAAGATAAAATATCTTACTTTTCCAACTTTTCCATTAACAGAGATCCTGTGTGAATATATTGCTAGTGAGTGACATTGAAGCTTAATTTTTATTAGTTTTATGCTATATATACTTCTGATAAAAACACATGCAAATAAAGATAAATATTTGCAGTCATACAAGCTGTCAAAAAAATTAGATTTGAGGTTGGACTCAAATCTCTCTTAAGCATCATTTAAAGACCCAATACAATTAAGCTATGTCTATTAGTTCTGGAAGGTGACAGTATGATCTACAAATATTAAAGTCATGCACCTCATCATGATGTTTGGTAAACAAGGTACTGCATGTCCAATGTTGGTTCCATAAGATTATAATGGAGCTGAGAATTTTCTATCACTAGTAAAGTCACAGACATCATAATGTCCTAAAGCAAGGCATTACGTACATATTTGTAATGCTGCTGATGTGAACAAATTTACTGTACCTGCAATTACAGTAGTAGGTTATACCATCTTGGTTTGTGTAAATTTATTCTATTATGATTGCACAGTAATGGAATTGTCTAAAGAAAAATTTCTCAGATCATATCTCAATTGTTAAGCAGTGCATGACTCTAAAACACATATGGAGAGAGTTGTTATAAATGGAAGATATTTTCAAGATCAAATATAATCCTAGATATTCTTGTTTAATGTACTTAATGATAAATTAAACTCAACAAAATTAAAAAATAGAAATGTTGATTAACTATCAAGTAATTTATAAGAAAGAAAGAAAGAAAGAAAAAAGAAAGAATGAAGTAGCCAGAAGTATTATAGCTGCAAATAACACATAAATATCGCACACTATGATAAACAGAAAGGGGAAAAATATCAGAAAATATAAAAGAATCATATTTCATTCAAGGGAGCAAAGAGATACTACCTAATATTGAAATATGTATTTAAAAATAACTTTCAAATAAACATTTTAACTCCAACTACCTTAATGTGTAATAATATTTTATTGAACTTACAGAGAATTTTTTACAGCCCAAATATTTAGTTTTAAAAACAAACTGTTCTGAATTTTAATGATGTTGCATGTTTATCTTCAATTTTCCTTTATTGAAAAATCCAGAGAAATAAAACAACCTGATCATTTAAAAATTAATTTATTGTATAATCCCATCAGTGTATAATTAATCCTGTCAATTTATCTATCCTTCTACCTCTACAAATGAAGAGAAAAATTATAGATCTGTATTGCATTTAAAATTAAATTAACTAAAAATGTCAAATTAAAAATTTAGTTATTTGATTGTACTAATCACATTTCAGTGTCTCAATAGCCATTTCCATTATTGTTTTTACAATTTAAAAATATTATGGATGATAGGGTATTAACGATGTTTGCATTTATTTTTGTGATTTGATATACTGCTAATTGTTTAGTAATATTATTATGCAATTAAAAACAAACATTGGAGACAGGAAGATGGAGAAGGAGTGAGGCAAGGCTGCGCTTTCTGGCTCCTGAGACCCGTCTGTAGTTTGGACTAATTACAGGCAGAACATCTCAGTGAGCAGTTGGACACTGGCAGGAGTCGAGCCTTGGAAATGCTGGATTAGAGAAAACCATCTAGGAATGACCTCTTTGGTGAGGATAGTGGAGGAAAAAGGGACGAGACAGGATTTGTAACTGGGGTGGCTACCCAAAAGTAAACAAAGTCTTTTCTGTGACCACAGGCTTCCCCAGGGAGGAATCTGGAGGAGGGCGGATCTCTGACCGCTGGCAGAGACAGGGCTCGACCAGGTGGCATTGGTGCTGAAAGACAAGAAACAGCATACTGCTGTGCATGTGAGAACGTAATTTTCCGTTATATTTTCCTCTTGTGAACTGCGGAGAGGGGAGGAAAGGTTGGGGGAGACAGGACATTCTTGAGGAGCGCAGGCACAGAAGTGCGCTCGCCCACTCCCCGACCATCCCCTTGGGTTGTGCAGGCACGCATAGGGAAGTGCCCTCATTCACTGGCCCAGGTGCACAGGGCCACCCGTCCAGGTGCCCCTCAGACATACCCCAAGAGACATAAGATCAGTGCCCCAATGGGCCCAGGGAGGGCCCACTGGGCACACAGAAGACCGTGTGCAGACACTCCTGGCCAGCTCCAGTGGGCGCCAGGCCAGAGCGCAGACCACTTGCTCAGGCTCTGCTCGTGCCCGCCCAGGCGGGCGCAAGAACAGCAGGCAGCAGCAAATCACAGATGCTCACTTCTACTGTGCAGGTGTGTCCAGGACCCCGCCCCAAGAGGTTAGAGACCAACTTCTGGAGCGCGGCTTGGCAGGCCTGAGGCTAGCGATCAGGTCGCCTTGTGCGCGCATGGGCGCATGCACAAAATAACCTTGGCCAGCTCCAACAGGCGCCAAAGGAACGCCCCATGCCGGCCACCCCGGGTGCACACCGCTGCTGCAAGGAACAGGAACCTCTGACCCGCCTCATTAGACCAGCTGTGGATGCAGAAAAAGAGGACGACACACAAAGGCTGAACGGAGTAAAAATATTCCTTTTATATATATTTTAGTTTTTATTACTATTTTTATTTGTATTTTATTTTATTTTAATTATTTTTTAATTTCTCATTTTTAATTATAAATTTAATTTTAATTTTTACTTTAAAATTTTTTTCCTTAAAAAACTATGTCTTTAATTTGTTTCATACAATCTCTCCTTCTCATCCTTCCCCTTTAATTGTTGTTTATTTGTTTGTGTGTCTAGTTTAGCCTCCCTTTCACACTAAGTAAATAGCATATAACTACTATATAAATCTAATAATATACAATCCCACTTTCTTACTATATTGTGCATTCTTCCCTCCTTTTCTTCTATTGTTATTAACATACAATGTAAATATTACCTACTGTCTTGCATAGTCTAAACTATCATTAATCTATCATCCCCTCTCTCAAAAATCATATTTTTCCTCCCTAAAAACAACTCTTATCTATTCTTCGTATAGTATAAAAGCTCTAATCTCTCTACATTTATATTAATACTGGCTCATTGGCTGACAATAGCGGGATAGAGGGTGGGGAATATTTTTGAGGTTGTGGGTTTCCTGTCTGTGCTATGTGTTTATGTTTTTAACAGCATCTCCACAAAAGAACTCAAGACAAAGTGGATAGAGTGACTATCAGTCAACTAGCCAGAAGGAAGATCCTACCAAAGAGCATCTGAAATATAACCAGACAGCATAAACAAATGACATTAAGGGTACCCCAAGAACATCAGGCTCAGGAGATCAAAGAGACTGCACCACTGAAACCCCCAGATCTCCCATAAAGAATCTCATACCACAAAGGTGGGAAGTCAAAGCAGAAAAACCCAAAAAACAAAAACAAACAAGAAGAATCCAACATGGTAAGACGCAGAAACAACCTCTCAATGAAAAGAAAAGAGGAATCCCCAGAAAGAGAGGTAGATGGAATAGACAAAGCCCAAATGTCAGACATGGAATTCAAAACGATGGTGGTGAAGGAGCTCAATACACTCGACATCCTTAAAATCAACTATGACAACCTCCAAGGAAGTTACCAGCAGCTCCAAGAAAATTACAGGGAACTTGCAGAGAACTACACCAGCATAAAAAAAGGACATAGAAACTATTAACAAGAACCAGGAACAAATGAAGAATACAATCTCTGAACTGAAAAACAGTAGAATCAATCTAAAGCAGACTAAACAAAGCAGAGGTTTGGATTAGTGAGTTAGAGATAATGTAGAAAAAAATTCCCAGACAATACAGCAAAATGAAAAAAGATTGAAAAAGTACGAAGAAGATGTAAGGGAATTACAGGATCGCATAAGGAAAAACAACATCAGAGTTATTGGAATTAAAGAGGGAGAAGAGAAACTAGGAATAAAAAAGCTAATAGGAGAAATAATGACAGAAAATTTTCCCAACCTGATAAGAGAAAAAGTTATGCAAGTTAAGGAAGCACAGAGTTCCAATGAAGAGGAACACCCAAAAACCCACTCCAAGGCAACATTCCAAGACAAAGAGAGAATCCTGAAAGCAGGAAGAAAAAAACAGCAAATAACATACAAGAAAGCTCCGATAAGGCTATCAACCGCTTTCTCAACAGAAACACTACAGGCCAGAAGGGAATGGTCAAAAAGATTTCAAGCAATGAAAAACAAAGGCCTACACCAAGACTACTCTACCCAGCAAAGCTCTCATTCAAAATGAAAGGTGAAATAAGGAGTTTCTCAGACAAAGGAAGACTAAAAGGATACATCTCCACCAAACCAGCATTGCAAGAGATGCTAACAGGAATGTTCTAAGAAAAAAAAAAAAAAAAAAAAAAAGAGGAGAGGAATAGAGGTACAAAGGGAAATGAATAAATACACTTCAATAATAACCTTGAATGTAAATGGAATAAATGCTCCAATTAAAAGACATAGGGTAAAGGAATGGATAAAAAAACAAGACCTACATATATTTGCTGTCTACAAGAAACACACCCCAAAACAAAAGATTTACATAGACTGAAAGTAAAGGGATATAAAAAAATATTTCAAGCAAACGCACCTAAAATAAAAAGCTGGGGTAGCAGTCCTCATATCAGACAAAATGGATTTCAAAGCAAGGGCAATGAAAAGAGACAAAGAAGGACATTTCATAATACTTAAAGGAACAATTCATCAAGAAGATATAACACTGATAAACATATGCACCCAACATAGGAGCACCCAAATACATAAAGCAAATACCAGAAGACCACAAGAATGATATTAACAGCAAAACACTCATTGTGGGGGACTTTAACACTCCATTATCAACAATAGACAGATCTTCAGAGCAAAGAAAAACCAAGGATATACAGGCATTGAACAGCACACTAAACCACATGGACTTAACTGATATATATAGAACTTTTCACACCATCGAAGCAAAATATACATTCTTTTCAAATGCACATGGGACATTTTTAAAGATAGACCACATGATAGAACACAAAACAAGCCTCAACAAATTCAAGAAAATTAAAATCATATCAAACATTTTTTTGGACCACAATGCCTTAAAACTAAAAATCAACCTCAGATAAAAAAATCAAAAACAAACTCATGCAGAATGAATAACATGCTATTAAATAATGAATGGGTTAACAATGACATCAAAGAAGAAATCAAGAAATTTCTAGAAACTAATGATAATGAACACACAACAGCCCTAAACCTATGGGACACAGCAAAAGCAGTCATAAGAGGGAATTGCACAGTAATACAGGCATATCGGAAAAGGAGGTTTATTAATTTTAAAGTTATAAACCCTTGCATTATACACTATAGTTTATACTTAGCAACATTTATTTGTCATTGCCCCTACCAACCCACTTTCTATTCATAAGTAAATTTCCTCTGCATTTCTCTTCCTCTTTATCCAGCTGGCAGTCAGTAGACCATAATTATAATCACTCTTTTTCAAAATCCTTCCCTCTGTCCTACCATTTTTCAAAATCACATACACAGCCACCTGTTTTCTCTGTGCCTTCAGTCATGCAACTGGGTATTCTACAACCCAGAAATTGACGTAACGTTAGAGGTCACGAATGTACATGAATTTGAATGGGCAAGCAAAACTTATGCCCATTCTACTAACAGTGATATGACTCTTTTAATTTCAAAGATTGTTTTGCTTCTCATTTTTTTTAACTCTAAATCTCATATCTACCTTACTTTCAGCCTATTCTAGCCTTAAGTTTTACTTATAATATAGAAGCCACGAGTTATGCACTCCCAGATTTTTCCATCAGCAATTCCATACCATGCTGGTGATAATACAAGGTCTTTAATTACTTCAGCACTTTCTAACTCTTATCGTGTTATCCTTTCTATCTGTGCATTAGGAGGTGAGTAATTTGCTGAGCACCTTGAATCTGAAGACAGATAATTGAGGGGATGCAAGTATCTAAATTATACTTTGAACTCTGCAAGAGAAAAGACAAAATAATGCTTGCTGAATGAATAAATGAATGAATGAATGAGTGAATGGATTAATGAAGGCAGGTATATTGAATATTTGTCAGGTTGTTGCAGAGGATATGACTTGCTTCTTGTATATGAATTATTAATTAGATAATCTGTTAACTCTAAATAACTATTTATATGCCTTTATTCATTCTTAACAGAAATAAGACTAGTCAAATGATGAAAGTTTTTGTCATATTTTGTCTTGATGAAATATATAAACAATAAAACCATCAATAAAACTAAGAGCTATTTTTTTAAGCATTTACTTTCTATCAGACACTGTGCTAAGTATTATGCCATCAAATCTTTTTTTGAAGTTTTCTTGAGTATTCTTTTTTCAGATCATAAATGAATGTGTACATTACTGATTGAAGGTCTAATGCTGAATGAATAAAAACAAATTTTCAACAAGTGATAAATCTATGAACTGTTTGGGCTGAAACAGATTTTCTAAGTGTTTCAATAAAACTCTACCTACAGAACTAAAAAAAACTCTTCACTAAGTCCTATGTGCTTGAGACTTCAGTGAAGACAATTTCTATGAAAGACCACCAAACTGAAACCATTAGAATTCATTTGGTACTATTTTCTATGTATATAAAGGAAAAATGACTGCTATTCTAGAACCTGCAATTAGATCAACTGTCTCATAATCTGTTTACCTGTTATATAGATACTTCTAAGAAATTATTTTATGTCTACTCAAAATTTTAAATAAAAAATAATAATAATTTTAAAAAATCCTACTAAATGTGATTGTATTGCCTGCACTATCCATTGCTCTCAATCTTTGTTGATATTTTTATTTAATAGTAGTATGCCCCTTTCTCTTTTTATAATTTAATTTATTGGAGTGACTTTGGTTAAAATTAAATTGGTTTCAACTTCAATTATACAATTTTGTGATACATAATTTGTATATTGCATTGTGAGCCCACCACCCAAAGTCAAATCTCCTCTCTTCCCCATGTATTTGATACCCTGTACGTTTTACTACTCCCCTATTCCCTTTCTCTCTGGTAACCACCATACTGTTGTTTGTGTCTATTAATTTTTATTTGTTTGCTTTTCTTGTGTATTCACTTGTTGCCTTTATTTTTATATCCAATATATGAGGGAAATCATATGGTTCTTGACCTTTTTTGTCTGACTTATTTACCTTAGCATGATATTAAAATTAATAATCACACCACCATTTTATAGGTAAAGTAGTTGACACTTAGAGGCAGTATGTAATTTACTCAAGATTATTGAGCTGGTAAGCATATATCCAAAACATTTGAATCCAAAGTCCAAATTATTAACAATAACCTCCTCCTTTCCTTACAGTAAAATTTAAAATTGCTGCTTAAATCACTTAGAGATTTACACTCTTTTGTAACTTAGAAAAGACTTAAATTCAGATTATATAGTAATGCCACTATCTAACATTTGTTCTTTTTTATATCAGCAATTTCTATATTCTTTTAAAATATATCCAGAGAAAGTTAGTAAATTAAACCTGATTTTACTCTAAATAATCTGCTGTCCTAAGTACAGGGTTATCACATTGGATAGGTTTTACTTTTAATCTCTTTCAATTGTCAGCTTCATACCTAGGGACCTGTGTCTCAGTCAATAATCTGATCTGTTCAAATTAATTTATCCTTTTTTAGGGAGATAGCCTGATAAAAATGGTTTAAATAACCCAAATGATAAGGATTCATTTCCTTTTCCTAGTTTTAATTATATAAAAATAAGTGCCTTTTTATTCTTAAATTGAAATACTGATACTTGCAGACATTGCTGAAGCTGAATAATAGCTCTAATTAGAAAAATAGGCTTGATTTGTACGTAGTCACCTTTTTAATAAAAGCAATATTTGTTCCTTAAAGGATGCTAGTGATTCTTTATTTTATTTTATTTTTGTGGCTTCAGTACAATTGCTTTATAATTTATAAAACAATTTTATTCTAAAAATAGTATAAATAAAATATTTCAAATTGAATTTTATATTAAATATACCAAATTTGATATTTGAAGTTAAGATTAATTATCTTTAGAAGTGGAAAATCACTTATAAATATAAAATAATAAATAGTCATCACTAAATATAGGTAAATTGAGACATCCTGCCTTAGTTACTTGAGACTCTATCAGATGGATTTTGAATACCTTGAATAATAGTTTTATTAGCCAACAGTTTCATCACCTCTACTTCACAAATGATTCTGGTTTGTATTTTTAAGAGCACTATTTCCTCCACTAGACTTCAGATTTTTACCATATAATTTAAAAAATTAATTGGTTAAAGTTAAATGGCAAAATGGAAACATGTAGATTTTTCTTTTCAACCATTTTTATTTTCTCTTCTATTTTTTTGTATTTTTATTTTGAAATCATAGATTCACAAGAAGTTGCAAGGATAGTTCAGAGAGGTTCTGTGGAACCTCTTCCTCTAGTGTCACCTAATGGTTACATCTTTCATAATTAGAGTACAATATCAAAACTAGGTATTTGACACTGGAAAACAGTTGTGTATGTCATCTTATCACATATGTAGATTCAAGTAACTACCACCACAATCAAGATACAGAACTATTCTATCCATTCATATAGCCCTCCTGCTACCCCTAGTCACAATTAGCACTTCCCTGTCTAAACTATCACTAACACCAGACAGCCAGTAATCTCTTCTCCATCTTTATAGTTTTGTCATTTCAGTAATGTTATATACAGAAAGCAACAAATGAACAAACCAAACAAACAAAAAGAGTAAGTTTTTAAAAATTTAAAATTTGTTTAACTTTAAAAACATTAGAGAAGTAATATTGAAACCATGCTTGTTATGGATGGGACAGGTATATTTAAAGGGAAATAATTTGTACCCAGGTAAGGCTTGCTGACAGGTTTGCCCCCATGTGTCTTATTTCTGCTGTTTAATAATGGCAGTCAAGGAAAAATTATCTGTACATTTGAAACAAAACAAGCCATGCAGAAAGTGCATGCATGCACAAATAAAAACCAGGGAATATATTGTATATTAAAGGCTTCAATTAAATGTTACATTAAATTAGCTTTGGCCAATTACTCAAATAATTTTTCTCTGTATAAATATAGGTAGGTAAATGTATCACTTGTTATAATTAAAACTTTCAAATATATGTTTGTTTACTATTTCATTTTTCAACAAAGAAATTATCTAATGAACAATATAAATCTGAATATAATGGATCATATTACTCAAACACTTTCTAATTACAAAATATAACTTAGTGAACATCAGTAAAAACTAAATTTTCTCTTACTTAAATCTCAAAGAATATACTTTAGAGCAAACACAATCCCTACTAAGTCATACTGGGATAAATTAAGTTAATAAGAGTAACAGCTTATATTTTAAAATATAGCAATATTTTTTAATCTTTAAACTATCTAAAGACATGAAAGACTGCAAACTCACATATCTAATATAAATATAAATGCATAATGATCATTAATCTTTCTTAAGATTTAGAATCATATGCTTTATACTGAAGTGACTGCAGTCTCTCTTTCAATTTTGCAGTTGATTGAAAATTTTGCTTAAAATAAACTATTCCTGGAGCAACACGTTTTATTTTCAAGATTAAATATAATTAATTCTTTTAATTTATCCATTCTTCAAGAAAATGTACGTTTTATTTATTGTTTTAATATATATTCTTATTGCTAATACTTTCTCACATGTGTATAGGTAATTGGTACCTTCTCTCTAACTGCCTAGTCTTGTTCTTCACCTACATTGTTATTAGGTGATCTTTTAAATTAATTTGTTAGGGTTTTAATTAAATTACAGCTACTCAATTTTATATCAGTGATTTACTGTAATTCCACTTCTAACCTGTCAATTGTATTATATCTTTTTGTGTGCCTTCCTTCACATGTAAATTTTAAATTTTTATGTATTCACATATGTCAATTTTCCTTTACATTCTGTGGGATGAATAATGCACTTAGAAAGGCTATCCTCTCCTCATATGATGAATAACGTTTTATATAATTATTCTAGTCCATGTTTGCATTTTTTAAATTTTATTTCTTGGTTTTTCAATTACAGTTGTCCCATTTTTCCCCCATTGCTCTCCCCCACCCAGCCAACCCCTTCTCCCACAATCATATTCCTCACTGTTGTTCATGTCCATGAGTCATTTATACATGTTACTTGACAAAACCCTTCCCTTACTTATCCCCCTTCTCTCCCTCACGGTCTCCCTCCATTGACTCCTATTCTTCTCCTTGTCCTATTTAGTTTGTTTGTTTATGTTGTTCTTTAGTTTCCTGTCTTAGGTGATATCATATGGTGTTTTTCTTTCTTTGCCTGGCTTATTTCAGTAAGCATAATTCTCTCTAGTTCCATCCATGTTGTTGCAAATGGCAGGAGTTCCTTCTTTCTCTCTGCTGCATAGTATTCCATTGTGTAAATGTACCACAGCTTCCTGATCCACTCATCTACAGATGGGCATTTAGGCTGTTTCCAGCACTTAGCTATTGTAAACAGGGCTGCTATGAACATAGGGGTTCATAAGTTCTTTTGAATTAGTGTTTTAGGATTTTTCGGGTATAATCCTAGCATTAGAATTGCTGGTTCAAAAGGCAGTTCCATTTTTAGTTTTTTGAGGTAATTCCATACTGTTTTCCACAGTGGCTGCACCAGTCTGCATTCCCACCAACAGTGCAGTAAGGTTCCTGTTTCTCCACATCCTCACCAGCACTTGCTGTTTGTTGATTTGTTGATGATGGACATTCTGACTGGTGTACGGTGGTATCTCATTGTGGTTTTAATTTGCATCTCTCTGATGGCCAATGATGTTGAGCATTTTTTCATGTGTCTATGGACCTTCTGTATGTCCTCTTCAGAGAAGTGTTTGTTCAGGTCCTTTGCCCATTTTTTAATTGGGTGGTTTGTTTTCTTGATGTTGAGTTGTATAAGCTCTTTATGTATTTTGGAGATCAGTCCCCTGTCTGTGATATCATTGGCAAATATGTTTTCCCATATGGTTAGTTTCCTTTTCATCTTGCTAATGTTTTCTTTTGCTGGGCAGAAACTCCTTAGTTTGATGTAGTCCTATTTATTTTTTCCTTTATTTCTCTTGCCTTAGGAGATGTATCCATGAAGATATTGTTACATGGGATATCTGAAATTTTTCTGCCTATGTTTTCCTCTAGGACTTTTATAGTAGCATGGCTTACATTTAAGTCTTTGATCCATCTTGAGTTTATTCTGGTGTGTGGTGTAAGTTGGTGATCTAGTTTCATTTTTTTGCAGTCCCTGTCCAGTTCTCCCAGCACCATTTGTTAAAGAGGCTCTTCTCACTCTATTTTATGTTCCTTCCTCCTTTATCAAATATTAGTTGACCATAGAGGCCTGAATTTATTACTGGGCTCTCTATTCTGTTCCACTGCTCTATATGTCTGTTCTTATGCCAGTACCAGACTGTTTTGATCACAGTGGCTTAGTAGTATTGTTTGATGTCTGATATGGTTATTCCTCCTGCTGTGTTCTTCTGTCTCAAGCTTGCTTTTGCTATTCAGGGTCTTTTTTGGTTCCATATAAATTTTTGGAGTATTTGTTCTAGGTCAGTGAAATATGTCATTGGTATTTTAATAGGGATTGCATTGAATCTGTAAATTGTTTTGGGTAGTATGGCCATTTTGATGATGTTAATTCTTCCCATCCAAGAACATGGTATTTGCTTCCATTTATTTGTATCTTCCTTAATTTCTTTCTTCAATGTTGTATAATTTTCAGTATACAGGTCTTTTATCTGTTTGGTTAAGTTTATTCGTAGGTACTTTATTTTTCTTGTTGCTATAGTAAATGGTATTTTCTTTTTTGTCTCTGCCTCTGATATTTTATTGTTGGTGTACAGAAATGCCTTAGATTTCTCTATTTTATTTTGTACCCTGTTATTTTGTCAAATTCACTTATTATATCGAGTAGTCTTTTAGTGGAGTTTATAGGGTTTTCTAGGTATACTATCATGTCATCTGCATATAATGATACTTTTACCTCTTTCCCAATTTGGATGCCTCTTATTTCTTTTTCTTGTCTGATTGCTGTGGCTAGGACTTCCAACACTATGTTGAATAGGAGGGGAGAGAGTGGGCAGCCTTGTCTAGTTCCTGATTTCAGGGTGAATGCTTTCAGCTTTTGTCCATTGAATATGATGTTGGCTTCAGGCTTCTCATATATAGCCTTAATTATGTTAAGGTATGCTCCATCTATTTCCATTTTGCTGAGTGTTTTCATCATAAATGGGTGTTGTACTTTATCAAATGCTTTTTCTGCATCTATTGATATGATCATGTGATTTTTGTCTTTCATTTTGTTTAGGTGATGTATATATTTATTGATTTGTGAATATGAAACCATCCTTGCATCCCTGGGATGATCGTGGTGTATGATCTTTTTGATGTATTGCTGGATCCTGTTTGCCAATATTTTGTTGAAGATTTTAGTATCTATGTTCATCAGTGATATTGGCCTGTAGTTTTCTTTCTTTGTTGTGTCTTGACCTGGTTTTGGGATTAGGTTAATACTGGCTTCATAGAAAGAATTTGGGATATTTCCCTCTTCTTGGATCTTTTGGAATAGTTTGAGGAGGGTAGGAGTTAGTTTTTCCCTAAATGTTTTGTAAAATTCACCTGTGAAGTCATCCGATCCAGGGTTTTTGTGTGCAGGGAGATTTTTTATTACTGTTTCAATTTCCTTCTTTGTTATTGGTCTGTTGAGACTTTCTACTTCTTCTTGATTCAGTTTTAGAAGGTTATATGTTTCTAGAAATTTGTCCATTTCATCTAGGTTATCAAATTTCTTGCCATTCAGTTGTTTGTAGTAATTTCTTACTGTCGTTTGTATTTCTGTGGTATCAGTCGTGATTTCTCCTCTTTCATTTCTGATTTTGTTTATTTGGGTCTTCTCTCTTTTTTTCTTGATGAGCATGGCTAGAGACTTGTCGATTTTTTTTTTTTTTTTCCGAAGAACCAGCTCCTAGTTTTGTTGATCTTTTCAATTGTTTGTTTAGTCTCTATGTCATTTAATTCAGCTCTGCTCTTGATGACTTCCTTCCTTCTTCTTGTCCTAGGCTTTGTTGTTGTTGTTCTATTTCTTGTAGCTTTAGGGTTAGATTTTTTATTTGAGATTCTCCTGTCCTTTTCAGATATGCCTGCATTGCTATGAACTTCCCTCTTAGGACTGCTTTTGCTGTGTCCCATAGGTTTTGGGCTGTTGTGTGTTCATTGTCATTAGTTTCTAGAAATATCTTGATTTGTTCTTTGAAAAATCCTGCTTTCAAAGCAAAACTATTTACAACCAAGGTTAATATTCCAGAAAAATTATTATTTAGAATCAAAGGATAGCTAAGGGGCTTTCCAGACAAGATAAAAGTTAAAGGAGTTCTTCACCACTAAACAGGTACTACAAGAAATGTTAAATGATCTTTTTAAGATGGAAGAAGTGTTGTAGGGATGTTCAGGGAAGTGGGTGGATTTAGAGGGACAAGTTGATAGCTGCAGAATGGTGGCAGAGATTTGGGGTGCAGCATGGGGAGTATAATCAGTATGTTGTGGTGGTTGTGTGTGATGTTAAGTGGGTGCTGGGTTGTCAGAGTGGTATAGTGTTGTATGGCAACTGTAATTGAAATATAAAAATATAAATATTTAAAATAGAAAAATGCCACTTTGGAATATTGCTTAATACTTCCTGAGATGGTCTAAAACTAAAGAATATTATGTGCTATTGGAATAATTATGCATTGCTTGTAGGAAGGTAAATTGGTGCCACTGCTTTAGGAAGCTTGTGCCACATCTACCAAAGATACTGTTCTGTTTACACAAGAGAAGACTCCAGGACAACAATAACTGAGCACATCTCTGCCTGAGGCAGTGCTGGGCTTTCAACATGGATGGATCACAGGTGAGAGCAAATGAAAGGCATGAAGGAAAAGATGTCAATGATACAATTAGATCATGACTATGATAAGCAAGCAAACCATGTGTACACTAAAGGTTGAATTTAAAGCAACTGGACAATAACTACAGAGGTGACTACTTAAGGGCTCCTGGCTTTGGACATTTTAAAAGTTGTAGGAAATCCCAATGCCCATTGACATCAATGAATAGCATTTTAAGTCATGTCATGTGCTACAACTGTGCTTATTTCATCAACAAGCATTTAGTGAACATGTGTTGTAAATATTCACTATGTCTTACGGTATTAGAGATATTCAAATCACAGTCCCACTCATCAAGGGATTTCTAAACTCTATAATTTCCACTTTAGAAATATTTCTTTTTTAAGTTTTATTTTTTTCACTTATAATGGACATGCAATGTTATGTTGGTTTAAGCTATCCAACATAATGATTAGACATTTATATAGCTTGCAAAGTGATCACCCTGATATATCTGAGAAATACTTGTTAAATGCATTATTTCTTTTAATCTCTGGTGCTACTTCTTTAGTTTAGATTCTTATCCCTCTCTTTCTCTCTTTTTTTCTCTCTTTCTTTCTTTCTTTTCGTGTATACAAAAATTAAAAACTTCTTTTTTGCAAAAGTCAACCAACATGCAAAATTAAAAGAACAAAATGAAACATTTAATGTGGTTTTAATTGAGTTAAGCTTGAATTTATCATATGGCTGTTTTTAATTTTCTACTCACTCCTGTTTACCAGTTTCTCCTTTTTTCTGTCTTTCTTTGGAGTAATCGAGTATTTCTTATGTTTCTATTTCCTTGTTGATTTATTAGCTATAATTCTTTGTTTTGTTATCTAGTTCGTTAGCTACATTAGGGATTATAGTACACATGTAACTTGCCACAGTTAACCTTCACATGACATTCTAGCACTCTGCATATAGTACAACCTTGCAATAGTACATTTCGGTGTCTCCTTCTAGCCTTAGGTTATTATTGTTATACATTTGTAATGAAGCCCTCGATATACCATTATTATTATTTTAAATTTAAAAATTGTTTTTCAATTACAGTTGACATTCAATGTTATTTTGGTTTTGAGTGTGCAGCATAGCAGTTGAACATTTATGTAATCTACAAAGTGATTCCCCAATGATAATTGCAGTATCGTTGACTCTGTTCCCTGTGCTGTGCTTTACATCCCTGTGATTGTTTTGTGACCCTTTACCTTCTTTGCCCAGTCCCCCAAACTCCTTCCCATCTGGCAACCATCAGTTTGTTCTCTGTATCTATGAGTCTGTTCCTGTTTTTGTTTTTGTTTGTTAGTTTCGTTTTGTTCTCTAGATTCCACATATAAGCAAAATTATATGGTAAGTAAATAAAATCAATAAAGCAAAAATATCTAAAACTGTGGATAAAATATTAAAAGAATAAAAGGGTAGTCCTTACAGTAAAAATATGTAAAAGATCATAATAATATTCACTAAACTTCACATGGAAAAAGTAGTTATTTGATGTTCCTTTTTATGAATATATTTTAAGAAAAACCTTGGTCTACCATGGAAAAATGACAGCTTGAAATACAGCAGTATAAATTTATGTGTTCCTTGGAAGTAAAATATTTTGTCAGAGAGTTGAAGGAAGAGAAAAAAAGAAAAGACCCAGAGACAAGAGGGTAAGTGAAATAGATTTGATAACTTAGGGAAAACTTTTGCTATAATGCTAATTTGTGCTACAATGAGTAAGTTGTTGGAAAGGACACAAACTTTGCTTTTTGTAAGAGTGATACTATGGTGTATATTTATTTGAAGAAGGCCAAATGAGCACTTCCATTCATTCTCTGAGAGTGCCAGGATAAAAGGAAGCACTTTGGCTAGACAAGGTTGGAAAAGCCTAGAGAATTCCTGGAGACCTTACATCGAACACCCTATCATTTTATTCAATTCGGCCAAATGACAGACTCTTCCCCCAGAATAAGAAGGTATTTAATTTGAAGGGAAGCACTCAACTATCTAGAATTAATTCTACACCAGTGAAATATTATCTGCTTTTGCTTTTGTATTGAAGAAATATTTGCAATAACTTTTTTTAGTCTCACAGAAGTAGGCAAAAAATGGTACAACACCCCTCCATCCACACAACACACATGCACACACACATACATACAACCCTGCCAGTACATTCAACGTAATCCTCCTATAATTAAATCCTGAGTTATTAAAATGACCCCCACCTTCCATGCCTAGTGAATTTATCAGCCTGCATTTCTGGATGATGAATGCAAACTTTGAGAGGTGTTTTCTCATTAAAAAGTAAAATAAAATAAAACCAAACCCTAGAGACTGCAGACTCTTTTTCCACAGTAAAGTACTGAAATCACAGTGTAGCTATTTCTTCTCATTGTGATAAAGTTCTCTGCCCCAACACATCTTATCTTGTGAAAGAACCATTTGACAGATTCAGTTACAGTTCTTTCCCAGGTGATGCATCTGTCACTCTGTCACTCATGGATGCAAGTAAGTGAATCTTTGCTGGACAGTAGAGAACATGCATGCCTGTAAGATGTTTCAGTGGGAGAAAGAGTGGGGAAATTTATGCAGGGTCGGGTGGTCTTGGTTCACTTGGCAGTGGTTAAACAAACAGAACCTACTCAACACTGTTCCTGAAACCTCTTTCAAATCTACTGCTGTTTGGTTTTACATTTTTCCATTTTTATTACTGGGTAAAATTTAACATATGTTACATTATATGCATTTGCCTGATCATTCTTTCTTTATCTGTGCATTTTCACAAAGCTTAAAATTTCCAGGTGCTGATACAGTTTGTTTTTTTAAGTACAGGGAGTATCAATCTGGCTTTTGTAAGAAAATAACTTTTGCTTTAGCATATTTACATATTTGCCAAGATTTCCACTGAATTCAGCTTTCTCTATTTATGTGACTTTATGTACAGGAACACCATTTGCCTTGCCTGACTTGAATTTTTTTATTTGGGCTGGGAATTTATAACTATGTAGTTTAATGTTTTGGTCTTGTAATAAACAAATTTTAAAATAAAATCTAACACTGCCAAAACTCTTAGCTCAATGACTTTTCACTGAAATTTTTGATACTGAAACTAAGGAAAGGGAGCCTAGAGTTTGCATGTACATGTTCTCATTTTATTTCAGAACGCAACACTAAAACTATTCTTTGAAAAATATTTGCAAATATTACACATTAATTGTAAGCTGGCTGGAAAGGACTCATTTTCTTGCACCCAGCAGGCTTTACTGTAACTCAGTTTACAGGTATGAGGGAGCCTCTATTGAAACTGAAAACAACTAAATGAGAGCAAAAGCTGTGGGAGGAGCCCACTTTAAAAAGAGAAGAAGAGACTATCTGGGTGCTTTTTGCAGAGGGTAGGAAGATGACAACTTCGAGCTGCACTTTATGTTTCAGACTGGAAATGAGGAACAATGGCAAGAGGGAGACCTCTTCCTTCAGAGACCACGTCGAAAAATCTTCTCTAGGCATAAAAAGTATGTAATTAAAAAGAATACTTTCTTTGCAAGTTCCTCTTAAACAGCTTGAACTCACTGCAAAATTTAGGTCTCAGTCATGGTCAGCTTATGCTGATTTAGACTCTGTTATCGAATCAAGATATAGTAGAATTCCATTGATTTTTATTTTTAAGTGTCAATTATACAACAAATGTGCTTTTATTCCCACACTTTAAAACCTACTTAGGATAATGAAATAAATAAATACTTTGTAAACTTTAAAATATCATCTTATTCTACTGTAATCAAACACTGGCAATAGAAAATTCCCTGAGTGTTGAAACTTAGTTAATAAGACAAAATTAATTTACTTTCTTTTAAGTATTTTATTGACTTGTATGTGACCTACCAAGCTTCATGAGTATCTATCTGAGAAACAGGGACAGGGACTAAAGACTGGCACTGATGTGAGTCATTGGGAAATGTCCAATTTAATTAAATAATTATTATCTGCATACCATAGTATATTCTAATTCACACAAATTTATATGATCAGTATCACATATTGTCCACATATTGAGTTTTGTGAGGTTATTTTGGAAGTGTATGCAGCTAAATTTATAGTGGCCAAAGGTCAAACCGTTCAGATTAAAGCCAGATAAAAATCTAGATTTTTGTTTTCCCCTTGTCTATGGAAAGACTAAACTTTGGAATATTATGCAAAATTTTAAAAGAATACATAAAACCTCCAAAGATTTTGTTAATTTAAATAATATAAAAGCTTATGTTTTATTGAATATTAAGAATTTTAGCTATTCCCTGCATTTCACCATAATTCAGTATTATGCCTAACACGAGGTTATTATTTACACTCATTCACCCCCAAAATACTTATGGTTATCAGCCAACTTTCATGGTTTTTGGCACTAATAAAAACAGCAACCAATGTTTTAGAACTCAGAACTTAGAAGTATGTGGAGTGTTATAATAAAATGTCTTATAAAGATTGGATTAGTCCACATTAACATAGAGGTTGGTCAATATGCATTCAATGTCTTTAGATAGAATAAATGAGATAAACTTATAGAAAGTTCTTAGTACAATATTCATCATATATTAAAAATAGTGATTTTGTTTAGTAGAGCAAAAATTTACTAAGAACCTACCACTAGACACCACACACGTCACAACAGTTATTTCTCATCAGGACCCTGTGATGTAGGAAATGTCATTTCTATTTTAGAGCTACCATTACAAGATAGCTGAGAAATGGCATAAATTAGATTCAAACTTAGTCTTCTTTACTGTGTTTTTTCAACTATACAAAATTGTCTTTTTTTTCTGCTTAGATAAGAGAGCATTTAGTTGAGGAATATAGATTTTATTTGATATTAGGATTGTGTTTTAGAATATGTTATTTTACTTTAATGGAAATTAAAATAATTGAGAAAAATATTTATTTTGTTAGGCTAGTCAGGGGTAAAATTATTGTTATTTACTTATTTCTTTTACTTTCAATACTTTGAATACACCATCCCACTTCCTTAGTACCAAGTTTTACATTTTCTGATCATAAATTAGCTGCTGTTCTTATTGGAGTTACTTGTAAGGTCACACATTACTGCAAAGGTTTTTGGCTGCTTGGTTTTTTTCTGAACAAATCTGAAATTGCTTCTCCTGTGGTTTCCTCAAAATTAACTTTTCATGGTTTTAAAAAAGAAGTCAGAATGTATTGTTGCATTAAGCTTTTATTTAATAAAGGAAAATTATGGAATGAAAATAGGCAACATCATCAAATTATATGCGGTCATATACTAAACTGCATATACATACATATAGATATATAAATAATGGTCTAGTTTTCTCATTGTCATCTTACTGAAAAGAAAAATACCTCCAAGTATCACCATTTCTGAGAGAGTCTTAGAACTTTTTATGTCTAAGTGATTGTATTAGGTCAGTAATAATGAACATGTAATCTCAAAAGCTAAACAAAATATTCTTAAAATGGGGAAAAAAAACTTGTTTTTCTCTTATTGCTTTCAAAGTTTTCTCTTTATGTTTGGCTTTCAACATTTTGACAATTATGTACCTGGGTATTGAACTTTGTGTTTACCTCACTTGATACTCTTGGCCATTCCCATGTAAGTTAAAGTTTCCATAAAACCAAGCTGGAGGGTGAGAAAGTGAGTAGGTGAGAGCTCAAATGCTAGAGACTGTCTGTTCTTAACAAGATTTAGAAGATTTTCTTGAAAAAAAAATGCTTCTGAATTTTCTATATACACTTATGCAAAATTTTAGGAACTTTAAGTGATGTTTTTATAATTTCCTCTCATTAAACAGTTGTTTTGTTTGTCAAGATCCTTACTCTTCTATTTCAGGAGTTCTGTCCCCTCTAGGCTATATAAGAAGAAATTAACGTTGAAGCACAATTTCTAGAACTTACCAGAATCTGTATAGACTTACATTAGAAATTTTAGGTATATTTAAAACCTGATATAATTTTGTTTGTTATTGGGAATAGAAATGAATAAATCCATGGGATTTTTATAATATTTAAAACTTAAGGACAGAGATAATGTCCCACTTGCTTTTGAAATTTTAGTAGCTGGAATCCAATAAATGTTCCCTTATTAAATAATATATTATATATTGAATTACTAAATGAGGTGATTGCTTTATAATCATATTCAAATATTTATTTAAATAGATTAAAATTGCATGAGAATAGTATGTATGCTTTAAATACTTGCAATAGTCTAAGGTATTAACTCATTACTTAACATGTAGTAGACACACAAGACTTCTCTGTTTATTGCATCATTGAATGATGGATGATAGAGGACCCAGGTATATTTTGACCAAGCAAACTTGTCCATCCAGGACAGTCTTCCCTTTTTTTAAAAGTATATTTTATTTATTTTGTTATTAGAGGTGTCTCAATTTTTCCCCCTTTGCCCCCCTCTTCCCAGTAACACCCTTAGTTCATGCCCATGGGTCATGCATATAAGTTTTTTGGCTTTGCCCTTTCCTACACTATTCTTAACATTCCCCTATTTTGTACCTACAAATTATGCTTTTTAAACCCAGGGAAGGCTTTCTGAATTAAATTTTCTATATTGGACAGAATGGCTGATCTAAGGTAGACATTAATTTTATAAAAGTGATGTAAAAGTGGTTGCTAATAATGTTTGAAAGCCATTTCTTGTTTAGGTGGATATTGCCAGACAGACTGTCAGATTGCATCAGTGCAACTTCTTGTTCTCTGAGCCAGGTGGAAGAAAAAGATGAAAAGAAATAGTGCTGTGCTCATTCCTGGATCAGTACTGGGGGGAGTGCCAATTTTTGTTGAATGCTGTGGAGACAGCATTTTTGCAAAGGCATCTAATAAAATATTTTAAGTATACAGTATTCTACATTGTGTATCAGGAAAGTAAAATGAGCATATCCTTCAGTTCAATCAGAGGCACCAATAGACTAACAATACAATAATAGATGATAAGCTACAATTAAAAAGCAAAATATCAGATTACCCTCTGAGGCCTATAAGAGGAAATGACTTAAACATGATTTTACAGCATTTAACCAGCATGCAGCTTTAAAGTAGTTTAGTCGATTGTAGGTTCTTCTTTTTTTTTTCAGGTCATAAGGAAGGCAAAAATAGCTCAATTCCCTTGAAGCTAGGCAATGCCATGTGACTAATTCTAACCAATTTGCTGTGAGAGAAATTGGCATGAAAAACTATCAGGCTGAAGCATGGGGAAGCAGTGATGAAACCACCACGTGCTTCTTTTCCTAGCACATAAGGATGCTGGAAGTTCCAGATGATACAGCTCCATCATGGGGAAGCCTCCATTACACTGGCTCCCTGAGTGTCTGTATAGAACAGAGCACCTGTACATCAACCTGAACTGAACTAACCATGTAAGTGAAAAATAAGTTGCTGTTATATTAAATTTCAAGGTGTTACCACAGCATAAACTTGTTCATCCTGATCAATACTGGTATAAAAGAGAGGAGATTGAAGTTGCCGGGAAAGTAAATCCCTTTAAGAAAATTTGTTGAGCTACCCATAGAAGACAGCATAACAATCACTCTGACTTCAGTTGACACAGAGGAGCTACAAGGGTACCAAAATGAAAGCCTGTCCTGTGTCACTTGAATCCTCTTAGGATACAGCAATACTTAATAAAAAGAAGCAGGGAGGTGACTGAAGTAGTCTGTAGCATTAAAGAAGCAGAGCTGTAACTAACTGCTGTAACTAACTGACTTCCAGAACTGCAAAGTACATTTATAAAATTGCTCTCCTTCAAAATAAAAATAAAATATACAAAATATCTAAAATTAATTTTTTTAGAACTCTAGGAACTAATCAATGTGACACAATGAACTAAAAATTATTTATCCAAGAGAAAATTCTTAATCTGTTTAAGAGATTGGGTTCAGTGACATTATATGGGCTAGTCCCACCCACCCCCTCTCCTATCTCAGTGGTTTGATAGCAGTGAAAGCCATCAGTCTTTTCACCAAAGAAGATGACTGTCCTCTTTCAGAGTTCCACTGAAAGCAGTCTCCCTAGAGCACAGTCATTATTTTATTCAAGCATTCAAAATGCTGTCAAATCTTTATTCTTAGAGTGCAGTACCTATTATATTGACAGAGAACTCGGGTCAGCAGGATAGGGTGAGCTGACTTCCAGGTCATTACTGAAACAAAATAAAATAAAATCCCTATTACAGCTCTGATTTCAGTTGGGTAGTTTGGCATGGAATTTAAAATGTAATTCTGGAGAACCACATAATAATAAGGAGCCTGGAAAGATCCAGCATATATCTTGGAATCTGGAAGCTTTGGTATATGTGCCAGGCTGTCTGTATGCCCAGGGAAAACAAAGAAAAAGGCTGACATTGACACACTGCATAAGTGGGCTGTGAAAGTTAAGGCTGTCTTATGAACTGTTTGAACTTTGAAGGTGTTCTTTTCACAGTCTGTTGCAAAGGATAGGAAACCCATAGACAAGGTAATTAAATGAATCATCTGACTAATCATTGGCACAACACTTAAAGTATACTGATCTGGGTGTGGCCCACAGGAAGTCAGGCTTAAAAATGAAAACAAGAGCTTAACAACAATAAAAACTACTAGCTAACAAATAACTCACTGGCCACAAACTGCAGGGGCTACAGAATTGGTAGAATTAGTTTTGGATAGTTGATAAAGAAACAGACAGAAATAATAAGGTATAAAGCAATTTAAAAAACAATAATGCACTAGTTGAGTAGCTCATTTGGTTGGAGTATAATCTTGTACACCAAAAGCTTGCAGGTTAGACCCTGGGTGTGGAGAGTATATGAGGCATTCCTCTCCCCCAACCCCCTTCCTTTCTCTCTAAAATAAATAAATAGATCCTGGAATAAGAATTAAAATAAAAAAGAAAGAAACAGTAATGGCAAGTGGTGGGGGTTGGGGGAGTTGAGGAATCTGACACGAGACATGTATGTTAGCTAGAATTTTCAGTGTTCAACAACAACAACATCATGAGACATAAAAAAAAAAAAAAGAAAAGAAAGGAAGAAAAAAGAAAAGTATGCCATATACACACACAAGATAAAGGTAAAATATCTCTGAGGAGGCTTAGATTTTTAACCTAGTAGACAAAAACTTTAAATAAACATGCCCCCAAAACTAAAGGCAACCATGTCTAAAAAAAGTAATCCAACTATGTTTTACAAAACAGACACTATCACTAAAGAGATAAAAATTATAAAAATTAACCATGTAAAATTCTGCAGTGAAAAATACAATAACAAAATTATATATTTAGTAGAGTGGCTCAACAGTAGATTTTATCTGGCAGAGAAAAAATCCACAAACATGAAGATAGCTCAATAGAGATTGCCCAATATGAGAAACAGAAGAAAGCTAATTAACAAAAAGAATGAGCAGAGCTTTATAGACCAGTGTGACACCATAAAGCAAGCTGATATATGCATAGTGAGAGCTTCAGGGAAAAATAAAAAGAGGCAGAAAAAAAATGTCTGAAGAAATAGTGTCCAAAAACTTACAATATTTGATTTTTTAAAAAATGTTATTTAACACATTAAACAAGCTCAACAAACTCCAAAAGTGATTTATTCAAAATTATTCACATCTAGACACATCATGGTCAAATTGACAAAAAATTAAAAAGAGTTAAGTGTGAAGAAAGCAGCAAGAGAAAACACTGTACCATGTGTACAAATCATCCTCAATAAAATATTAAGAAACTTGGACGTCAGGAGACAATGAGACTATCATTAAAATATTGAAAAAAAGTATATCAACCAATAATTCAATATCCAGCTAAATTCTATCAGAAATGGAGAAATTTAGACACTTTTAGCTAAAAACAGGGAGTATTTGTCATTAATAGTACTGCCCTAGAAGAAATACTAAATAAGTCTTTCATGCTAAAATGACAGGCCACTAGATAGTAGTAACCTGAATTTACACAAAGAAAATAATTTGATAAAATCTACCACCTTTCATGATAAGAACACCAAGACTATGAGGGAACTCTCTCACTGGATAAAAAACATCTCTGAAAAATCTACAGTTAATATATATATTCTCAGTATTCTATTAGAGGTTCTCTTCAGAATAAATAGGCAATAGAAATAAATAAAAAATATCCATATTTGTTTTTTGTTTTTTTGTTTGGAAGAATTAATCACCTTATTGGGGAAATAGAGATCAGCATTACCATCCCCTTCATTTTTTTAAAATTTTTTAATTTTAATTTTTTGGTTTTTCAATTACAGTTGTCCCATTTTTCCCCCATTGCTCTCCCCCACCCAGCCCATCCCTTCTCCCACAATCATATCCCTCCCCATTGTCCATGTCCATGAGTCATTCATACACGTTCCTTGACTAGACCCTTCCCTTACTTACCCCCCTTCTCTCCCTCCCCCCTCCCCCCTATTGACTGCTATTCTACTCTTTATCCTATTTAGTTCTTTTGTTTGTGTTCATTAGTTTCCTGTATTAGATGATATCATATGGTATTTTGCTTTCTTTGCCTGGCTTATTTCACTAAGAATAATTCTCTCTAGTTCCATCCATGTTGTTGTAAATGGCAGGAGTTCCTTCTTTCTTTCTGCTGCATAGTATTCCATTGTGTAAATGTACCACTGTTTTTTGATCCACTCATCTACAGATGGGCATTTAGGCTGTTTCCAGCACTTAGCTATTGTAAACAGGGCTGCTATGAACATAGCGGTGCATAAGTTCTTTTGAATTGGGGTTTCACGATTCTTCAAAAAATACTCATATTTGAAAGGAATTATTATAATCTTCATTTGAAGATGACATACTTATATACAATTATATATAAAATTATATATATGTACATACACAAAATTATAAGAAATCTACCAAAAAAAAAAAAAACAAAACTATTAGAATAGGGGAGTTTGGCAACACGGTAGGTTATAAGATAAATATACAAAATAATTATATTTCCATGCAAGTAATAAACATTTTTTAAAAATTATTAAATGAATCTCTTTCTTATAAGAACAAAACAAATAAAATAACTAACAACAAATTAATAAAGAAGGGCCAGATTTTATATTGAAATCTACATGATATTTTTGAAATAAGATCTATATAAATGGAGAGATACTCTTGTCCATGACTTGAAAAACAACATTTTAAAAATGGCAATAATTGCCAGATTCATTTTCAAATTCAATATAATTCCTATTGCAATGCCATATTTCTTTGTTTGTTTATGTTTATGTTTTTTTTTTCTTTTGCAGTAATTGCCAAGCTACCCCTAAAGTTCATGTGGTAATGCAAGGGACCCAGAACAGCTGAAACAATCTTGGCAAAGAAGAATAAAGTGGCAGGACTCAAATTTCCCTGTCTCAGAAGTTGCTGAAAACCTACAATAATCAAGATAAAGTGTTATTAGCTTAAGGATAGAAATATAGATCAATGAAGTAGAATTGAGACCTGAAATAAAACCTTACATTTATGATCCATTAATTTTTCACAAGTGTTCCAAGACTATTTAATGAGGGAAAAAATAGTCTTTTAAAAATGTTCAAAGTCTTAATAAAGAACAGTTAGTTCCTATTACTAGATCAAAGTAAAACCAGGCCTATACAGCAGGATTTCATTGCAACTGCCTCCTATAACATACTTCAGCAGTCTTTCCATTACATGTGTTTACTGATAGGGTAAGAAGAGAACATTGTTAATGGGGCTGATCCTGATCCATTAACAACTCGGTGTCCTGGCACCTTTGATGTTAGTTTAACCTGGAATCAAGGATTATTTTCCTTTGAGATGCTGGCAATTCACATTCAATTAATGAGAGGAGTAAAGCCTCCTATTTTTACCCTTTAAAAAGTCTTGTACCTAGAAAAGCTGCTTAAAAATCCCTACAAATCAGCTTAAAAGGCTATAAAAAATACAAATTGCTTTTTGAAAATGGTCACATAAGGATTTTATCATTGTTATTCTGGCAATGATGGATGCTATGATAAGAAGATCTTGCTTCTTTGTCATTAGAGTAGGACACACACACACACAACACACACACACACAATACAGCAAGTATGTGTCAATAAAATTTATGGTTCACAGGCTATTCCTGAGCTATCAAAAATTTATCTTGCAAGAGGCATGCCCTAATAATTATTTAAAACACAAATTGCTTGCCTCATATTGGACTCAGTAATATAGAAGCAGATACATGCCAAGATAGGAGATCTTAATTTTAGTATATCTCATTACTGATACAGAGAAATCTGATTAAGATCGCTGGGGAGAAGTAGGAGGGGCCATAAGAGGAGTTTGCTGAGGTGATGGAAAGCAGTCTAGCATGGGATTGGCTGAGAAACTGAATGCCTCCAGAGCCAATGGAAATAAAAAAGAGAGCTAGTTCTTTGGCTCACAGGCTTTTCTGGCTCTCTTTCAGGCTCAGGTTCAGGCTCACTCTCATGCTCTTTCTTCTTCCTTGATGATGCCTGGATGATCATGTTGCAGTTGCCTGCATTTTGTATGGGAAGGAACACTGGGCACAGCCTAGGATTGAGCTGGCCTGGCAGAAGATGGCAGTTTTTTCTTTGAATGTACTAGAGGGAATGGGCTCTGAGGCAGAAGCTTGCCATTCTGGAATTGGGTAGCTTTTGTGTGTTACGCTGTTTTAGTTTGTACACTAACCCTATAGAAACTAACAGGGAAAAGCTAGGAAAACCCAGGTGTTAAGAGTTTAGACTTAATTGATAGACTTATGTAATTAAGCTGTGACTTGATAGGCTTAAGTGATTACTTTTGTTTAAGGACTCCTTTTCTCTATTACCAAACCTTTGATTCTGGAATTTTGCCTAGAGGGTGGCAGCAGGCAATAGGGTCGGGTTGGCAGCCGTCCGTCTCGAGAGACGATGGTGTAGCTTCTTAAGAGTCTATCTGCACCGCCGAGAATGGCTATGCAGTCCGACTCGGGAGTGACACGGTATCTGTCTCCTCCCGTGTTGAATCGACATCTTGCGATGACGCTGGAGTGTCCTCTCCAGTGAAGCTGAAGCTACAGAGCCTGGGCAGGGTGATATGGAGGGTCTGCTGTTGCCCATGCAATAGGACCCCAATTGCTATTCAGTAACATTACTACTACAACTCTTTGTACTTTCTCCTAGAGAAAACCCACATTTTCCTTTCTGTTTAACAACAATCTCAAAAAAATCATGTTTTATTTCAATGTTGTCATTTTAACTTTGTATCCCAACTGATGCATTTCTATATGACTTAAAGTAGTTAACTTCACTAATTGAAATCATTATATCTCTAATTTGCTCTTTTTTTTCTTTTCTTGCTTACATTCGCTCTAGAAACCACTGCATTTTTAGAGGCTTTTGTTTGATTACTGATCTTGTCAATGATACTGGTGTCTCCAGGCTGCTAAATCAAGTTGTCAATTTTCAGTTCTCATTAGCTGACATTTCAGTAGAATATGATTTTGTTGATGAATATGACATCCTTGCTTTACTAAATGTGATTCCCTTTGGATCTATCACACCTCAGTCTTCGGCCAGTTCTCTCATGTGTTGATTAGAAAATGCTAGAGCAGTTGGGCTTCAGTCTTTTCATCCCTAAATGCACTCCTTAAGTAGGCTTATCTAGACATTGCTTTACATAACATATGTATTCTAATAACTCCCAAATTTGTATCCTTAACCCTGACCAATTTTCACAATATCACATTTCTATATCCAATTTTTCATATAACATCTTCACCTGAATGCCTTGTAAACATCTTAAAGGTAAGAAATTCAAAACCAAACTCTTAACAATCCCTACCCAAATCTTATTCATTTCCAATTTCCATATTTTAGAAAAAGAAAACATCATATTTCTAATCGTTTAGTCAAAACAATTAGAATTATTATTCAACTTTTTCCCCAGAACAACCTATATCTAATTCATCAACAAAAACATTTTCTTATATTTTCAAATATATCTAGAATACAACCACTTCTCACCACCACCAATAAATGCTACCACCCTTGTTAATGCTATTATAATGTTTCATTATATTTAATGTGATAACATTTAATATTCACCCATCTCTATCCTGACTCCTCTAGAGTATCTTCTTCTAATAACAATGAAACTCATGGTTATAAATGATACAATTTAAATCTATTCTCTATAATTTCCAATGGTTTTCTATCTCACTTATAATAAAATAGACATAATTTATATGGCTTATAAGGCCCTATGTAACTAGCACCTACAGTGTTACATTTTTTATCTTATTTCCTGATGTCTTCTTATTTACTTACTGAATTGTACTTTCATTCATTTTATCACTAAGCCTCCAATATACAAGCACACTCTAGCTTCAAAACCCTATCCCATTGTCTGGAATTCTATCCTTCCCCAAATATCCATATGGCTCATACCATACCTGATAAACAAATAAAAAATAATCGTTCTTGTTTAAGTTCTCAAAATGTGGTCTAGAAAACACATACAAATAAAAAGAGCCCATAGTAGTTATTAAATTATGAAAATTCTACTCTTTTCTCAAGACTTATGGAGTTAAGAGTCTCTAGGACTGTGATCCTGGAAACTATACCTTAAAATAGTCTCCAAGTTGATTTTGATACATTACCAAATTTGAGAACCACTGATGGGAGTTGGAGCAAGAGTCAACCCAGAAAACATAACAAATGAGCTAATTTTAAATAGAAAAAAAAGATCAAGAGGTTCTAAATCCATATATCCATTCTTTAGCCTCAGATGTGTACAATTTGGAAAAAAAAAGGACATGAGGATTATACAATAAAGGTGAATAATTTATGAAGTTGATTAACCAGGCCACAGTTCCTGTGTATAAAAAGTAATAATTTAATGTATTCCTTTCAATTTTCAGTTTTCCATGAGATAATACTGATTGCCTAAATCTTGAAAAAAATTTAATAAGTAATGCAAAGTAACAAGTATAGCATAATTAGGAGAGAGAAAAACACTAAAATTCATATAAATATAATCAGCAGAGCTATGTTCAGAGCTCATGCTAAACAAGTAGTAAGAGAGAGCCTATGAAAAGAAGAGTGGGTAACGTAGCATAAGCAAACACATATATAATCACCTTCAAAAATAAAGAGCCTCACGTGTGAACCAAGTGTCGTTGGTTCAATTCCCAGTCAGGGCACATGACTAGGTTGCACGCTAGATCCCCAGTTGGAGGTGCGTGAGAGACAACCGCACACCGATGTTTCTCTCCCTCTCTTTCTCCTTTCCTCTCTCTCTAAAAACAGATAAATAAAATAAAATAAAATAACCTTGTTAAAAAAAAAAAAAAAAGAATCTCAATCTGTGCATCAAATACCAAGAATTAGCCTGAGGTCAAATGGGTCAGTTCACTGTTTACTAAACAAGGACATGAAAGTGAGTGAGACAAGTTGAGGTAATTACAGAAGGCAATGTTTCATATCTTAGAATAGAATAGACGTCTTGAAGGACCAATGGCAAATTAAAGAAGGAAGCAAGTAGTAGTTCCACACAAACAGAATGCCACAAAATTATAAATCTGACCATGCAAAAAAATAAAACAAAGCATTATCTATTAATATGAAGTTTTACTGGATGAAAAAAGTAATCTAAGACTTTAGGAACATAAAACTATGGGACAAAATGAGCTTTGACAAAGTTTTATAAAACATCTTCCTCATGGAGATATCTAAAATGTCAAAGACTCAGTGAAACCAAAGGAAGTGAACCGCACTCATTATTTAGAAAATAACTGTCAAGTCATAATGTAAATATTGTACAAAGAAGGAGCCAGTGTTAGAAAAGTAGGAAAGTTATTGGTTACTCCTTCATGTAACTCCAGAGGGGATATTTCCATTCAGAAATAATGTTAGTTTCCCAAACGTTCTTGCAAAGAGAGTACAAAATGTGTATTAACTAAATCATAATATGAATTGCATAATTTATCAAGAGTTAGAAATACCAAAGCAATAAAGAAATTAATCTAAATTACTAAAATATTGGTTCTACTTATCATCTTTGGAGTTGACCTCGATGGGCCTCAAAATGTGACTGTAAAATCATAAGCATAATCATTGAAGAGGCTAAAAATCTTATGACATTGAACATTTTCACCCCTTTCAGATATATCAGAAGTCTTAGTCTTTTGACCCCTTTGTTAGAGGAAAATTCAATGAAATCTTTTGTGTCTCTAATAGAATAAAAGGTTTTCTCAGGTGAGTAGTCATTTGTGATACTTGCTTGCTCAATAAAACATCTATTTTTGATTGATGGTGCCCTTGTGACATTGGGCAAAAGAGTAGACTAACTTTGATTGATGAAAGAGAAGAAACTGTATTATATACGAACGTTATCCAAAAGAGTGGCTGTGTTATTGATTCCTATTATATGGTTCTATTTTTTCATCCTGCTAAAATTCCCATAGACACATATCTCAGGAAAAAGGATAGAATATCTGTGGCTATGGTTATATAAAAATATTAGTCTTATTAAATCAAAACACACTCTCTACCACAAATACATGCAATTTATTTGCATTGTTAGCAGTTTTTAGAGAAAATCTGTATCTTGTCTTCAATATAAATAGATAAGTTATTGTTTATATGAAACAGTAAAATCAAATATATGACCCAGAATTCTTATTCATAAGAAAATTCTAATTTTATTTGCCTCCCTTATGTTTCAAAGGCTCAATGTCAAAAACAGATACACCTTGATATGCTTGAAAAATAAACATACTCGCAATAAATGTATTCTTGGGCAACATTAATTTAGTAAAATGCCATACCCTTATCTCAATCTTAGGTATTAATATTGCATATTCAAAGTTATTAGTATTAAGATAACCCTTAGAAATAACAATATGACATTTTTAATCCACTTTTACAAGTTTATATAATCAATAATCAGACCTTTCTATACTGCACCATATCTATTACATACACATACATATATTGAGCACATTGCAGATTAGTAATTATTGAAAATCATATTATTTATAATAATTATATTCTAGAGCTAGTGTTAATAAGAAACTGTCCTGTATAACAGTACCTTTATTGGAGGTACTAGGTTTCTGGAAATAGTTAAGTATGAAGAATTAAAATCAAACGGGGTAATACTTCCCATCAAATTATGACATCTGATTCTTGAGAAAAGCATAAAGAAACATTTGAATCTATTTGTTTAGACAGTTAAGCATAATTTGATGCTTAGAATAATGGTACTATAACAGAGGTCCAACTAATATTTGGAAGCTTACCTGGTGTCCTTTCATTTGCAACAACTTTAAAAATGTTAGTAACTCCATACATGCTCAGTTAATTAGCCATTCAGTTTATTTAGCAAACATTTATCAGGTAGTCTATAAGATGGTCATTATGCAAACATTACACTTTAAGAGAAGGAAAACTCTGACTCCAAAAAACCTCTGCTGCCTTGCGGCATACCTCTTCAGGGGAAAGGCTAAGGGAGTAAACCCCGACAGAAAATCCGGAGCCGGAGTCCCTAAGGCGGTTTGACGTTGTAGTCAACACCGGCAACTCCTGCGGCGCACCTGAAGCCAAGCTGTATTGACTCCGTCTTTCCCTTGGATCCTTCAGCTGCGAAGAGAGGGGGGGTCTGCTGCATGGGCAACAGCAGACCCTCCATATCACCCTGCCCAGGCTCTGTAGCTTCACTGGAGAGGACACTCCAGCGTCATCGCAAGATGTTGATTCAACACGGGAGGAGACAGATACCGTGTCACTCCCGAGTCGGACTGCACAGCCATTCTCGGCAGTGCAGATAGACTCTTAAGAAGCTACACCATCGTCTCTCGAGACGGACGGCTGCCGGCGACACTTTAAGATCTTATCATTGGTGACAGTTTCCTGCACTTAACAATGATGAAGGTCAGAGATCTGGAGTTCACAATTTGAATGAACACTTCAAATGTAACAGTTTATTGATACTAATAGACAAAAGGCCAATTTTCAAAAAATTATGCTGTATATTACAATTAAGTTCTGAAAATTAATGATTAGCTGATTTTCTATTTTCATTACAATGAACTCCCTGAAAGGATTAACATTTATAAAAACATAACAAGAGTCTTAGTGACAACAGGATATTATATTGAAATACCCACTCATTCACTTTCTTATCCTAATTTAAAAACATTCTAGGATAAAAACAAGATGTTCTATGTAGCTGTTTTTGAATTAAATGAAGTAAACGTCATCAGTAAAGCTCTACTTCTAGTTATTTATATATTATAATAGCTATTATGTATTGCATTCTTTCATATTTATTACCATATATAAAAATACTATTAATTCTGACAATAATTAGAAATAGGTGCTAATACTTTTGAGTATGGAAGCAGGGACGGGCTGGTTGAAGGGGTTGAAAAGAAAAGAATGGGACCACTGTAATAGCATAAACAACAAGAAAGCCTTGCCTTTTGTAAACTTTATCTTATTATAAGTCTAAAGCTTTCAAGACCAGAAAGCAATTTGATATCATCCAAGCATTTAAGGATTGCATATTTTTTACTTTAACCTTTAAAATGTTTTTATGATTTATGCATCACTGCATCCTTCTGAAGGTTAAAAGCAAGTTACACCTATTCATGGTACCAAGAAAATAGCCCATATTTCTTGTTTTTATTCCATCTTCAGTATAGATTGGTCTCATACGTTTCAATGAAATTTAATTAGATTTTTAATTCCCTGAATGCTTTTATTAAACCAAGAAGTTCATAAGTTAATGGTTTTATTTTATCTTGCTGCTTTTGCATTTTAAGATTGTTATGGTAACAAGGAATGGAAATTTCTGCTAATAAATAGAATTTTGTTTCAATCCTATTATAAATCAGCACAAAGGCTAGTATCTCAATGCTAAATATTATCTGCTTTAATTTTTAATATGTTACTTTCTCAGGAAATGCAATATATGAGATGGGGACAACAATAATAATTAATTTTTATATACTCTTTCAAAATCCAATTTCACTCTAGTTTGGGGAATTATCTGAATCAACTCTTCCAAGTTAGATATATTATAATTTGATATATTGCACAGTTCCTTTTAATTATTATACAATTGGCCTTTATCATAGTACCATCATAATTTTTAAAAACTAAACATTTTATATGTTTCAATCATTTACTCTGTGACTATTGATCTGTGTAATTCATGAAGCCCTGAATGCTCATAATTTTTCTTCTTCCATAAGTTCACCTTTTGAACACAGGAACAACATATTGTATCATGGTTTACAACACTCATCAATTGATTTTCTGACTCCAAAGCCAAATCTTTATTAAACATAAAAATTCACTTTCAATGGAAAAATTAAAACAAAACATAGAGAAGGAAAGAGCTATACTTGCAGCACAAAAGCACTTTAACACCCCCCCCCAATGTGATTTAATATAAAGAAAAATAAGAGGAAACTACGATCTCTTAATGTATCAGTTTTTTTTTTCTTGACACACATACACGTTGTTTATTTTTCATGGAACATCTCCTTACATAAGACCATCAGTTTTGCTTCTGGCATTTCTTTAACTCTCATCTTAGATTCCATTTCCTTTGAGAGAATTTTCTTTACTTTCAATATTATTTGTTCATTTCACACTCCCACATAAGATTATTATACATAATATTTATATTTTTCCCTGTATGACCACTCTCTAGACAGATTGTACCAAAGAGAAATTAGACACTGTCTTTTTTTCTGCTCTGTATGAGTTTATGCTCCAGAAATTGTATGATAAATGGGTGATTGACAGATGGGTGGGAGGATACATGGATGGACAGAAGGAAGAATGGTTATGTAGATAAATGAATTTGTGCCTGAACACCTTCTCCATCTTATTTTAGCTTCTAAGTAGTCATTTTCTTAGGAAGCAACAGGATCTCTCTAGAAATTCTCACTTGTCTGCCCATTCTAACTTTCTGTTATACTAGGTTCTGCCCTCCATTTCCATTATAAGTAGACATTTAAATGCATTTTGATTAAATTTACTGATTATTAAAGTGAATTGATAAGTCATTTCTATTTAAATTGTTAAAAGGTTTTTACATTTTAACTAAGCTTTGGTAAGTTCTATTATAACAGCATAACAATAGCTATGCCAAGGTGGATATTTTATATATATATACTGTTAGTAATTTTATAATGCAGCTGAATGTGAATAAATGAAAGAAACACAACAGGTCAAAGTGGGATGAAAACTGCAAAATACTAACTTAGTTGACTTTGGTGAAAGTTTATAGTATTCAGAATCAGAACAGCAATCTCTAAGAATATTTTTGTCTAGTCCCTTTTGTTTTGATGTCTTAATTTCCCTCTTGTAACCATGCTCTGACCTCAAGGAAACAAAGAGAATCAATAAAACCTTATTACAGTACCTTTATCCATTCTATACTAAAAGTATTATTTTGTTTACTTGATTAAAGCCACCCCTTAATAATATGGAGGAAGAAAGTGGTCTTCTTAATATGTTCTTGCTTCCATTTGTCTCTTTTTCTAGATATTTTTATAAATATTCATTGCTTCTTCCATTTATTGAATGAACTTTCCTAAAAATGGTTAATTAAGACAGTTATCCATACTCACTTTTCAATTCCCTGTAATTGATTCTCTCCTAAAGTGTTCACTTTAAATTGCTCCCATCTGTAGGGAACCACTCCTCGTGGTTAAAGGAATTGTAGCCCCAGCCTGAGCATGACTGCTGCCAGCATTCTGGTCGCACCTGTCTTTAAGTCTCAACATAAGGCTGTGTGTGAGACGTACCCGAAAGCCACTCAGAGGGTTTCTGTGGGAATTAGATTTGAAAAATGTTCATTATGCTTTAGAACTTGCTCTTCTTTCTTTATCTGTAGTATAACATAAACAGTCTCTAGATAGGAATGTATGAAACCTTGCACCTAATGCCAGTGTGGCATCAAGATGTTTGAAAGACCATGACACAGACTGGTCACTGTGCCCCTTGCACTCGTACATGTAATCTATTATTGTTAGCTGTAACTCTAATGCCTCCAAACTATTGATTATTCGTGAATCTTGACCTTGTATCTCTCATGTGTATCCTTCTCAATAAAAGGCATGAGGGAAGAAGGTCTAATTGCTGGTCTCCACTAGAGAGGCAGCCACCTTCCTTCCCCCAGACATAACAAAGTGTCCTGGGTAAAAGTTTGTTCCGCCATGGTCACGAAGCCTCTGCTGGACAGAGTAACTTCCAGCTAAGCCTAGGGTATGTGCGGCACCTCTGCCATACTCATCAAGGTCACCAGTGAAGATCTGGAAGGAGGAGGATGAGACAGAGTCACAGACTCTATCAGGTGGTCTCCTTTCAATTAAGGTAACCACTCCCTCTAATTTCCCCTTTAAGTAACAGGATATTAATGTTAATAATTATCCCCCTACCCTGTTTCTAAACTCAAGATACTGTAATACTATTTCTGTTTCAATGTGCATGACCTACACTTTTTGGCCTAGAGCTTTTTAAATTATTGCTTTTGTTAATTTTTCTTAAAATTATCAAATTGTTGTTGGCCACTTGTTGCCCTCATGACCCTAACCATCTGTTTCTTCTTCAAATTATATTTCCTTTTATCTGCTCTAGTAAGACCCACTTTTGCTTTTCTTTCAAAAGCCTTCATGGAGCCAGTCTTTTTACATGCCCTGGCCCTTGTACTCTAGTCTTTCTAGATGCTCCTCTTTATATCTCTCTATTACTCACTACCCCATTGTTTAAATTACCATCTATATTCAAATAAATTACTGGTTCTTATGTCTCTTTTCAGTTTGATGTCAATCATGACCATTAAATGACTCTTCCTATGTGTTCCCAGACTGACCACATCATCTTCCACCTCTCACCTTCACTGATTTCTGAGTTTATTTAATGGTATTCCATCTACCAAAGTGCTGAAGCTAAGAAACTGAGCTATCAATGGCTACTTCTGACTAATTTCCTAACTCCAGTCACTAAATTTTAGCCATTCCACCTCTTAATATCTCTTCAATATTATCCCTTAATTTTGTTGTTATTATTATTAACTTAGTACAGCAAAAATAATCCTTATGCTGAATTTATCAAGTACCTTTCTTAGAGACATACTATGGTGTTCCAAGTCTCAAGGTTTTACTGAGGCTTTAACCTGAGCCCTTATCTCTAAACGTTGGTCTTTATCTGACTGACTCCACTTCCCATTTATGTGTTTTGCTTTAGTGAAACCACCAGCCTCTTTGGAAGCTGCCCCTTGCCTTCCTTTCCTTGGCTACAGCAAAATAGACATATGTCTTCTAGACCATTTATCACAGTACTAGGTAAATATATCTGTTCGTTAGTCTTTGAAACCAAGGATATTCACAAATGTATCTTTACTAACATAGTACAGTGTAAGCACGCATTCTGTTAAATATTACATGAAAAAAATTAAAAATACATAAATGCTCCTCTAAATTAGATATTTTAGCAAGTGTGAAAATACTTTATAATTGATGTCAATAAAGTAATTTCTTCACTGAAGTTAGCAGATTGCCCCTGCAGGTGCTGATGCTCCAGGATGCAGTATTCCACACCACATGAATTGGTTTTGAAAGACAAATTTCAAAATAAAATGAGGACATTTAAAATCATCTGAGGTTATGAAAGTGAAGAATTATATGTTTAATATAATTTTCACTCTCAATAAATTATCTTACTTTTTTAATGGATATGTCAGTCTGAGAGTTGATTTTGAATAATGAAAGAAGAAATTGCTATGCAGTAAGACAGCATTGGATTAAGCTAAGATTGTACTTAATTTTGTTTCTCCTTAAAGTTCTCACTAATAGGGAATATCTGTATCCTTTGGAAAGACAGTCTAATTAAACTGGGCCCAGATCAATTCTGCTTTCAGCCTGCAATAAAACTGTCATAGAGATTTACCAAATAAGATAAAATAATGATTGACAAAGGGGAGTGGTAAGCAGCTCTGTTAGTCTAATACTGTTAGGAGTCTTGCCAGGCTGAAGAGGCAACTTAATGGTAATAATAAAAGTCTAAACTTATTATTGTGTGTTGATTTTTGTTTACTTTTCAAGTTGTGAATTGCAGAATTCAAACTTTTAAGTATTTGTAGATGAAACAAGAAACATAAACTTATATACTTCTTAAAGAGAAATCAATAGTTGCAGTTCTCTCTTTTAAGTCAATATTTTACACTCACAAAAAGGAGAGCCATATCAATATTTTAGCATCAGCGTTGTACTTGTCCTTATTTAGCCACTTGTTTGTAAGTGTCCCCTGATGATAGTAAAAATGTCTGATGGTTTCCAGATAAAGCTTCACAGAAAAAAATAACGGGCCATTAACGGTAACTTAATGAGGATATTTCTGCTTCCTAAATATAGAATTTAATGATCTCTTAGTTTTACAGGAATAATCTATCTAAAATAAGGAATGGCTCTAAATTTATGATGGGAAATGTATCTTTCCCAATAGCTTTTTGTCTAATCACAACAGCAATTAAGAATTCAAATTTGTGTTCACATTTTAATCTAATGTAATCATTAAATAAAGTAATATAAAACCATGCTATTTCAGAAAATTGATTTATATATCCCATGGATATTATAAAGTAAATATGTGCTGAATAGTATCCAGCCTTTGAAAAAGAAAGAAATCCTGCTATTAGGGACAACATAGATGAACCTGGAGAACATTATGTGAACTGATAAAAACCAGTCACAGAAAGACAAGTACTGCCTGATTTCATTTACATAAGGTATCTAAAATAATCAAACTTCGAAATGCAGAGACTATAATAAGTAGTTTCCAGGGACTATGGGATGGGACGAATATGGAATTTTTATACAATGGGTATAAAGCTTTAGTTATGCAGTACTAGAGACTGCTGTATAACATAATATGTACAATTAACAATACCATATTGTTCACTTCAAAATTTGTTGAGATAGATCTCCTATTAACTATTCTAATCACAAAAAAAAAAATACCCCCCCAAAAAAAGTACAAAGAGACACAAAGAAATTCTGGAAGGAGTTGGATACATCTTATAACCTTCATTGTTGTAAAGGTATGGATATTTACAAATGTCCAAATTCATTAAATTGTAAACATTAAATATGTGCAGTTCTTTGTATATCAATTATACTTCAATAAATTTGTTCAAGCTGTTAAAGTTAAATTAAGTTAAACTTTTTGAAATAACTACAAAGTACTATAACCCAGGGAAATATTTAGATAGTTTATCTCATGAAGCATATTAGCTAGCTTTAACAGTTGATTAAATTATGTATTAACTAATTTATTAGTAATTGATAATTTTCATAATTTACTAAGCTGATTATTAAGGTCTTTACTGAAGTAAAATGACCAAGGTAACACAGCCTAAAGGCACAGTGGCTCATAATAAAGTCAAGCCAGGATCTTGGTAGCCATTCCATCTTTTTGTTTCTAATGAAACTATTTGGTCTCTTTTAAATGAACTCTTCTCTCAGTATCTTAAGTCAATTTTGAAATCTACAGGTATTTGAGTAGCTCAAGACTCACCTTATCTTCCTCAAAAGCAAATCACTCTACATTTTAATTCTATTTTAAGGAAGATTTCATTTTTGACAATTTGAGTCTCTTACCATTTTAATGCCCTCGATACTAATAATATGGCTTGGCTTTTGCTAACTAAATTTTGGGTTTTCCTTCTATTTCAAAATTCCTATTCTAGATATCTGCTCATTATCCTAGATTCTTTGCCTGAAAGGACACAGATCTACTTTTACTATTTTTCATCCTAGAAAGTAAGAAGTGAGCCTTGGTGTACATCCCAATGCCTCAGAGTTTGATATATACAGACAAACCTATTGGATGGGTGTCTGAACTTTAAGATAATCTGCATTCCTCTATCTCATTTGGGAATATTCTTATTTTGAATGTTAAATCATATCCAGGGGGGTAATATTTAACATGTTCAAAATGATTTTTTGGTCTCCATCAGTGTAAGGCAATTTCAAAAATGATATGCATTTCCTAAAGCACAGACACAACCAAATGCTAAAAGCCAATGACTTCTGGTCTAATTCAGAGTGGCAGATAACTATTGAGTGCTACTGGCCTACCCCATTATATAGAGGCAGTCACGTGACTCAGATTTCAGTCCCTGATCATGACAGATGAGGAACTATTATTTCCCCAATACAAATTCTGAAGAAATGGCAGAACAGGGCTGGATGCCAAGTTTTCTTTTAAATACCAAAGATTTTATTGTAAACTCTGTACATAACAGGCATTGAGATTGTTCTTTCTCTAATGTGTACTAAATTGGAGGAACAGAACTGGGGACCAGATTTCCACAATGCCATATGATTGTAATCCTAAGGAAATTAATCTTTGTGTCACTTTGCATGAGGCAGATTTCTGCCACCTCAGAGATAATCTCTGTGTGTGCTGGCAGTTGAATTTCAGTGACTGGAGTCAAATTTTCCTTTACAGGAAGATCATGCAGGCTTACCTCACTGTTTGTCTTTTATGTTCTGAGTCCATGTTAGTTGGGTACATTCCAATTTAAAGTGGATCTATCTCCCTGCTGGATTAAACCTTCATAAACATGAAATAATCAATTTTTCCAAAAGTAATGTTTCTTTCCTTAAGGTTTACTTCATCTTATATTAACATAGGTATACCAGCTTTCTTTTGGGAGTATATACATGGTTTATCTAGTCCATCATTTTACTTTCAATCATCTTGCTTCCTTATGTTTAAAGCCTATCTTTGGAAAGAATATTTTAAAATGCCATTATGCAATATTAATCATTTAATAAAAGTTCTTAATTTACATTTGTTTGATGTGATTAGTATATATTTAAATTCAGATCTTGCATCTCACCATTTCTGTGATACATGACTTAACCTGTTTTATGTTCTATTTTCTTCTTGTTGGCCTTTTCTCTGGAAATATATCACTTTTTCCATTTAATTTTATAATTTTTTACTTTCTTTTTCATTTAAGACAGTAAGTGGAAATGTAAACAATGCAACCATCCAATGAAATGACATAAATAAATCTCAAAATCATTAGGCTGAGTGAAAGTAGCCGGATAGGGAAAATATTCTATGATTTTATATTATCTATCTTTAAAACACTAGAAAATGTAGACTCTATATAGTAATGCAAAGGTAAGCATTCTTAGGGCTGGGGGCAGGGAAGAATAAACTATAAAAAGCTATCTTTCTTGGGTGATGGATATTTCTTAATCTTGATTAGGAAATTTTCTCACAGGTGACACTCAGAGCTCATTGAATTGTACATTTTAAATGTATGTGGTTGAGTGCACATTAATTAAATCATCAATAAATGATTTTAAAAAAAGAGGAGGATTAGCTTTCTCACCTAATAATCATTTATAGTAAATATTAAGAAATCATTCTTTTGAGAGAAAGTCAATAGAAAATAAGAATCCTAGAAAAAGTAGTTATATAAACATATGTATTTTAATTGTACATAAATGAATGTTAAGACAGTTATACATAATAATATATTTTATACAATTATTATATATTATGTGTATAATGTATAATAGATTGTATATTATTACTTTATATATACAAATATCAAATGATGTATATACATATGTAACAAAGCTTCATATTGTATATCAGAATAATGACATTTCATACACATTTAGGTTTATTAATTTTTAGTAGACCATATATTCTAATTATGGCAGATAAATTTTTATTTGCATTTGTAAACTATCCTTTTTTAAAGATTTTATTTATTTTTAGAGAGAAAGGAAGGGAGGGAGAAAGAGAAGAAGAGGAAAATAAATGTGTGGTTGCCTCTCACATATCCCCAACTGGGGACCTGGCTCACAACCCAGGGATGTGCCCTGACTGGGAATTCAACCTGTGATTCTTTGTTTTACATGCCAGCGTTCAATCCACTGAGCCACACCAGCCAGAGTTGTAAACTTTCTTTTTATGTTAGAGGTTTTAAAAATCATATAATAACATTTAAGCAAAATTTTAAATTGCATAGTATTATATTATTTTGAATTTAATCAACATAGATTCAGCAATAATTGATATCAAATCAAGAAAACTGTTAGTTCATTTGAATAACACACTTTCATAATTATCATTTAATGTATTAATCAAACCTCATAAATATATCATAAAATATGTGTTAATAGAATAAATAATTTATACTACATATTTCACTATACATTTGTTAATGTAACTACTTCAAAATGGAAAATTTCATATAATATCTAAATATTTGTTACCATGAAATTTCAAAAGCAAATTATAGTTCAAATATATGTTTATATAGCCTTTCTGAGTATTTTCTATGTTTTCCATTATTTTACTGGCTCAGCTTCTCAGTTTTTTCTTTCTCTGTCTCTCTTATTGTTTTTTTTGTTTGTTGTTTTTTCAATGCAGCTACACAGAATATGCAAGCATATTTTGATATATCTCTAAAAATGGACTCTGACTGATCCTGGGTGTGAGGGATTTGGATATTGCTTATTACTTAATTTTAACTGCTCCTCCAACTGATTTCTCATCATTTTTGTAAAAGAACTTAAAAATTGGTCATAGAATAAAGGAAAAATGGCCTTGCACATTCAAGTATATTAACATTCTTTGACTTTTTTAAAAATAAATTATCATATATAAAAACACAAGCATATTCCAGCCTTTTTATGTTATACACAATGAATCTTCCTGCCCCCAGATTCTTCTAACACTATACACCTTAATCCAGTCTTACTTTACAAATTTAATTTTTCATTATCATTTAAAAGGAGCAGAGAGAAGATGGCGGAGGAGTGAGGGGAGGCTGCGCTTTCAGGCTCCTGAGACCCGTCTGCAGTTTGGGCTAATTGCAGACAGAACATCTCAGTGAGCAGCTGGACATTGGCAGGAGTCGAGCCTTGGCACTGCTGGATTAGAGAAAAAACATCTGGAACAACCTGTTTAGTGAGGATAGCGGAGGAAAAGGGGACGAAACGGGATTCCTGACTGGGGCGGCTGCCCGAGCTGTGGCTGAAAGGACACAAAGGCTTTTTGGCGACCACAGGCTTCCCCAGAGAGGAGTCAGGAAGAAAGCGGATCTCTGCCCGCTGGCACAGACGGGACTCAACCAGGTGGCATTGGCGCTGGAAGATGGAGACAGCGTACTGCTGTGCAAGTGAGAACATAATTTTCTTTTCTATTTTTCTCTTGTGAACTGCGGAGAGGGGTGGAAAGTTTGGGGGTGATAGGACATTCTTGAGAGCGCAGGTGCAGAGGTGCACTCATCCATGCCCCAACCCTCCCCTTGGGTTGCTAGGGTACACATAGGGAAGGGCCTTTATGCACTGGCCCAGGTGCGTCGGGCTGTGAGTCCAGGTGCCACTCAGACAAGCCCCAACAGACATAAGATCAGTGCCCCAATGGGCACAGGGAGGGAGCACTGGACACACAGAAGACCATGCTCAGACACCCCTGGCCAGCTCCAGTGGGTGCCAGGCCAGAGCGCAGACCCCTTGCTCAGGCTCTGCTCGTGCCCACCTAAATGAGTGTGGGAACAGCGGGCGGCAGCAACTCACAGATGCTCACTTCCACTGTGCAGGAGTGTCCGGGGCCCGTCCCAAGGGGCGAGAGACCAACTCCCAGGGTGCGGTTTGGCAGGACTGAGGCTAGCTCTCAGGCAGCCTTGCGCTTGCCAAGCGCAAGAGCACCTCGGTCAGCTTCAATAGGTGCCAATCTCTCACTTCCACTATGCCCAAGTTTTTGGGGCCCCATCCTAAGAGGTGAGAGACGGCAGGCCTGAGGCAACTTCTCAGGCTGCCTTGCGCGCGTGCAACGGCACCTCGACTGACTCCAGTGGGCACCAAGGGAGCACGCCCTGTGCCGGCCACCGTGGGCGCACACCACTGCTGCAAGGAACAGAAACCTCTGACCCGCCTCATTAGACCAGCTGGGGACGCAGAAAAAGAAGATGACACTCAAAGGCTAAACTGAGTAAAAACATTCTTTTTTCTTTTTTTTCTTCCTTAAAGGGAAAGAAAAAAAAAAAACTATATCTCTAATTGGTTTCATACAATCTCTCCTTCTCATCCTTTCTCTTAAATGCTATTTGTTTGTGTGCCTAGTTTAGCCTCCCTTTCACTCTAAATAAATAGAATATAACTACTATATAAATCAAATACTTTACAATCCCACTTTGGTACTATATTCTGAATTCTTCCCTCCTTTTCTTCTATTGCTATTAACATACAATGTAAATGTTACCTACTATTTTGCATAGTCTCAACTATTATTAATCTATCATCCCTTCTCTCAAAAATCATATTTTTCCTCCCTAAAAACTCTTTATCTATTCTTCCTATAGTATAAAAGCTCTAATCTCTCTACATTTATATTAATACTGGCTCGTTGGCTGATGATAGCGGGAAAAAGGATGGGGATATTTTTGAGGTTGTGGGTTTCTGGCCTGGGCTTTGTGTTTATGTTTTTAATAGCACCTCCACAAAAGAGATCCAGACAAAGTGGATAGAGTGACTCTCAATCAACTAGCCAGAAGGAAGATCCTACCAAAGAGCATCTGAAATATAACCAGACAGCAAAAGTAAATGACATAAAAGGTAACAAAGAACATCAGGCTCAGGAGATAAAAGAGAAGGCACCACTGAAACCCCCAGATCTCCTATAAAGAAACTCATACCTCAAAGGTGGGAAGTCAAAGCAGACAAATCCAAAAAACAAAAACAAACAAGAAGAATCCAACATGGTAAGATGCAAAAATAACCTCTCAATGAAAAAAAAAAAAAGGAATCCCCAGAAAGAGAGGTAGATGGAATAGACATAGCCCAAATGTCAGACACGGAATTCAAAACAGTGATGGTGAAGAAGCTCAATATACTTGACAACCTTAAAAACAACTATGACAACCTCCAAGGAAGTTACCAACAGCTCCAAGAAAATTACAGAGAACTTGCAAAGAACTACACCAGCATAAAAAAAAGACATAGAAATTATTAAGAAGAACCAGGAAGAAATGAAAAATTCAATCTCTGAACTGAAAAACACAGTAGAATCAGTCAAAAGCAGACTAAACAAAAAGCAGAGGATTGGATTAGTGAATTAGAAGATAATGTAGAGAAAAACTCCCAGACAATGCAGCAAAATGAAAAAAAGATTGAAAAAATATGAACAAGATGTAAGGGAATTACAGGATAGCATGAGAAGAAATAATATCAGGATCATCAGAAAAAAGAGAGAAAGAAGAAGAGGAGCATAGAATTGAAAAACTGATAGGGGAAACAGTGAATGAAAATTTTCCCAACCTGATAAGAGAAAAAGTTATACAAGTTCAGGAAGCACAGAGCGTTCCAATGAAGAGAAACCCCTAAAAAACCACTACAAGGCATATCATAATTAAAATGGCAACATTCCAAGGCAAAGAGAGAATCCTAAAAGCAGCAAGAGGAAAACAGCAAATAACATACAAGGGAGCTCCGATAAGGCTATCAACTGATTTCTCAACAGAAACACTACAAGCCAGAAGGGAATGGTCAAAAATATTTCAAGTGATGAAAAACAAAGGCCTACAAACAAGAATACTCTACCCAGCAAGGCTCTCATTCAAAATGGAAGGTAAAATAAGGAGTTTCTCAGACAAAGGAATACTGAAAGAATACATCTCCACCAAAAAAGCATTGCAAGAGTTGCTAAATGGAATGTTCTAAGAAAAAAAAAGAAGGAAAAAAAAAAAAAAAGAGGAGAGGAACAGAGGTACAAAGGGAAATGAATAAATACACCTCAATAATAACCTTAAATGTAAATGGATTAAATTCTCCAATTAAAAGACATAAGGTAATGGAATGGATAAGAAAACAGGACCCACATATTTGCTGTCTACAAGAAACACACCTCAAATCAAAAGATTTACACAGAAGGAAAGTAAAGGGATATAAAAAAAATATTCCAAGCAAACGGACCTGAAAAAAAAGCTGAGGTAGCCATCCTCATATCAGATAAAACAGATTTCAAAGCAAGGGCAATAAAAAGAGACGAAAAAGGACATTTCATAATACTTAAAGGAACAATTCATCAAGAAGATATAACCCTTATAAACATATATGCACCCAACATAGGAGCACCCAAATACATAAAGCAAATACTAGAAGACCACAAGAAGGATATTGACAGCAACACACTCATTGTAGAGGACTTTAACACTTCATTATCAACAATAGACAGATCATCGAAGAAAAGAAACACCAAGGATATACAGGCATTGAAAAACACACTAAACCACATGGACATAACTGATATATATAGAACTTTCCACCCCCCAAAAGCAAAATATACATTTTTTTCAAATGCACATGGGACATTTTCAAAGATAGACCACATGACAGGACACAAAAGAAGCCTCAACAAATTCAAGAAAATTAAAATCATATGAAGATTCTTTTCAGACCACAATGCCTTGAAACTAAAAATCAACCTCAGAGAAAAAAATCAAAGACACCCAGACTCATGGAGAATGAATAACATGCTATTAAATAATGAATGGGTTAAAAATGACATCAAAGAAGAAATCAAGGAATTTCTAGAAACATGATAATAAACACACAACAGCCCAAAACCTATGGGACACAGCAAAAACAGTCCTAAGAGGGAAGTTCATGGCAATACAGGCATATCTGAAAAGGATAGAAGGATCTCAAATAAAAAATCTAACCCTAAAGCTACAAGAACTAGAACAACAACAACAAACAAAGCCTAGGGCAAGAAGAAGGAAGGAAATCATCAAGATCAGAGCAGAATTAAATGACATAGAGACTAAACAAACAATCCAAAAGATCAATGAAACTAGGAGCTGGTTCTTCAAAAAAATAAACAAAATAGACAAGCCTCTAGCCAGCCTAATCAAGAAAAAAAGAGAAGACCCAAAGAAACAAAAACTGGAAAAAAAACAGGAGAAATCACGACTGATACCACAGAAATACAAATGATAGTTAGAAATTACTACAAACAACTGTATGGCAAGGAATTTGACAACCTAGATCAAGTGGACAGATTTCTAGAAACATACAACCTTGCAAAACTATATCAGGAAGAAGTAGAAAGTCTCAACAGACCAATAGCAAAGAAGGAAATTGAAACAGTAATAAAAAATCTCCCTGCACACAAAAGCCCTGGACTGGATGACTTCACAGGTGAATTTTACAAATCATTTAGGGAAGAACTTACTCCTACCCTCCTCAAACTATTCCAAAAAACCCAAGGAGAGGGAAAAATCCCAAACTCTTTCTATGAAGCCAGTATTACCCTAATTCCAAAACCAGGTCAAGACACAACAAAGAAAGAAAATTACAGGCCAATATCACTGATGAACATAGATGCTAAAATTCTCAATAAAATTTTGGCAAACAGGATCCAGCAATACATAAAAAAAGATCATACACCACAATCAAGTGGGATTCATCCCAGAGATGCCAAGACGGTTTAATATTCGCAAATCAGCCCTGGCTGCTGTGGCTCGGTGAAGTGAGCGTCGACCTATGAGCCAAGTGTCGCTGGTTAAATTCCCAGTCAGGGCACATTACTAGGTTGCATGTCAGGTCCCCAGTTGGGGGCGCAACTGAGAGGCAACCATACATTGATGTTTCTCTCCCTCTCTTTCTACTTTCCTCTCTCTCTAATAAAATAAAATAAAGAAAGACACAAATTAATTAATTAATTAATTAATTAATATTCACAAATCAATAAATATAATACATCACCTAAACAAAATGAAAGATAAAAACCACATGGTCATATCAATAGATGCAGAAAAAGCATTTGATAAAGTACAACACCCATTTATGATGAAAACATTCAGCAAAATGTGAATAGAGGGAGCATACCTTAACATATTTAAGGCTATATATGAGAAGCCTGAAGCCAACATTATACTCAATGGACAAAAACTGAAAGCATTCCCCCTGAAATCAGGAACTAGACAAGGCTGTCCACTCTCTCCACTCGTATTCAACATAGTGTTGGAAGTCCTAGCCACAGCAATCAGACAAGAAAAAGAAATAAGAGGCATCCAAATCGTGAAAGAAGAAGTAAACCTATCATTATATGCAGATGACATGATAGTATACCTAGAAAACCCTATAAACTCCACTAAAAGACTACTCGATATAATAAGTGAATTTGACAAAATAGCAGGGTACAAAATAAATATACAGAAATCTAAGGCATTTCTGTACACCAACAATAAAATAGCAGAGACAGAGACAAAAAAGAAAATACCATTCATTATAGCAACAAGAAAAATAAAGTACCTAGAAATAAACTTAACCAAAGAGATAAAAGACCTGTACTCTGAAAATTATGTAACATTGAAGAGAGAAATTAAGGAAGATACAAATAAATGGAAGCGAATACCATGTTCTTGGATGGGAAGAATCAAAATCATCAAAATGTCCATACTACCCAAAGCAATTTACAGATTCAATGCAATCCCTATTAAAATACCAATGACATATTTCACAGACCTAGAACAAATACTCCAAAAATTTATATGGAACCAAAAAAGACCCGAATAGCAAAAGCAAGCTTGAGACAGAAGAACACAGCAGGAGAAATCACAACACCAGATATCAAACAATACTACAAAGCCACTGTGATCAAAACAGTCTGGTACTGGCATAAGAACAGACATAGATCAGTGGAACAGAATAGAGAGTTCAGAAATAAGCCCAGGCCTCTATGATCAACTAATATTTAATAAAATAGGAAGGAACATAAAATGGAGTGAGAAGAGCCCTTTAACAAACGGTGCTGGGAGAACTGGACAGGGACTTGCAAAAAAATGAAACTATACCACCAAATTACACCACGCACGAAAATAAACTCAAGATGAATCAAAAACTTAAATTTAAGCCATGACTCCATAAAAGTCCTAGAGGAAAACATAGGCAGAAAAATTTCAGATATCTCACATAACAAAATCTTCACGGATACATCTCCAAAGGAAAGAAAAATAAAGGAAAAAATAAACAAATGGGACTACATCAAACTAAAGAGTTTCTGCTCAGCAAAAGAAAACATCAGGAAGATGAAAAGGAAACCAACCATATGGGAAACATATTTGCCAATGATATCACAGACAGGGGACTGATCTCTAAAATACATAAAGAGCTTATATGACTCAACATCAAGAAAAAAAACAACCCAATTAAAAAATGGGCAAAGGACCTGAACAAACACTTCTTCAAAGAGGACATACAGAAGGTCCATAGACACATGTAAAAATGCTCAACATCATTAGCCATCAGGGAGATGCAAATAAGAACCACAATGATATATCATTTTACACCTGTTAGAATGGGCATCATCAACAAATCAACAAACAACAAGTGCTGGTGAGGATGTGGAGAAACAGGAACCCTACTGCACTGTTGGTGGGAATGCAGACTGGTGCAGCCACTATGGAGAACAGTATGGAATTACCTCAAAAAACTAAAAATGGAACTGCCTTTTGAACTATTGATTCCACTGCTAGGACTACACCTGAAAAATCCTAAAACATTAATTCAAAAGAACTTATGAACCCCTATGTTCATAGCAGCACTGTTTACAATAGCTAAGTGCTGGAAACAGCCTAAATGTTCATCTGTAGATGAGTGGATCAAAAAACTGTGGTACATTTACACAATGGAATACTATGTAGCAGAAAGAAAGAAGGAACTCCTGCCATTTGCAACAACATGGATGGAACTAGAGAGAATTATGCTTAGTGAAATAAGCCAGGCAAAGAAAGAAAAATACTATATGATATCACCTAATACAGGAAACTAAAGAACAACACACACAAATGAACTAAATAGGACAAAGAGCAGAATAGCAGTCAATAGGGGGGTCAGGGGGAGGGAGAGAAGGGGAATAAGTAAGGGAAGGGTCTAGTCAAAGAACGTGTATAAATGACTCATGGACATGGACAACGGGGAGGGATATGATTTTGAGAGAAGAGGTGTGCTGGGTGGGGGAGAGAAATGGGAGAAAAATGGGACAACTGTTATTGAAAAACCAAAAAAATAAAAAAAAAATTTTTTAAATAAATAAAGTCTTACATTATTAAAAAAAAATCTTTGTCTAATGAAGGAATAAGAATCATAAAAGGAGCATATACTAGCTATACCTTTAAATGAGGCTGATTTAACTTGGAATTCAAAGCAAGAATTTGGCTTAATGGTTAGAACCTCCAGAGATCTGAACTCTTGCTGAAACAGAAAAATGGGAGTGTTGAGATTCTGCTTCAGACATAGGGAAGGAGAGTAACAACTTAAAGCTTGTTAGTCAACCAAGGTGGGGCAAAGAAGATAAAATAATTGTAATTATAAAAAGAAATACAAATTTATTACAAGGTTGTAAATATTTGCTTAAAACTACAGTGCAAAATCAATTCTGCTATGTGGTAATTCTAGTATATAGATATAATCATAATTCTGTTTATTGTCAGATTTACCCAATTTTGTTTCCCCAATATCTAGTTCTATTTTTTAAAAAAATTCAAATTTTTCAGATATAGTGAGTGATTTTGAGTTTTTGATAGACATTTGAAATATGTCTTTATTTAGTAGATATTTTTAAAAAGCAAAATATAATATGTGCAGTCTCTCCAGAAATTATCCAATCATATAATATGAGAAACAGACATAATTTGTTGCTGTTGTTGTTGTAGAACACAGTGTTTTTATTGGTTGACATGTACTTACATAAAAATCTCAAGGTCAAACAGATTTGAACAAGAAAGCCAGAATAATTCTACTTTCTAAACTACTGTTCAACATATTTTACTGAAAATCTAGGCCACACATCACAGCAAAATCAACTTTTCATGAAAGCTCTACTTCTGCTTCTTAGTGCTATAATTATTCTAATGTTAACTACAACACACAGTGAACCATAAGCATATTAATACAGAAATTTACTTTTTTAATTTTATTGTTTTTCAGTTACAGCTTAGACACAGAGTTATTGAAGAAGATACAAGATACAAGAAACATTGTACATAGGACAATGATGCCTCAGTCCCCTGCAAAGTAATCACCTTGGGAGCTCACACAGTTCTCCCAATCTCTATTAACTGCCTCAGTGTATTTTCCTGAATCTCATCAATGGTCTGAAATCTCTTCCCTTTCAAAGGTAATTTTAGTTTTGGGAAAAGCCAGAAGTTGCAGGGTGCCAAATCTGATTCATCGGTAGTGGTTTTGAATCAAGTCATCAGCAACTGGAGCACAATGGTCCTTCTGCTCGGCAACAGAATGAGTTTTGCCTCAGCACATCTCTCTCAGAACATGGAGGCAGCTGGACTGCCCACCTGAGCTATGCAAATGAACTGTATGCAAATTAACCCGGTCCCAGCCCCTCCCATAGGAAATAAAAATGGACTTTGTTCATTCTCAAAAGAAATGTTGATGGACCTAGCATGATATACTGACTGGTCTGGTAGGGGAAAAGCAGGAAGATGTAAGTAACCTGCTGAATGTGTCAACGGGTAAACTCACCCTAACTGAAATACTGTGTATGTTTGGCAAAGTGTGGAGACAGTGCCTGCAGACAACTTCTGCAGGCCATCCAGGTGCATGGGGGGGGGGGTGTCTCCATTTCCCTTCCCTTGCTCCTATGGGCCCGTGAGGTGAACCAGGAGTTACCTTTTCCCCACTCCCCTTACTCCTATGGGCCCTTGAGTTGGTCCAGGAGTTTTCTCTTCCCTCCAACCTCCTTCTCCATCTTCCTTCAATAAACGTGGTATTTAATCCTAGAATGGTCTCTGGGTGATTTCTCAGAGTAAGGCTACCTGACAATCTCATGCCAAGATCCTGCATCAAAATCTCAGACACAGTAGTTTTTGGAATCCCCAGATCAGCTTCTAGCTCCCACGTTGTCAGTTGCCAATCTGTGTTGATAGCAGCCTGTACACGTTCAACATTCTTGGGTGTTCTGCTTGTTGCAGGCCTTCCAGAAAGTGGATCACTTTCAAGATTCTTGACCATCTTCAAAGTGTTTACGTCCCACTTTTATTTGCACTGCACTCATTGCATTGTCTCCGAAAGCCTTTTGAATCATCGAAATAGTTTCTACAGAGGAATTTTCAAATTTAGTGCAAATTTGATGCAGATCCATTGATCTACTCAGTCATTTTGAATACAATGGCCACACAGTACATATGTTCACTCAGCAGTGTTTACTGCTACCACTGACTAGCACAGTGAAGTAGTCATTGCTCACGCATGTGCAATCCAGTCCACTCTCCTTGGCTGCCAGGTTATATTGATGCCATGCAATCCACTCTCACTATATTAACAATGGCTGAATTTTTTTCCAGACAGACTTTGATGTACATAATGAACTCCACACACATCAGGTTAATCAGATACAATCATTTTTGAAACTACAGTACTCCCTCACTTATTATGGGTATTACCTTTTAGACCCCCTCCCACAATAAGCGTCATCGCAAGATGTCGATTCAACACGGGAGGAGACAGATATCGTGTCACTCCCGAGTCGGACTGCACAGCCATTCTCGGCGGTGCAGATAGACTCTTAAGAAGCTACACCATCGTCTCTCGAGACGGACGGCTGCCGACGACGACGACGAGTAACCTTACATTTATTTTAGTATTTATATATATTTTAAGGCTTTATAAACCCTTCCCACACACTTATAAACCATTCCCAGTCCCTTCTTAACCGTTCCCACTCCCTTATTAACCTTTTCCATACTTTTATAAACACTACTTACGTTCTTAAACATATTCTACTCTCTTAAACCTATGTAACTTTAACAACATACATATACAGTACTGCAAAATCCTGCGATATAGAGAAAAATCCACGATAAATAATTAAATGTAGTATTTTTTAAAATCCTGTGATACAGTGAAGCCGCAATAAGTGAACCGTGATATAGAGAGGGACTACTGTATGTAATAGATACTAATGAATGGATAAAAATTTGCAATGTTTTTTATGAAATCGTAACTTGTCTGAAAAATTTATTCTGCTATAAAACATCTCTTTAGTTTTAAAAATTCAGACAAACTATCCAACAAGTTGCAGTAATTTCATGTCATTTAGATAATGGGCTATAATTACATCCATCCATCTCTTTCAGCATATCTTTTATTCCCAAACTTCCAAAATAAATTATTGTATTATGAATAATATTTAAGAGGGTATATACGGCAGACTACATAGCCAGATGATAATGTTTTTATGTTTTGTTTGTCTTGCTTTTAACCAACTGATAGAACTATTTAAAATTAAACTAAGTATTTGAGCAGAGAATGCAATAATGAAATAAATATTCAAACCTCATTGTGTCAAGCTTCAAAAACAAGTATAAATTTTATGCATATAAAGTATACTATTTATATTACAACTACAGAAATCATCTGAAATATAAGTAGTGTGAATAATAATCAATACAGCTTTTACTGGATCAAGTGAATCAACAATTATAATCATTTAAAATAATAAGCCATATCTCTCTTTCCCAGGAATTCTTAACTCCAAATTTCTAGTCCTGTTTCTTTCCAGACCTAACAAATGAGCCAAGGGTTTGGCCATTGCTCATAGTTTACACATACATACACACACACACATTTTCTACATTAAGTAAATTATCAGCTTAATCACTATGGCTCTGGCTACGTGGTCACTGGATAGGATAGCCTTGGATCACACATTTTTTCCTCTACCAAGGCAGAGTAGCTCGGACCCCATGAATTCACTATTTATGGACTTAGGACAGTACACCATTTAATTACTCAGTGATCATATGCCTCACCTCAAAGGCCAGAATAGTGGTGTTAACTGTTGTTTTTCCATTGTGATAATGCTTTACATGTCACTGTTATTATGATAGGCAAAAAGCAGAACCTTTAAAATGTAATTTAGTTAGCCCAAATGACTAAAATAAATTATGATTAAAATCCATTAAACCAAAAGCTTTTATATAATTACATACAGAAACAACAAAGGCATTAAAAAAAAAAAACTGTCACTTGAAAAAATAGTAAAACAAAGAACCACAGATTTAAGATAACTACCATTTGGGGGACAACAAACATATGTTCAATTTTATATCCAATTAGTTATGTAAATCTCACAATTACTCCATGAGGTAGGAATCGCTGTCTTCATTTTATGAAGAGACAGAACCTTCCAATTCTTCAGAGCTAGTAAGTGGCATTAAAACTCAGAATTTGCTGAAATAACCATTAGACTTATATTAAATGTTAACTAAAGTTAATATCCTAAAACTTATTATAGAATAGAATTAAGGGAAGATTGATAAGATTTTGAAAAAAAAAACTCCTTAATTTGAGGCTATGATGACTCACTAATATAAAATACCAAGTTCATCCCTCATTTATAGCAGTTTGCTTTTCCTTTACCGTAATATTTTTACTCAAAAATAGATATCCATCTAACTTACGACTGCTAGTGAATCAAAAATACCAATGTGTGGCTTTTCTATGTGGCTTATTTCAAAATTTTTATGATCGTGATTTATTCTTAGCTGACTTTGTACTAGCATAACTGGGGTGTAGCAAAACCTTAAAGTCTTCAAAATACAAACTGAATGTGGCACACTGAAGAAAGTCACAGTTGATTATCCAAGTCTAATGTTTTTGCAGATCTAATGAAGGCAGTACAGGAACTAAAACCAGGATAATGGTACCTTTAGGAATCAGTAGTTTTGCTTAACTAGCATCGCTTGTCCCTGCAATATTACACCCTGAATATACTGATGTCCATTTATGTACATATTCACAAGTCACTTTTGATTTGAAATTTCATGTATCTATCTACATATTCCTATATCTTATTATTTTGGGAAGGAGTCATTCCTGACTTTTAAGAAGGGACTTTCTAAGGAAACCAACCATATGGGAAAACATATTTGCCAATGACATCACAGACAGGGGACTGATTTCCAAAATATATAAAGAGCTGATACGACTCAACATCAAGAAAACAAACAACCCAATTAAAAAATGGGCAAGGGACCTGAACAAACACTTCTCCGAAGAGGACATACAGAAGGTCCATAGACACATGAAAAAATGCTCAACATCATTAGCCATCAGGGAGATGCAAATAAAAACCACAATGAGATACCATTTTACACCAGTCAGAATGGCCATCATCAACAAATCAACAAGCAACAAGTGCTGGTGAGGATGTGGAGAAAAGGGAACCCTACTGCACTGTTGGTGGGAATGCAGACTGGTGCAGCCACTATGGAGAACAGTATGGAATTACCTCAAAAGATTAAAAATGGAACTGCCTTTTGAACCAGTGACTCCACTACTAGGATTATACCCGAAGAATCTTGAAACACCAATTCAAAAGAACTTATGCACTCCTATGTTCATTGCAGCACTGTTTACAATAGCTAAGTGCTGGAAACAGCCTATATGCCGATCTGTAGATGAGTGGATCAAAAAACTGTGGTACATTTACACAATGGAGTACTATGTAGCAGAAAGAAAGAAGGAACTTCTACCATTTGCAACAACATGGCTGGAACTAGAGAGAATTATGCTTAGTGAAATAAGCCAGGCAAAGAAAGAAAAATACCATATGATATCACCTAATACAGGAAACTAAAGAACAACACAAACAAAGGAACTAAATAGAACAAAGAGCAGAATAGCAGTCAATAGGGGGGAGGGGAGAGGGAGAGAAGGGGGATAAGTAAGGGAAGGGTTTAGTCAAAGAACCTGTATAAAAGACTCATGGACATGGACAACGGGGAGGGATATGATTGCGGGAGGGGGGGGTGGGTTGGGTGGGGGAGAGAAATTAGGGGAAAAGGGGACAACTGTAATTGAAAAACCAAAAAAAATAAAATTAAATAAATAAATAAATACATACATAAATAAATAAATAAAGAAGGGACTTTCTAAAGAAATTTTCTATTCATTATTTTTTAGAAGAGTTATTATTTTATGAAAGAAAAGTAAATGTCAATTTAATTTATAAGTGTAAGAAACTAATTGTGACAGAGATTAGTGAAATTAATGGAGTTGCATTGACATAATTGAACTCTTAGAGAAGCCAGAGAAATTTTTAGAAAATACAATAATCAACTCCCTTTTTATTTATATTTATACTATAGACAGTAGTCTATTCACACCTACAAATATACACACCATCCTCATTTCTGAATGGGTTAATGCTGGTTTTTTTGTTATTTTTATTTTATTATAATGAAAAATTGAATTTTTATATAAATAATAGGTTATTTTTGCAAATATAGTAAATGGTTTTTCCTCTTATAATTGCTCTTACTCCCTATGATAACTGTTTTAGAATTATTTTATAATTTTATATTTTTAAACTTCCACCATGAACTTTTATTTCTACACTGACCAGGCACTTACACCTGGGAAGATCTTACTGTGTTCTAGATATTATTTTTGCTTACTTTCTCAAGATTTAAGTCATTTTGGTATTTATAGAAAAAATAAAAAGATTTTGGGTATTTTCTTTAAAATAACAGCTGTGAGTGGGAGAGGGAAGAAGCCTGGAAAGTATGGGTGAAACAAGATTAGCCATATGTTGCAAACTTTAAACCAGGTTAGAAAGATATGGAAGTTTATTATACTAGTGTTTCTACTTTTATTTATGTGCAAACATTTTTATAGTAAAACATATTTTAAAATATACCTTCATTTGGTAATCCTCACTCTCTCCTATATCTTCAAGCAATCTAAAAATTTTCTTAGCATTCAAATATACTCCATTATTAGCAATCTTAAAAAAAATGAGCATCCTGATAGGTGCCCCAGATGCTCCTCTCTGTCTACATTGGTGCGGCATTCTTGTGTCAATACTAAATATATATACGTTCTTTTTGCTTAAAATTCAATATTCAAATGCCTTATTTCCTTATTTTTACATCATTTAGATGGCTTCCACATTCAGAATTTTAGAAATTTTAAGTTGATATTTTATTTCATACATATATACACACACATACACACACACACAGATTTTCTGATATCACCTTCACTTACCCCTGTTAGTAAATGGCACTAGATTATTTCTACTATGTCAGTCAAGAAGCTAAAAGATCATCCTTGATGCGTTCCTTTCTCTCACTCCACTCCATTCACTCCCTAAGTAAACTGTGTATATTCTACTTATATAGTACAAACCAAATTCAACTCAATTGTCAACATTCTGGTCTCAGACATTATTTTCAAATACCTAGATTATTTCTACAACTTTTGAATTGATCCCTGATGGCAATTTTGAATCATAATAACACTGCTAATCCATTTTCTCATAGTAGTCCCAAATCAGTTTTTTTTGTTTGCTTATTTAAATGCAAAGCTTAAAAAAAATTAAGTTACATAACTGATTAAATTATTCAATGTTTTTTTTTATTGCACATAAGCTAGAATACAAATATTTTACTAAGATAATTAGGTTTTGCATGTTCTTATTCATAGCTACCATTGTGACTTCATGTGCTTTTACTTATTTCTCTTAACAACCAAATTTCTGATACTTGATTTTTTGTTTGTTTTCATATCTTTGAATATAACAAGCTCTTTCCTATTTTGAAATATTTTGGATTTTCAGTACCAACTCCAAGAAAAATATTTTATCTAACCTATAAGTGGTTATATTTTCATTAATCTTCTCAGTAAATATTCAGATTTCTTTTACTATCTTGCCTGAAATAGTTTCCTTCATAAACTTTAAAAAAAAATACTATTTTCTTAACTGCATTTCAATTTGTAAATAGCTCACTTAACTGTTTACTTGGTTATACTTTGTATACTCCCTTTCTAAATTCTATTTATTATTGATTTTAGAGAAACAGAAAGGGGGAGAGAGAGAGAGAGAAACATTGATGTGAGAGAGAAACATTAATTGGTTGCCTCTCATACATGTCCCAACCTGGGAATGGAACCCGCAACTAGGTATGTGGCCTGACCAGGAATTGAACCCACAACCCTCTGGTTATACGGGACTAGGCTCCAACCAACTGACCCACTGGGACAGGGCCTGTGTACCTTCTTTCTAAACTGTAACGTTTATGAGAACAAACTTTTTAAAAAATTCTCATTCAAGGACATTTTCATTGATCTTTAGAGAAAGGGAAAGGGAAGGAGAGATTGAGAGAGAGAGTAAGAGGGGGAAGAGGGAGAGAAACATTGACTGTTTGTCCCCTCTACATACCCCAACCAGACCAAACCCACAACCTTGGCATATACCCTGTCCAGAAATCCAAACAGCGACCTTTCAGTGCAGCGGATGTTGCTCTAACTGAGACACATCAACCAGGGCAAGAACAAACTATTTTTTATTTATTGCCTAGAGCAGTCGCTGGCATATGATTAACCATTAATATATTTGTTGAGTAAATCATCAATTTAAGATTTCAAAAACTAAAATATTTAGAGAACTTTTCAATATTAATCTTTTTATAAGTAATATAAACTTAGCTGAGATTTTCATAACATACAATAAAAACTATTCTGTTTTTAAAATGTTATCTGCAAATCTTAAGTTAGGATGATATGATAGCTTCTAGAAGCTCTACTAATAGGCCCTTTAATACTGAAAGACATTTTTTGGAAATTGAACTCCCGGAATTTTCACGGGAAAGTTCAAACTATTATTGTGGATATAAAAGCAACATGTTACTTAAAAATATATAGAATGTTTATAAACACTAAATTTTCCTATAGAACTTCCTAAAGTAATTTTGAACACAAAATTATTTATTCAACCTTATAATCTTGTGATCTGGAAACTATTTTATTTTTATGGTATGAGGGTTTGACTTTCAAAGAGTTGCAATTGTTTGACCAAGTTCACACAATTGGTGTGTAACAGAGATATGTGAGACAAAATGTGAGTCTTTAAAATGGGCAAAAGATGCCCAGGGGTCTTTTCAGTGATACATTGGGCTTTGTCTTATTTTTTGGAGTTATCTTATCTTATAGTTCTGTAACTTTTATTTTACTTGACTATGTAAGTTGCAGAAAACTAAATATAGTGCAAGTGGGATTTTTTTTCCATAAAAATGTAAATTCCATGAATAGATACAACTGTTTTCTACCTACGTGAAAAAATGATTTCAACATTATATTTTATAGTCCTATAGATTTTAAATATTTTGAATCTCTTGGCAAATTCATTTGTCTTTCCTGATTGTCTTTCTGTATGTGTGTGTATTGGTCTTCAGACACTACTTTAAACTGATTGTAATATTTTTTTAGTTCCTTCACTAATTTATGTGTTAAATAAAAGTTTTGACTGTTGACCATTTTATAAATGCCATAATTTTACCTTTTACAATTATTCTTTACAAGCCAGCACTCAAATCTTAATGAACTGACTACAGATTGCATGTGCTTCTCTCATTTATACCTTGTCAGTGTGGGCTCTTTTTGTTAGAGATGTTGACTGGAAGATGGAGAACTTCATTTAGTAAGGGCTTGATAAGGCAGGAGAGAGAACAGAGGGTATTTCTTTGGATGACTTCAAAACATTTTGCTGAAGTATGTTTCTGTGTGTAAATAATACTACATTAACTAGCAATATGCTCCTTAAAGTTATCCCAGCCATAGTTTGTCAGAATCCTGGCAGAATATTATTTTTATTGTTTTAACTTTGCAGATTTAAAATGTATTATCAATATTTACAATTACTTGACTATTGTCTAGAAATGATAGAAAAATACAGTGTGTCCTACCAAGCAACTTTTAAGGAAGGAACCCTTGTGACTCTAGACAATAACAGAAGTTCATCACACTCAAATATTTCATTACGCATGAGTCTCCAAAGAGAGGTTAACTAGTTCAGATTGAGGCCCAGTAACATTCTCTAATCCCACCTGATGACACGGGACTTCCATATTTTCACTAAAATCTCTCCTTATTACTTGGAGTTCTTATGTCTGACACACTTGAATTCATGAGCAGACCTCCCAGATTCTTTGGATCCAGGTCCCATCAATTACGCTTGCTGCCTGAGAATCCACTTAAAAGAAAAGCTTCACCATTGTCTTGCATTGAGTTCATCATCATCATAAAGATTTAGCAGCAATCAAGGGTCTTTTGAAGCGCCAAACTGCAGGTATCTTATGATAATAGAAAGAGTCTTTTTTTCACTGTGGTTTTATATTGGGCTTAAACTGTGCTCATTTGCTTGACCAAGGGGACAGAATAAGCTTCTCTTCTACTCTGTTACATTTTGTCACATGAACATCCAATTAACACAACCTGAACACACTTAGATCTATGATTTAAAGACAACTCATAGGAGTCAATAAAAACTGTTTTCATAGGGAACTCAGAGAGGGGAAGAACATGTAGGGATTGCTGTTATAATGTCCGAGCAATAATATAACCATTATTCTATTCTTGCTCTCCCATGAACTCTACCCTTCAAGTCACAGGCCTCATCTCCTTTCACATCCCTTTTCCTAATGCAAATAAACCCACACAGCATTTGTGCCCAGTGATCTGCTATTCAGGGAGGTCCCACATTCTTTATAAACAGTTATGGTCACCTCCCAAGGAGCCTTGCTCTATTAGTTTTCCATGGTGTGTAACAAATTACCACAGACTGGTGGTTTAAAACAACACGCATTTGGTGGTTCAAATAAAAATAGATTTATTCTCTTATAGTTTTAGAAGCCAGAAGTTGAAAAATGATTCCAGTAGGCCAAAACCAGTGGTGGCAAAACCATTCTTCTTCTGGAAGGTCTGGATTAAAATCTGTTTCTCTGCCTTTTCCAGCCTCTAAACCTGTGTTCCTGGCATTCCTTGACCCTTGGCTCCTCTCTCCACATCCTAAACTGGAAGCAGCAGTATCAATCATTTTCTCTTCAGTGTTTGGTCAAATCCCCTTTTATCTCCTTCTTATGTGATTGTACTTACAGCCCACCAAATAAGGTATGATAATATACCCATCCCCAAATCTTTAACTTGATAGCTGTAATGTCACTTTGCCATATAAGGTAACATGTACAGGATTTGAGGATTAACACCTGGATATCTTTGGGGACTATTACTCAGCCCATTACACATGCTCACCTTTTACTACTGCTGTGGTTGTTGCCAAAACATCAAATAACAAGTTACCAAACACTTGTATGTACTTTCATGCAAAAAATATTCAGAGGAAATTAAATGTATATGTAAGGAAGTAAAAATTAAAAATAAGAACTAATAAGATGGAAGTGCCACATACTACCATGAATATATCAATTAAGAATTACACTGAAATAAAATAGTATTTTGTATTTTTTTATAATGGAAAACAATACTTCAAAAATGGAAATTATTTCAATTGCTACAAAAATGAAACGTTAAATACTATTTTGAAAAACATAGATATTTAAAAGATATTTCTTTCCAGGATGCTGGGGGTGGGGGTTGAGTATGTGAATTATAAATAGCATATAATGAAAATATGTTTGACTCATTATATACAAAGAAAATTTGGCCGTGGTCCCAGAAATAAGTACTGAGTAAGAGAGGTTCATATGTAGGTTTATGATGTAAGAGCTGAAAAAGGAATTCAGTGAGAAAAACAGATGAAGATATGTTAGCACAATATTTATTTAAAAAAATCTTTATCTGGAGACTTGTTCAGAAATAAAATGATATAAGCAGATTACATAAACTTAAATAGACTAAAAAATTTTACATAACATTGAATTGTATTTTCTAGTTTTTCTCTTAAATAGGAAAACATTTTCTCTAGAATTCTTGACATCCTTTTCATAAGCCATGTTAAAAGCATTTGTTAACATGTGAGGAAGATTGACATGGGGATTCTATTGAAGACAACCCAGCAAGTATAATTTTTAAACTTGTATTTAATATTAAAATACTTCTTTTCATAGCAATTTGTACATGTAAGGGAGTAAAACACATTAACATGTTTTAAGTATACCTTGAATTAGTTTCCTGAGGTTGTCATAACAACGTACCAAAAACTGGATTGCTTAAGCATCAGAAACTTGTTTCACAGCAATGTAAACTAGTAGTCCAAAGCCAAGGTTTCAGCAAGATGGGCTCCTTCTGGGGGATGTGAGAGATAATCTGTTCCATGTGTCCCTCCTAGCTTCTGATTGCTTTGGAGATTCCTTGGCTTGTAGATAACATTCTTCCATTTTCACATGGTGTTTCCTCTATGTGATATAGTATGAGGCCCTTTAATGATGGTATCTGAACTTGATCATTAGCAAAGACCATATTTCAAATAAAGTCTCATTCACAGGTACAAAGGTTAGGATTTCAACATATTTTGGGGTGACACAATTTGTTTACTCATTTGTTTGGATATCAGTAATTCTTGCTATCAGAGAAAGTAGAGAAATCAATATTTTGATTAAAATTGTGAAGAGAACATTGAAATAAAGAAAAACTATTTTTATTCCCTAAGAATTGGGATAGCACCAAGATTAATCTAATTCAGATATTTTCAATCTTTTCTATCTCATGACACAGGTAAAGTGATTATTAAAATATGCAGCACACCAAAAATATATTTTTGCCAATCTGACAAAAAAAGAAGTAAATTTCTATTCATTCACACCAGGCAACTATTGTTGTCTTGACTGTTGTCATTTTGAATTTGACAATCTAAGGGAAAAAAAGGTATTAAATGTTTTTTTTTTTTTAATTCTTGCCTCACATGGGTTGAAAATTGCTAGCCTAATTTAAGAAATAAGACACTGTAGCCTAGCTTACTTAAAAAATAGATTTAAAGAAATTCACTCATGACAAAAAATAATTTCCTAAACTAGACTAAATTAACATGAATTTCAAGTGTTGATAATGAACAAAGCCACAAACTCAACTCTATGGGTTAGTAGATGTGAGCAGACTCATGCACACCTTGATAAAGACTCACATTTTCTCTCTCATTATTATATGAGTTCCATTTGAAAAAAGAGGAAGAATGTCAAACTCATCTTCTAAGACTTTTTAAAATTAAAATGTTTCTCTACCATGTTTTCTTATTTTATGGATTCTATATATTTTGCTTTTAATGTTACTAAATTTTACTGTGATATTTTTTTATTGTACTCTATAATTTCCCCTGCTGTATAATCCTGTCCAAACTTACTATATAAATTTTGCTTCACAAATTAGTTCCCTTACCTAAGCTCAATTAAGAATCCTCAATGTCTGGTCCAGTGTAGAACTCTGTCTATTCCTACTGTCAACACCACGAATATAACTGCCAAAAAGGATTTCTTATGGTAGATTGGGCTCAAATTCATTACCAGAGTCTAGTAGCCAGTATTAACAGAGGTTCCTCCTGCACATTAGATTTCAGAGAAAACCCACAGAATGGGCTACCAAGTCTCCTACACTGTGTTTCTCCCACCTGAGTTGATCCTAATAAGAGAACCCTTAGGGTCAGAATTTGACCAGTAGCACTGAGAATTTCCCCATCCACTTGGAGCTGCACAGCTGTATTCTGATTTGCATATTTACTGACCAATCAAAGTGGCTACATTTCAACCAACCAGAACATGGCTTTTTGGGCCAATTAAACTATGAGGATTTGGAGGCCTACTCTGCATGAGAACAAATCAATCAGCGACTTGTGCTGGTAACTATACGTAAGCCAGCTTCACCCGTCTGAGTAGAGCGCACTTTTGGTTCCCTTAGCTAACAGAACATCAGCTGGAGCTGTAACATCAGAGCTGAGCTGCAACATTGGAGCTGAGTTTTAACAATGAGCTGTAAAACTGAGGCTGCCTAACCTGAGCTTCCTCACCCAAGCTATTTCACAGCAGTACTGTATTATAATTGAGCTATAGCACTATTGAGCTTTTTCACAGCACACTGTTTTACAATTGAGCTGTTTAAACTGAATAAAATCTCTCTTCTAACCATACCATAAACTGAGGGCTTTTGTTGGCATTGAATTAGTGACAACAACACTAGGTTGACACTATGCACTCAATACTTTATGCTTTCATACATTCTTAGACAGCTAATTCCTTATTTTGTGGAGGTATAAGTGTGTACTATGCAAACAATTAACTTTTGAACACCAATATTTGCAATTGTTTCCTAAAATTTGTTAAATATAGGAAGAATTTCTTATATTATTTTCAGAGTCTACATTTTATATAGCAGTTTACCATTTCGCTATGAATTAATTCTTTGAATATTTAACTGATGTTTATTAGGTGCATATTATTAACTATGCATTGTGCCAGCTGGTACTATTTCTTGTTTCTGGACAGGTAGTTAAAATAAGTGATGCGCAGTTAAGTCTCAGGATTGTAGTTCTGTGCCTACTTATGATTAATAGCTAGGATACAGTCTGCTTATATGGTTCATTACCTTCATGTATAAGTGAGCTCTTATAAATCAAGAAAGTATATTCTGCATTAAAATAAATCAATAGATTTTAAGAGCTCACTTATAAGTGGTCAATTTTAGAGATCAATATATTAATTCAAGGACTATAATCAATAAGTCACACTGCTACAACAAAGCAGCATCAATATAAATTGATATAACTGATATGTGTCCTTTGTTATCTCGAATGAAATGTCTCACAATTACACCATAGTTAAGCAAGTCAAAGCACAAAATTGGATGCTAATAACCATTTCATGTCTCTTAGCCTTTTTGTGGAAAAAAGTTATAATTTCACCATCTCTTGCATAATGGTCCATACAGGGCTAAATAAAATAAACTTCTAAGAACCCTACATCAGGCAAGAATGGTCACTAGAAAGTAATTGATATTTTATCATTTTACAGATCACAAATCCTTTTGATTACAAAGTTTTCGATCAGCTAATGTGAGGTGCTCTCAGGGCTAAATGAGAGGGAAACAGTATCTAAACAAAGTTATTTCTAGCCAAGTTGCCTTTCACTGTAGTGGGAAATATAGCTGCCTATCTAAAATTAAATAATCAAATCCTCAAAGTTAACTTATTTTTTAACTTGTGAATAATTTGTATTTTATTTTGTCTATTCCATATGTGCATTTATCATGGAGAATGCCCACTATTTTTTAAGTACTTGATACTATTGTACATAAAATAGGTTGTTAAAACATGGTAACTTATATTGATACTAACCTTGTATTAGGGTTCTTCATAAACCAAACCATTAGAGAATGTGTGTGTGTGTGTGGAGAGAGAGAGAGAGAGATAGAGAGAGGGAGAGAGAGAGATTTAATTTAATTATGGGGGATGACAACACTGAAATCTGCAGGATAAGCCTGCAGGCTGGAGACCCAGGAAAGAGTGATATTGCAGCTCAAGACTGATGGCACTCTGGAGGTAGAGTTTCTTCTTCCCGGGACTTCGTTTTTTTTTTTTTTTTTTTCGTTCAACTGTTTAGATGAGGCCCCCACATATTTTGGAAAGCAATGTGTTTTACTCACAGTCTTTTGATTTAAACCTTAATTCCATCTAAAAAACGCCTTCACAGCAACACCAAGACTGGTGCTTGACCAAACATCTCAGCATTTTAGCCTAGCCAAGTTACCACATCAGTTCCTTACTGTGTTACAATATATACTTCTACAGAGTAACAAGTTTATTTTACCTATGCTTATTTGTAACAGTATCTCTATACCTGGTAAATGAAAAACATATAAAATCTTATGTAGAAATGTACAATTGATCATTATTTACAAATACTAAATTTGAGACTTCTCCTACTTACTGAAATTTACTTGTAACTCCCAAATATAAACTTACAGTGCTTTCTTAGTCATTCACAGTCATGCATATAATGGCAAAAAGTCAATTTGCTCAGTTGTGTCTGTTCCCAGTTAAACTGGTCTTAATAAGACAATGCTTTTTTCTCTTGTTTCAATTCTTCTTCTAAGAACAACTGGTTTTCTCACAGGTTATTTAATGTCATTTAAAAATATTTTGTGCATTTCTTTTTTGTGATTTTGTTATTTAAATTAATTACAAAGTGCATTGCTGCAGTGCTGGCTAAATATTCTCAAATGCAAGACGGCTGTGATAGCTTTACAGAGAAAATACATATGCTAGAGTTCCTGGCCTGAGTGCAGTGTTCAAAAACGTCTTAAAACAAGGCTATGCATTTATCAGTTGGTGAAAATGTAACCATAGGCTTTTAGGAAACTTAGCCTCTATTTCTCCTAGAAGCAATGCTTCAGCAACATTATAGTACATCTACGCTGAATAATTAGAAAAGAATGTAGAAAGCCCTTATCTAATTGCATTAATGTTCTTTTGTCTAAATGCATTAATGTTTTTCATGTCCATACAGTATATTATTGTGGGTTTTAAGAATTTGCTCTGAATACACAGTTGTATTTATTCTGAAAACATATAGATATTGGGTGGATGGTTGAATAGATGTATAGATAAACAGACAGATAGATACAGAGTAATGAAGAAACACACAAACAAATACAAAACAATACATACACATATATGTATATTTTGTATTTCACTGAAAAGGTCTAGAATAAATTCCCAGCCACAATAATTATATCCAGTGCCCAAATATTTTTATATGCTTTATTGATTATGCTGTTACAGGTGTCCCAATTTCTTTTCCCTTTGTTTCCCTCTACCCAGTGACCCCCTTCTGTCCAGTTGTCCTGCCCCCATAGTCCATGCCCATTGGTTGTGCATATAGTTCTTCTCAGGATCTTCCTATCTACTCCACTCCCTCCTACTATGTTTCTTAAATTCTGTACCATTTCCTTCCCTTTCATCCCTTCCCTTTCCCCACTGACTTCCCCACAAAATGTTCCCTATACCTATAATTCTTTCCCCACTCTAGTTGCCTACTTAGCTTGCCTTTGTTTTAATTCCCTAGCTTCTGCTGTTGGTTTTTGTGATACAGTTTTCATTTTAATGTTCATAGTTTTGATCATCTTTCTCCTAAACAAGTCCTTTTAACATTTCATATAACAGGGGTTTGGATCTGATGAACTCCATCAGTTTTACTTTGTCCTGGAAGTACTTTCTCTGCTCTTTTATTCTGAATGACAATTTTGTGTTTACCTTTGCTTCCTGGCCAGGGCTGTCACACCTCCTACACTATAGGGGGCGGAGCCCTGTGCACTCATCACAACCGGGTGATCCTTCTTACCACACTATGCTGCGTTGTGTGGGGGCAGGGGTTCAAGGTGGATTCCTGCCATTCACTCTCCACTGAGAGACCAGGAGCCTCCTCCTTCATCCCCATGTCCTCCGGCCTTCACAGTCTGAGGCAATGGGGTTCTGCCTTCCATGACATTGGAATCCTGAGCTGACGGGTTTGGTCTGCAGCTGGGGGTGCTTCTCAGGTGTTTCTTGCCACTTTTTAAATATGGGTGCCTGTGCTTACCGCTGTCCCACCACTGTTGCCACAGCCGCTGCCACCAGCACAACTTGACCTCTCTGCCCCTGCTTTGTCCCTCCTTCCCATCTGGATGAGCAACATTCTTTATAACTTCATATGTTGGACTTCCATTTACTTTCTGGAACTTTTAGTTATTTCTGGTTTTGTGATAGTTGTATTCCTTCTTAGTTGAGGAGGGAGATGGAGCGTGTCAGTCTAGGCCTCCATCTTGGCCAGAAGTAGTGTCCAAATCTTATTTCCCAAATAATTGTTATGAATGAAAAAATCAGGAGTCCATGAATAAATGACTGATTCTGGAGCTGAGTAAATGGAAGTATAAAATGAATCTGTAATATACTGTAACGGAGATTTAAAATGTACTGAAATGATAGAGATATGTCAAGAAATTATAGGAGAGAGTTTGAGGGTACTTCCACTAGACAAATGGGTGACAGTTTGAACATTCCAAGAAATCAACTTAGAATTCACGAGTTAAATTTTATAAAGTAAATACATGAAAAATAATGAAAACTTCTTATTTACTTTTTACTCATTTCTTAGTCAAAATGTCAACAGACAAATATATAAAAGTGATGGTGTTGGAAAATCAACACTTGGCAACCATAATAAATATAATTTCAGACAATGAAAATAAATGTATGTAAAATAAGTGGGTGAAAGTTGGATAAAGGAAATGATATATACTTGTTTTAAAAGTATATCCTCACATAGTACTTATTAATGTAGAAAGTAAAAGTAACAACGTTTTTCTGGTGAATTCTGACAAGTTCTCACACAAGTAACAAAGTTCACATCATCAGTAAGAAGAGAGAGTGTGTGCTCCCTGATATGATACACAGAGAATAACACTAAATCACTTCTATGACACCTGCCAAGAAAATATGATCAGAACCAATCATAAGGAAATAACAGGCAACTCCAAATTTAAGGTCATCCTACAAGAATACTCTATATTTGCCAAAAATGTAAAGGTCGTGAAATACAAAGAACAATAAAGGGACTATTCTGAAATAAGAAATAATATTTTTTTCATTCAATCCATAATAAATAACACTGCCAATTACATTTTCTACCTTTAATCAGCTCCAAAATCTGTGATTATTCCACATTAGCATTACTGTAAGTTAAAATAGAATATGTCCAATACTAGATTTTTGTCTGAGTCTCCAAGTAGGAAAAAAAAAAGTAGCATAATCCCAATATTACCAACATACTGTTTCCACAACTGATATTAAAAGACAATCCTGACGGCATTAGCAATATCTAAGATATGACTTATAGATGTTAAAGATACAGAAATTTTGTAGTTAGAATTTTTTAGATAGACTGTTGATGGAGCATAGTGTCTGTTTGAACCACTCCCAGGCAAATTAAGCAACATCATAGGAGAACCAATTGAAGAGTTTGGTCTATCTTTTGGAATTTGAAAGACATAAAGATTAGGACCTGGATTGAAAATTTAGGGGTTGAATGCTGTGGCTACAGTGATTTGCAGTAGCAGAACAAAGGAAAAAGGCCTGGGCTGGAAAAGGTCATATACTTTCACAAACTACAGAATGACCAGTCAAGAGTCACCATTCCACTCTAGAGGGCTTCATACTAGGGGGTACTTGAGGTCTCAGTTAACAAATTTATCCTGTGTGTAAAAAACCTTCTAAACATCAAAGTACCATCTAAAACACACACACACACACCACATGCAATTCCCAAACTTCCACAAATTACCAGAGCAGATTAGTGATGTTATTATAAAAATGCAAAAACAAGATCGCTAATTATACAGAAACCAAGTGAAAAGCTTCGGGTATCTACAGTTTTCCTAAATATAGGTAATAAACTAAAAATGGGTAGAATTTGAATTTATATTTATGAAAAAATTAAGTTATATTATATTATATATTAATATTACATTAATTAGCAATTATATAATATAATATTAAGTAACACTAAATATTACGTTATAACCCATATTCATATATTAGCCTTAATATAGTAATATATAGTATTAATATTATATATTAATATTATAATATATTTGCCCTTTCTAAAGTCAGATCATTCAAAAACCAGTGCATCCTGAATACCTTAAAACCATGTCTCACTGTCAGAACACTCTATAAGCCACCTAAATATATTTTTATGAACTTGGAAAACACATTACTTTTTTGATGAAGATCTCTATATTACCATAGGCCCACACATATCAGCATACTATCACTGTTAATTTTTGCTTTTGAGATGTGCTATTATTTTTTTTATTTTATCTAATGTTTTCTCACTTTCAAGAATCAGGAAAAGTTCCATAACCTTGAAACCACTCAGATTCCTCTGATTTAATATATTAAAAATACATGTAAAAGTCATCACATAAATACATTCTTCTCTACTAGACTTTTGTAGGTTAGCCCTGCATATTTCATTTAAGAATAAGTTCTTTGGGTGTGAACATCCAGTTCCCAAATCTGGATGAAACACTCCTGTGTGCAATTGGGATTTGATATTTATTCAATGATTGTTATTCTAACTTAAAATTCAAAATCATCATAAAGGGTGTTCAATGCGGAAATACCTTAATAACTTTGAAAGCATTTTAATGGTTCTGCTTTGAAATTTTCACACATTCAAATCTGTACAGAATTTATTTTCTAAAAATGATGATGGAAATTTTAATATATTAGTGTGCTGAATTTTAATATTTTTTGCAATACAAACTACCCAGAGGAATTCTAAATCCTCCACAGCACACTGCAAGTATATCCAATACCTAGGCATACTAATGTATTATTAATACGTTTGAAGAATTTATATATTTTGTGAAAATTTCTGCATGCCTTTCATACTCTTAGGAAGTACACATGTGGTAACATAAAGTAAATAAAAATAAGGCACTATTGATCTACAAATGAATGTTTTCTAGATGAAATATGGTTACACATGTAAAGTTTACTCAATATAAAAGATACTAGATAATCAATTTAAAATTCGTATAAAATCTTTGAATTAGGAATAGACCTGTATATGTCAATTGCAGACCTGTTAAATTGTGAATCTCTGTGGTAGTATTTAGAATATAAATGCATATTTGATTGGCAAAGACTGACTAAATCTATAAGTCTGTGATTCATCTGATCATATTTATCCATTCACTTATTCCTGGAAATACAAATGCATAAGTTACTAAGCCTCAGTCTCTTAGGTTACTAGTTGGTGCATGACTGAGACAATAATATGTCCTTTTTTAAAAAGAAAACAAATTTTTCAATTTTTGTGAATCTAATATTTTTTCTTCTATTACCTATATGTATTTGCTCTTTATACATGGATATTTTAATTTAGTAGAACTACAAAAAGGTACACCTATCCTTATGAATAGCTAGCATTTAATGAAAGTATATTGAAAGTTAAAAGTTCATTGTAATAAATATTCTACTACAAAATTATATTTATACTAGTAAACTAAGAAGAAACATCTCTAGTCGGGAAATAAAGTAACAAAAGCAAAAAGGTAGGCCTAGAGTTTCCATTTTCTCAGTTAAATATCCAGTTCCCATAAATTTGACTAATTTGATGATCTGGAACATCTTAGGCTGTAAAACTTTATTCAAAATACATAAGGTTTTATAGAGAAAAAAAGATAAAATAAGAGAGTAGATTATTTCTACATGGAGACAAAGTGATATATTTTTTATTTACTCTAAATGCTCTGCTTAGGGGTGACACAATAAAAATATAATTTATTACTATATTTGCTATATTAATGATAATGTTTAAAGGTCAACCTTCCAAGTGAGATCTATAAATTGAGTACATTCATCTGGACACATTTGAATTTGTCTGCATGCTGAAATGTAAAATGGTAAAATTATTTTCTGCATGTAAACAACACTAGAGCTGGAACATGAAGAAACCATAGTTATTGTCGTGGACCTCTGACCAGCAGAGTCCACAGCGTTGTGGATGAGGGAATAAATGCACTGAGACTGAAAGAATATTGTGGATAAGAGGGGACAGAATTGGCCACTTTCTAGAGGAGAAAGTGCAGTTTGCCCTTGCCTTAACAGGCTTTTATTGATTTCTTAGGTGGATTACATCCAAGAAAATTGTGAATCATAGTGCCAGTCATTGCCTTATATGATTATTACTTTTACATGTTAGAGAAGAGAATGTTGCACATGCATGGATGATAAGGATAACTCATCTAGCCACATCCTGTTCTTAGAAATTGGCCCAGAATAGGCTCTAAGAGACTGGTTCAAGGTTACACGCTGAACATCTGTTGTTCTCAGTCCAGGATGAGGGAGTCCTTTAGCAGAAAGCAAGCTTTTAAACTATTATATAAACACAGGCCCGGTTCCCTGTGGGAAAACCGGTGTGTGGAGTGGGTCCTGCGTGCCACCATGCTCCCAGTGGTTTTCCACTCTGGGGCTGAGCTACATTTGTCACCACCAAGCACCTCGGCTTCCCATAGTTATAATTGAAATGCAAGAAATTAAATAATCTCCTGAGACATTCACTTCAATTTTAATACCTTTCCTTAACATTACAATAAAGATATTAACCATTTTAAGTTTATTTTATTAATTATGCTGTTGCAGTTGTCCCAGTTTTTTTCCCTTTGCTCCCTTCTCCCTAGTACTCCCCCTAATTTACGTCTACAGGTTGTGCATGTAAGGTCTTTGGCTTCACTCTTTCCTACACTATTCTTCTTTTTTATGTTGTATGTATTATTGATTATGTTGTTACAGTTTTCCCAATTTATTTTCCGCTTGCTTCTCTCTACCCAGCACCCTCCTCCCTTCAGCAGTCCCCCCCCCCAATCCATGTCCATGGGTCATACCTATGAGCTCTTCTCTATATCCCCCTGTCTATTCTGCACCCTCCTACTATGCTTCTTAATTGCTGCACCATTTTGCTCCTTCTCCCCTCTTCCCCCATCAGCTGACACCCCTTCACATGCTCCTATGATTCTGTTCCCACTCTGGTTGTCTGCTTACTTTGTTTTTGTTTTTTTTTTAGCTTCTGTTGTTGATAGTTGTGATTTTGTTGTATTGTAATATTCATAATTTTCATCTTCTTTTTCTTAAATTAGTCCCCTTAACTTTTCATATAACAAGGGCTTGATGATGATGAACTCCTTCAGCTTTACCTTGTCTGGGAAGCACTTTATCTGTCCTTTCATTCCAAGTGACAGCTTTGCTGGATATAGTAGTCTTGGTTGTAGGTCCTTGCCTTTCATCACTTTGAATATTTCCTGCCAGTCCCGTCTTCCCTTCAAAGTTTCTTTTGAGAAATCAGCTGACACTATTATAGGCACCCCTTTGTAGGTAATTTCCTTCTTTTTTCTTGCTGCTTTTAAGATTTTCTCTTTATCCTTAATCTTTGGCATCTTGATTATGCTATGTCTTGGTGTGATCCTCCCTGGGTCTAGTTTGTTTGGGACTCTGTGCTTCCTGAACATGTATGTCAATTTCCTTCCCCAAATTAGGGAATTTTTTCCTCATTATTTTTTCACATACATTTTTAATTTATTGCTCTTCTTCTTCTCCTTCTGGCATGCCTATGGTTCTGATGTTGGCACATTTAAAGCAATCCAAGAGGTTTCTAAGCCTCTCCTCATTTTTAAAAAATTATTGTTTCCTCCTCTGTACTGGTTGACTGTTTATTTCTTCCTTATGTTTCAATTCGTTGATTTGAACACTGGTTTTCTTCCCTTCACCTGTAGTTTTGTGTGTATTTTCCTTCATTTTCTTTAGTATAGACTTCATTTTTTTCCTATCATGTTTAATATTTTATGTCAAGTCTGTGACCATCTTTATCACTAGAACTTTGAACTCTGTGTCTGTTAGGTTTGCTATCTCCTCATTGCTTAATCCTCCCAGTGGAACCTCGATCTGCCCCCACTTTTGGGCTGTACTTCTCTGTCTCAACTTGACAGACTCCTGTGTTTGCCTCTGTATCTTAGGTAGAGCTGTCACACATGTTATATTGTAAGGGGCAGAGCCTTAGGTACTCATCAGTTCAGGGCCACCTGTTTTACTATGTTGTGGCACTGTCTGTGGGGGGAAGGTCTGAGAGGGAACAGTGCTACTTGCTCTGCACTTGCCCCTTTTCCAGACACTCCACCACCTTCCCATACTAAACAAGCTGCCTCCATTGAGAGACCAATAATTTCTTCTTCCACACCTACCTTCATTGGTTTCACAGTCAGAAGCAATGATACTTTATTTTCCCCAGCACTGAAACTGTGAAGTTTAGCCTGGGGCTGGGACCAGTCATTCTGGGGCTGGGATAGCTTCCCCAGTTTAAGATATATGACTGCAATTTTCATCACAGCTACAGTCACTTTGTGGCTAGCTACACTGCTAACCATGCCGCCAGCCATGCTGCCTGCTGCTGCCCCAAGCACCATCTCCGCAGCCACTGCTGCTGCTCGGCACCTCATTCTCTCCATCCCAGCTCCACCCCTCCTACCTTTATGGCTGAATATTTCTTCTTTATTTCTTTGCTGAACTTCCCTGTAGTTTCAATTTTCTGGACTTTCTAGTTTTTTCTTTTTTTTTTTGAAGTGGTTGCAAATTCCTTCTTTGCCAGAGGTTCTAAGATATTAACCATTTTAATGGTGAAGTATGAGTCATATTGCCAATATTTTATAAACAAAAATGTGTAATCTGTGAATAGAAACAAATTATTTTAAAGAAATAAATTAAGATTTTCTAAATAAGTGCCTGTGTAAAAGACAAATGAAAACTCTGTCACAGGCCAGCACTGAGCTGGAGTGAGGATTTAGAAATCACAGATATATTTTATCAGTGCAAAACTATATTCCCTGACCAGATTTCATAATGTCTAGTTTAAGATTTTCCCAACCTACTAAAGGAACCAGGCACAATTTTTATCATTCCTCTACTTTTCAAAAATCCTTTTTTATGTTTCTCTCTATTTGCTCTAAAATAAAACTTTGAATATATAATTTTTAAGGGAAAAGTTATTTTCTCTTAATTTTACAAAATAATTTAAGCATTATCATGAAATCATATATAGTACAGGCATACTTCAGAGTTACTGCAGGTTCAGTTCCAGGCCATCACAATAAAGTGAGCACCTTAACAAAGTGAATCATAACCTTATCGCTGGTGGAGGCTCTTGCCTTCAGTTTGCTACAAACAAATAAACAATCAAAAACAGATTTCTGTAAAGTGCAACAAAATGAAGCACAATAAAATGAGATAGGCCTGTACCTGAAGAGTACACTTACAGGCATACATTATTGAATTAATTATACTTGCATTGCTGTCTGTATTAGTTTTCAATCTCTGATGTAAAAAACAAACAAACAAACAAAAACTACTGCAAACTTGATAATTTAAACGACACATGTGTCTCACTGAGATAAAATCAAGTGTCAGCAGAGCTGCATTCCCTTCTAGAGGCTCTAGGAGAGAATTGGTTTCCTTCCTTTTCCCAATGTGGAAGGCAGCCTTTGAAGCCGCATGGCCAGTGGTGGTTCTGGGTCTACACACAGCCTCCAGAAGAGAGCCTGAATGCAGACAGCAGCTGGGTGCAAGCTAAGCTCCCTGGACGGCTGCTTAGCCTCTGCCTTGGGTTTTGAAGAACAGGACTTTAAAATGGAGCAAGAATTCTGGGCCTTACCTTTAGTTTTGGTCTTGCTGAGGACAGCTGGGCTTTGTCTGGGTTTTTCAAAGGAGATGAGTTTAGAAATGGGAAGATCTGCATAGTCCCAGATCATTCAGTATTTGAATAAAATCCTTTTTCTTTTTCACCGGCCTCTGCCTCTAAAGTTTGCCTCTTGGTGGTGGTGGGACCCCACCTTTGGTTCAGTAACAATGGAATTGTTCTACAATTGATTGTGTTGGTGAGGCAGGCTTCAACCTCTATTCCTCCCCTTCTCTGACTTGGCTGGAACATCACAAATGATGCCTTCACTGATCACCTGCCCCCTGGCCATCAGCTTCCTCCTTTCTAATTGCCTATATTTGAGAAGACAAAAAACAAAAACAAAAACAAAACGCCCTGGCTGCTGTGGCTCAGTGGATTGAGCGTCGGCCTGCGAGCCAAGTGTCTCTGGTTCGATTCTCAGTCAGGGCACATGACTAGGTTGCACGTCAGGTCCCCAGTTGGGGGCGTGAGTGAGAGGTAACCACACAGTGATGTTTCTCTCCCTCTCTTTCTCCTTTCCCCTCTCTCTAAAAATAAAAAATAAATAAAACAAATAAATAATTTTAAAAAACAAACAAACAAAAAAAAACCCTGTCTAGAGAGAGGAGATAAGGATTCCCACTAGTGTCAGAAGCAGAGGATTACCCTATCCCCCACCCCTTGTCCATCTTTGTTTTTAAAAAAGATCTAGGTTCTTATTCCCAGAAGGTGCAAATATATAATGTTCCAAGAGGGTATTACAGAGAGAATTAAGATTGCGTGCTCATTTTTTGAGTGCATACTATCACTTTAATAAATTTACTATGTTTTCATAAATATTTCTGTCATGCTTTTAAATCTCTTCTTATTCTATGACAAGAACCTGAATCAAGTTGAGGCTTCCTTTAGCTTTCCCAGGTGCCACCTAGCATTAGTGGTGGTCACACCGCTGCATGCATTTGTCAATTTGGATGCACTGTATACTGTACATCCTTTTAAAATTATGAAATTTGATCCCTGACTGGACATTTAGTGATATTAAATAATTATTGTTAAGTAGTTTAAAGAAAATGACCACTAGATATTTTATGTTACTCTTCAAGGGGCATATACTGCATTTTATTATGTTAAAATATTTTATTTAAAATTTTAAAACATGCAAAAAAGTCAGAAAGAAAAGCAACAAATTCTCATTCAACCAACTTTAATTTTCTTCATTTTTCTCTTTGTGACAATATATTTTTAAAAATTTACAGTTGAACATCATATGCTCCATTTCTTTGAGGCACTTCTAAACACCCTTAGTCAAAGCTTTCCAGTCCTGTGCTTCCTCCAGTTCTGTGACCTTCACCATCTGATCCTGAATTCTGTTCTCCAAAAAGATATACTGAAGTCCTAATCCCCAGCACTTTAAAATGTGACCTTTTGGGAGACCAAAAAGTCACACCCAAGTAAGGTAAGCTCCTAACTTAACGCAATGGGCATTCTTAAGACAACATGATCATGTGAAGTCAGAGACACGGGGAGAACGTTGTATGAAGATGGAGGCAGATATTGGGGCAATGCTGATACGAGCCAGGAAAAAGTTGGGGCTCTCACAAGCTAGAAAGGTAAGGAAGAATCCTCCCCTAGAAACTTCAGAGAGAACACAACACAGAAGGTACCTTAGTTTGGATTTCTAGCCTCCAGAAATGCTAAAGAAAAATTTCTGTTTCTTTAAGTCTCAACATAACAAACAAGGAAGGTTTCTGACATAAACAGTTTCCTTTCCATGCACAAGAGTATACACCCTTGATCACCTGGTAACAGGAAGATTAAGGAAATTTAAATGTGGTTAAACTTCAGAGCTGTATAAAAAGACTTCTCATGTTGATAACAAAATTGATTTAGTCCTTATATCTAAAATAAGGATGCAGTATTCCAGCTAAACCTTGTCATGGAACACATATTTTACCTCATTTCTCTTCCAAAACACCACTAAATTTAATAAATACTAATGAGATGCTGAGAATGATTATGTCTCAGTCTGTGGTCAGCTCTGAGAACTGATTCAAGTGAATTTCCTCCTACAACATACAAGGAAGTCATCTGACAAGAGCAATTTCAGTGCAGAATCATGTATACCTTCTATTACCTAGTTAATTATGGTATGCAAATAAAAGAAGTAAAGACACAGATGATGCAGGCATTTGAGCATCAGGGAACCTGAGGTCTGTGACCCACTGTGGCTTCTTGGCTTCATGATGGAAAGAATTCAGACACAGACCAGCATAGAGTTTAAAGTGAAAGCAAGTCTGTTAGTGAAGTAGTAACACAGGGAATGGGCTCTTTTCCACAGACAGAGCAGTACCCCTTTAGCAACACTTGCTTCCTTTATTGAGCCACTTTGGCACATATCCTATCTCAGATACATGGATGGATGGGTGGATGGATGGATGATAGATAGGGAAAGTACCAGATACTTTTATCTGTCTCCAATGATAAATGCAACATTTTCTAATATAGAATATATTTTATTTTCTTGAAACAGCTGTGTTATATGCATCTATTTTTGTCTTATTTGTACATCCCACTCTTGGATTGTGTTCGCTTTTATACAAAATATGTTGTAGTCACAAATCATCATTATAGAACTATTTTTGCATACCTGTAAATTGTATTTAAACATTAAACACAGAACACATAGAATACTATTTATCAGGCAAGTACAAATAGTATACTTAGTATACAGGGGTGGATGAAAAACAGAGAACTTATAAAAGTAACTTCCTATTGTTACAGAAAACTTACTGCAGGAAATTTGCTTACCTATAAACTTCCAAACTCCCTAATCCTTGGAAACATAATACCAGGTAGCTATAATTGCTGCAGGAAGTGCCAAAGTTTCTCTTTTCAGTATGAAAAGAGATTTTGAAAAAATTTTTTAAATGGGCATTTTTCTTCTTGCTAGTATCTTTTTATAACCAGGAATAAGTGTCTGGAGATATTTGTAAAAGATGTAAACAACTATTCTGTCTCCATAGCTATGTACAGATCCAAAAATTATAGCAATTCATGTAGGAAAGATATAATTAAAAATAACTAAATATCTTACTTTGGTGATTAAATTGAGTAAACATTAGAAATGTGAAAACATCTGACTTCACAAAAAAAGGTGATATTGTGCTTTCAACCATTACAGTGATGGGAATGAGACTGTTGCTAAGCAACAAGTCTTCTATAATCTTGTGAGGCTCTTGTATCACTGGAAAATTGAGGCAAAGAAAAGTTTGGAAAGCTAATGAGGAAAAAATGGCTTCAGTGCAAATGGATCAATAGTGCACCTGACCAGAAAATCAGCTATTAATGGAACTAAAGGAAGAAAAGCTACTTAAAGCTACTTGAGAGCAAATTTATTATCACCAGGAATGTTTAATTGTCTGCACTCTAATTCCCTGCTATCACTGTGCCTTTCTGTGTATGCCACAATACTTTCTTATAAAAAGTTCTATAATATGCAGCAGCATTTCTACTCAGTGGGTTTAACCATAACCCCAAACCATGTTTGGATCACTTCATTTTCAGTACCATTTAAAAATTCAATATGTTATAATTGGCCTACTTTCATGCTATGGTTATATGAATGACACTAAAGTACAATTTGACCTCTGAGCCTGCAAAAATGTAGTCATGCCATTGACATTACAGTAAATCAAACTCCAAGACCTTCTCTAATAAGAAGTTTGGAGTCTGGAGGTCAAGATATGGACATCAGTTAAAAACAGAGTTTTAGGAAAATTCTGCGGTGTTCTTTTAGTTCTGTCTGTGATGACCATAGGAGGTATGGCCAAATCTGAGTGGCCAAATCTTTAAGCAGTTTCAGAGCAACACTCCAGACAAGTTCAAGCATTAATGCCTGCTAAGGTTCTTCTGTTGAGTTGGCTAAAGCGCATGCCAATTATCAGTACTTTTTAACTAGAGTAGAAACAAGCATAGTGGTCTTAAGCAAACACGTTGCTTTTTGTTTAAGATTTTATTTATTTTTAGATAGAGGGGAAGGGAGGGAGAGAAACATTGACATGAGAGAGAACATCAATTGGTTGCCTCTAGTATGCACCCCCACCAGAAGGAAATCTGCAACCCAGGCATGTGCCTTGATCAGGAATCGAACTGGTGACCCTTCACCTTGCAGAATGATGCCCACCCAACTCAGCTGCACCAGTCAAGGCAACATGATGCCTTTAGGAAATGTGAAAGTACCCTCCAAAGGTGATCAGAAATCCTTGGAGGAAAAGAACTTGATAAAGAAATATAATTCATTTAAGGCACCCTAGAAGAAAGATGAGATTAGGTTATTAGGCTATTAAAGAAAATTATGACCTCTGTAGGCTATAGAATTAGAAATACATAAACTAAATAAAAATAACCTGGAATCTATATAGTAGCACAATTTGGGAGATGATACAGAAAAGAAAATAGAATTAAAAGCTTGGAAAACACAAAACCAAAATGAAGCCCCTGAGGAAAAAGTGATGAGGCCTTTTCTCTTCATCTAATCTCATTAATGCTTCACTTAAACTCAGAGACATACAGCGAGCTGTCTCAAAATGTGCACCGATGCAGACCACCTCTTGGACTTTAGGTCACATTTGATTTCTTAAATAAACACAAAACTGCAATGTTGGTTTTATATGTAATACCGGAGCTGTATTTCTTTCTTTCATTTAAATATAATGTTTAATCCTAACAATACAAGATCCAGGCATACTCACTGCCACACAGACCTATTGCACTAGTAGCATTTTACTGATAGCTGCATTTATCATTTCCTTCTGCCCTACATTTAACTTATTGTTTGAAATTTTAAAAATCTATATATTAAAAAATAAAGTAGCATCATTGTTTAATGATCACTTTAAAGCACAGAGAGCAATTTAATTCTTTGTTTCTGTATAGCTGTCTATAGGTTTATTTGAGCAACTCATTTCATGAGAAACTAATAAATTTCAAAATAGTTATGCTGACATTTCATTGCCCCTAGCCTGTGGCTGAAATGGCAGGCTGGCAGTGAGTACACATATGTTTATACAGCAGTTTCATTAGGCAGAAGTAAACCCATTCCCATTAAAAAAAAAAATTCCCATCCTACCCAACACCCTTCTGCCACAAACATTCCCATTCCAAGGTGTTTAATTACAACTCTGTAGATCATTTAAGAAATTTTACATATTATAAAATGAATACATTTTTTTCACAACCTGGAAAAAAACAGGCTTGACTTTCTGAAAGTCACTTTTGGAGACTTTGTTTCCTCTACTATAAAACGGAGAGCACGGATTAGAGATCTTTTGTGATCTATAACAATCAAACATAGCCTATGCTTATGTGTATTCCTTTACTAATGCAATTAAAAAAGAAACAATCCTCTAGAAAAGAAAAAAGCTATAATTCAAAAGCACCGTACTTCAGTAGGGAAAATAAATTACCTCATAATTTTATAAATGTAATTAATTTGCATAATGTATTTAAACTTAAGTATTAGATTTTGTAATAAATAGTCACTCCTAAAATATATTTTAAAATTTGTCTAATTAGAAGTATAGACATCAAAAAGACTTTTTATATAAGATTTGTCTATAATACACAAAGGCTGGCACTTTTAAAAACAGAGGAATAAGCAGTTTAACTAACCTAATTGAAGTTTTTTGTAACTATGATTACTATTTCTTTTATTGTTCTCTTTAAAGTTTTATTTATTTACATTTAGATAGAGGGTAAGGGAGAAAGAAAGGGGAAGAGAGAACCATCATTGTGTGAGAGATACCTTCCTCAATCGGTTGCCTCGCCCCCAAATGGGAGCCTGACCTGCTACCCAGGGCATCATTATTTCATTTTTAATTATCTGACAATATTTGGGGAGCTACCCAGGAAAAATCAACTTTGAGATTAATAAATATCCTACATATATATGAGCTTATTCTTTAGAAATAAGTTCTATTTTCAAATCTACAACAAAATGAAAATTGGTCAAAATCTTTCATAGTATGAAATTACATATATTCCCAAAATATTTAGGCAGGGCACATCTGGATAATTAATAACAGTGATTCTACAGCTCTTTCTAGGGACTAAAAGTTCTCAAACTAAACACAAGGTTACATTTTTCCAAATTAAGTTACAATCTTTATTTTTAAAGAATCTATCTCCTAGGGAGAATAGGCAATTGTTTATATTTACTAATAAAATTTTGTAAATAATTCAATCTGGTTTGTAGCTGCATTTTATTAAGTTACAGAAGCAGTTTTAGTTTCATAAATATAGATATACATAGTGACTAGAAATTAAATTATTCTAAATTACCATAAATAATTCTAAGAAATATCCCTTGTTGAGTCCTGGTTCACACTTGCAGCTATTACATGTAATAATTTATTATTATTTGATATTATATAGCAACTTTACTATTGTAAGAAATAGAAATTATTTTCAGTCAACTACATAATCTCTATTAAGTATATTTTCTTCCTACTCTTCATTTTTCAGATAAGAAAATATGAGGGTTAGAGATACTGAGAGACACACTTAACTAGCACAAGACTAAATATATGATAAGTGAAAGAGCTGATATTCAAAACTATATTTGTTGGAATTCAAAGGGCAAAATCTTAAGCCATGTGCTACTCACCTTCCAGAATAAATATAAAGACAACATAAAACCTCAAACACTGTTGTATTGTGAACTTTATAGAACTTTATTCAGTAACATTTTTTAAATTTATCATTATTTTTGGCTCCTCACGTATATTATAACTATATTAAATATAAGATGTGTGGCTTTTACTTTTTTATAGTTTTCCTTTTTCAATTCTCCTAACTTAATAGATATACAATAATGTAGCCACAGCACTTCACTGATTTTATTATATGATTAAACATTGTGCTTTATGGAACTGTAATTTTAAAGAAGGTAAAAAAAAAAAAAAAAGAAAATAGGAAAACCTTTATCTGCTACACATTTAGAATAATGGTTAAATTTCTTATTTGCTAAATCAAATCAAGAAAACAGATATAATTTAACTGGTCACCATGCATATGTTTTTGGTACATATGTTTTTGTCATTATTGCCATTATATATACATATATATATACATATTACAGATTTATTAGCAAGGGCATCAAGATTCTGACACTACTGTTCTAATTCTGTGTAACATAAAAGTATAAATTTGAATTTTAAAATGCCCATTAATTTTTAAAAGTTTCTAGAAATATAATTTACTTTAAAATTAAATATTTATCTTGTCTCAGCTCTCTTTTCTCCACATTTAAATCATTTTATTTACATATTATCCTACATGATTTATGTCCTGATGATTTTTCTCTTTCTCATATCATATATAATATGCAATATAAACAAAAAAAATATTTTTCTAAAGTGAGTGTGAGTAATAAGGTTATTGTTGTTAGTCAAGAGTAAAGATCATCTTTACCCTCTGTACACCAAGATTACATCCCCCTACCCACCCACACACACATTGTACACTGAATGGTTACCAGTCAAAAGTCATTTTGGTCATTTTCATTTATAAATATACATCTTAGAGTTGAAATCCCCCTGATAATAAGTCTTAACACTTTAGAGAAAAATTGACATTGGTGCATCTATTGAGGAATCTAAACTTCTTGCTCATAGAGATTTCCAATATTAATTTTCATTTTTCCCTCTCCTACCTTACCTCCAAGGCACACCCCACCAATAAATTATTTTTTTTTCAGTATCAAGAAGTAAGGAAGTATCTTCAATAAATGGTGTTAGGAAAATTGAGCAAGTACATGCAAAAAGTAAAATTAGACCACTAACATACACACCAAAGAAAAACCTCAAAATGGATAAAAGTTTTAAATGTAAGCCACAAAACCATAAAAATCTTAGAAGAAAACATAGGCAGTGATTTCAGACATCTTGCACAGCAATATTTTTGCCATTATATCTCCTAGGACAAGGAAAACAAAAGAAAAAAACATAAACAAATGGGACTACATCACACTAAAAAGCTTCTGCACAGCTAAAGAAACTATCAACAGCATAAAAAGGGAATCCACTATATGGGAGAACATATTTTCCAATATACATCTGATATGGGGTTAATTTCCAAAAATACATAAAGAACTTAGACAAGTCGGGACTTCCAGCCAAGATGGAGGCCGAGAAAGACATGCTCAGTCTCCCGCCACAACTAAGAAAGAAAACAACTACCTCAAAACTAGAGACAACCAGAAATTCCAGAAAATTAAGCTGCATGGAAGTCCAACAAACAAAGACATAAAGAATGAATACTCATCCAGACAGGTAGGAGGGGTGGAGCCGGGCGGAGAGGACACAGTGTGGTGGCGGTAGGAGCGGTGGCAGCAGCAGGAGGCTGGTGGAAAGCACAGTCATACATTTTAAAAAGTGGGGAAGGACACCTGGGAAGTGTTCCCAGCTCCTGACCAGACTACGCAGCTCAAGGTTCCAGAACCAGAGAAAATCAAGCCTCATTGCTTCTGACTGTGCAAACCAGTGGGGGTTGGGACGGAGGAAGAAACTGCCAGTATCTCAGCAGAGTCTACTTGTTTAAAGGGCCCCCATGGTCCTAGAACATCCACCGACCCACCCATTCTGGGAACAATAGCCAGGGAAACAGCTAGAGAGGCGCCAATGCCATACAAAAGTGGGAGAAGTGCCTGGAAAAGGAGCGAATGCTGAGCAAGCAGCATTGTTCCCTCTCTGAGCCCTCCCCCACATACAGTGTCACACAATGGTGAAATAGGTCGCCCTATACTGACAAATCCCTAAGGCTCTGCCCCTTACAACATAAAAGGAGTGACAGCTCTACCTAAGACACAGAGGCAAACAAACACAGGAGCTTGTCAAGATGAGGAGACAGAGAAGTATGGCCCAAAAGAGGGAACAGATCAAGGTTCCAGTGGGAGAAATAAGCAACAAGGAGATAGCCAGCCTCACAGATGAGGAGATAGGCAACCTAACAGATGCAGAATTCAAAACACTGGTGATAAAGATGCTTACAGGCTTGACAAATATGCTTGAGTATGGCAAATGCATATGGGAAGAAGTGAAGGCTATGCCAAATGAAACAAAGAAAAATCCACACAAAACCAGTGGTGAAGAGAAGGAAATCATGGTTCAAATCAATGATTTGGGACATAAGGAAGAAAAAAACAGTCAACCACTACAAAATGAGGAAACAAGAATTGAAAAAAAGTAGGAGAGGATTAGGAATATCTGGGACAACTTTAAACGTGCCAACATCCGAATCATAGGGGTGCCAGAAGGAGAAGAGAAAGAGCAAGAAATTGAAAGCTTATGTGAACAAGCCAAATTTGGCAAAGGAAATAGACATACAAGTCTAGGAAGCACAGAGAGTCCCAAACAAGATAAACTCGAAGAGGACCACACCAAGACACATCATAATTAAAATGCCAAAGGTCCAAGATAAAGAGAGAATCTTAAAAGCAGCAAGAGAAAAACAGAGAGTTACCTACAAAGGGGTATCTATAAGACTATCAACTGATTTCTCAAAGGAAAATTTGCAGGCAAGAAGGGGCTGGCAAGAAGTATTCAAGGTGATGAAAAGCAAGGACCTACTACCAAGACTACTCTATTTAGCAAAGCTATCATTTAGAATGGAAGGGCAGATAAAGTGCTTCCCAGACAAGGTAAAATTAAAGGAGTTCATCATCACCAAGCCATTATTATATCAAATGTTAAAGGGACTTATTTAAGAGAAAGAAGATCAAAACTATGAACACTAAACAAACTCACAATTATCAGCAACTGAATCTAAAAAGTAAAAACAAAATCCAACTAAGCAAACAAGAATAGGAACAGAATCATAGATATAGGGATCATTTGGAGGGTTATCAGCTGGGAGGTGGAAGAGGGAGAATTGGGAAATGATGCAGGGATTAAGAAGCATAATTGGTTGGTGCGAAATAGAAAGGGGCAAGTTAATAATATAGGAAAGGTTGAAGCCAAAGAACTTTTATGCATGACCAAAGGACATGAACTAAGGGGGATGGAATTGCTGGTGGGAAGAGGGGTATTGGGCAGAGGGGAGCAAAAGGGATAAAATTGGTACTACTGTAACAACATAATCAATAAAATATACTTTAAAAAAACTTATACAAGTCAACACCAGGAAGACAAGCAAACAAATTTAAAATTTGGTAAAGGACTTGAATAGATACTTCTCCAAAGAGAACATTCATATGACCAATAGACATATGAAGAAATGCTCAATTTCACTAATCATCAGAGAAATGCAAATTAAAACTGCAATGTGATATCTCACACTTGTCAAAATGGCCATCATTAATAAGTCAACAAACAATGAGTGCTGGTGAAGATGTGGAGGAAAGGGAACTCTAGTGCGCTGTTGGTGGGAATGCAGACTGGTGCAGCCACTATGGAAAACATTTTAGAGTTTCCTTAAAAAGTTAAAAAGGAAAAATACCCTTTGACCCAGCAATCCCACTTCTGGGATTATACTCGAATAAATCTGAAATACCAATTCAAAAGTTTATAGAAGTGTTATTTACATAGCCAAGACTTAGAAACAGCCCATTAGTAGATGAGTGGATAAAATGCTGTGATTCATTTACACAAAGGAATAATACAAAGCCATAACAAAAGAAGGAACTCTTACCTTTTTTGACACCATGGATGGACCTGGAGATTATTATGCTAAGTGAAATAAGGAAGTCAGTGAAAGACAAATATCGGATGATATAATCTCACTTACATGTTCAATCTAATGAACAAAATAAAGTGATGAACAAAATAGAAACAGAATTATGGATGCATTGAACAGACTGACAGCTGTAAGAGGGGAGTGGGGAGAGAGAGCTGGATGAAAGAAATTGAAGAGTTTAGCCAATGACCATATATGCATGATCCATAGACACAGACAGCAGTGTGGTGATGGCCTGAGAAAAGGGAGGTGAGCACTGGGTTGAGGTGAGCTAAGAGGAGGGGGATGGGGACATATGAAACAGTGTAAATGATAAAGTTAAAAATGTTAAAGAGTCCTGGCTGCTGTGGCTCAGTGGATTGAGCGTCAGCCTGTGAGCCAAATGGCGCTGGTTCAATTCCCAGTCAGGGCACATGCCTGGGTTGCATACCAGGTCCCCAGTTGGGGGTGCCTGAGAGGCAACCACAAATTGATGTTGCCCACTCTTTCTCCCTCCCTTCCCCTCACTCTGACAGTAAATAAGTAAAATCTAAAAAATAACAATAATAAAAGCTAACAATAGAAAATATATTTTTAAAATGACTGTTTTTAAAAAAAATATTAAAGGAAGGAATAATAACATAAAATAAAGTTAAAATATTAAAGAAGGAATTAAGTCACTCTTTCTAGTTCTCTTAATCACATAATCATCTATGTCAAAGCTTTCTGGTTACTGGGAATAAATGAAGTACTTTTAGGAGCTAATTCCTCATTGCACAATAGTTTTTAGTTTTCTTAAATTAATAAAAAGTAATTGGCCTTGTTTCATTCATCATAGCCCCTGAATTACAAAGAAAAGTATTCTCTCTATCTTTATCCTTATTCAGTGTTTTCTATCAGAATATGAAAGTTATTGTAGGTACAGTGGATATAAAATTTAGTTCTGCCAATACAAAGCAGAACTTTATTACATATGCACTATATTTTTAAAGCAAATGTTAACTAAATGTTAAATGTAAATGTTAAAAACTAAAGTAAAGTAATTATTTTTTGTACTCCTTGTATTTTTTATACTGATTAAAAGTGTCACTCTTTTAAAGCTGCCCGTCCTCCTTTTTTTCTCTTCAAAACAAACAGATTGAAAGCCCTACTGGACTCAAAGATTTAGCCTTTAACAGGGTTTTTGACTTAGATTAGTGAGACAGAAAATAAACACAACTGCTCTGATGATATATTACTGTAATGCATCATCAGAGCACTGCTCATGTGATAAACTACAATATTAGTATAATTCATCATCAAGAGAGCTGTCACTCTAAAAAAGTATTAGTGTAATACATCAGCAGCCACCACCACAAACTGCCACTTCCAACAATGTTTAAGAAATTGTATTGTGCTACTTATCTGCCGGGGAGAAAAGAACACTCTTCCTAATCATGAGCATAATGGATTAATTTTATTTTAAAATTATCTTCAGAAATCCACTTTTTTCATGTCTCTCTGTCCTTTTAACTTTTATTAATTTTTCCGCTCCTTCAATTTCTTATTGTATCTTATTTACGAATTAACAATGAAGTACAGCATTTAAGAAACTGTCTTTGTATCTCACCTTTATTCTCCAAGTTTTCAGATAGTGGGCAGGCCTTTATTCTGCAGTAAGAAGGCCCATGAGGGACAATTAACAGGCACTAGCCTGGCAAGTCTTTAATAAGGCTTTTCGTTATGGGACTCATTCTTGCCAGGCCATTTTATAACAGCTTCCTGGATTTCATTGTAGATCCTCAGATAATAAAACCAGAAACTTCCTAGGGCCACTTCCATACATGTCAATAAACTTTATCATATGAACAGAATAGAGAGCACGGAAATCAACCTAAGTCTCTACAGCCAATTACTATTTGACACAGGGGGCAGGAGCAGAAATTGGAGTAAAAATAGCCTGTTCAATAAATGGTGTTGGGAAAGCTGGACAGGTACATGCCAAAAAATGAAACTAGACCACCAACTTACACCATACACAAAAATAAACTCAAGATGGATAAAAGACTTAAATGTAAGTCATGACGCCATAAAATTCCTAGAGGAAAACATAGGCAGTAATTTCAGATACCTCATTCAACAATATTTTCACCAATATATCTCTTAGGGCAAGGGATATAAAGGAAAGAATAAACAAAGGGGACTATATAAAATTAAAAATCTTCTAAATGGCCAAACGTCAGCAAAATAAAAAGAGAACCAACCATATGGGAAAACATATTTTCCAATGATACCTTGGACAAGGGTTTGATCTCTGAAACATATGAAGCACTCAAATGACTCAACACCAGGAAGACAAATCCAAAAAAAAAAAAAAAATGGGCAAAGGATCTGAATAAACACTTCTCCAAGGAGGACCTACAGAGAAGGTCCATAGACTTGTGGAAGAATGCTCTACATCACTAGGCATCAAAGAGATGCAAATTAAAACCACAATGAGATACCACTTCATACCATTCAGAATGACCATCGCTAACAAATCAACAAATGACAAGTGCTGGCGAGGATGTGGAGAAAAGGGAACCCTAGTGTCCTGTTGGTGGGAATGCAGACTGGTGCAGCCACTGTGAAAAATGGTATGGAATTTCACCCCCAAAACTAAAAATGAAACTGCCTTTTAATCCAGTGGTCCCACTGCTAGGATTATACCCTAAGAATCCTGAAACAAAATTCAAAAGAACGTATGCCCCCTATGTTCATAGCAGTGCTATTTACAATAGCCAAGTGCTGGAAGCAGCCTAAGTGCCCATCTGTAGATGAGTGGATCAAAAAACTGTGGTATATTTACACAATGGAAAACTATGCAGCAAAAAGAAAGAAATTGAAGGGGCGGAAAAATTAATAAAAGTTAAAAAGACAGAGAGACATGGAAAAAGTGGGTTTCTGAAGATAATTTCTAGATTCCAGAACTGAGAGCCAATAAGTTTCTTCTGTTACTTTAAGCCATCCAGTTTACAGCACTTCATTATGGCAGACCTAACAAACTATTAAACTTTCCTTTTTATGTATGTTTCAAAGAAGTTGTATATTAAAATCTACAGGAATAAACTTGCCAGGATTTTTATAAAACATTAGTAAATTAATTTCAAGTAAACAAACTGTTTTTATACAACTTATTTTCAATTTATAATACAACTTCTGTGAACTTCTTGCCTTAAATCAAAGATTACTAGAATTTCATAAAGTAACTAAAGTCAAGTGAATTTTAATGAGTTGGTATTGAGGTCAGTTTTTCGATCATGTGCAAAAGAGGGCTAATATGAAAAGATTAAAAATTGTCCGGATAATAATGTCATACTTTCCAAAAAAATAATGCCCCATCCAAGTGATCAACATATCCTTTAACCAATGCTTTATAATAGAGAATTACATTAAACATAAAAATTAACATTTTAAAAGTAAAATAATTGCTAGTGATAGCCTAATTTACTAGGCTTCTGAGATTTTAGAATAGTTTGTCATAGTAAATATAAAGAAAATTGAAATTATTAACTTTATGCTTACAATAAAAATCAAAGAAAAATTTATTATACAAAGTATTAATCACTTTAGAAGTTAGAAAATACAAAATAAAAGTTTAATATCAATTAAATCAATTTAAGTCATTACCTAGTTATTAGATTCCCTCTAGTAGTTCTACACATATGCTTTAAGTGTGTACAAGTTCATCTATATTACATATATATATGCAATTATATATTAAACATATATACAACTGCTTCAAACCCTATTAGGTAATTTCCACTTCTGATATTAAGTAAAGGTTTATGGCTAACTTAAATTGTACTCTAAAAATAAATTAAGTTGAAAGAAGCTACATATTTAAAAAAACATGGCAAAAATGCAAATATTTCAATTAAAAATATTTGATTTTTTCTTAATCAGCAATTAGAAATAACTTTATATTTCAACACAGCATTATAACTTTCATAGATATTTTCTTATAATAAAGATACATATATATCTGCCATTTCTACTGTCCAGCTAGGACAGGAGGTCATAGGCTTTACTTAAATGGTCATTTTAAAATACTTTCTTTCTTTAACTGCTGTGATTTCTGAATTTCAGTAGCATCGACTGTCATAAAACGTGAGTGATTTCCTAATTCCTGGTTCAAAAGAGTGTCATTTGAGAAAAAAAAAATGACTTGGGTAGAAAAAAATCTCAATTCAACTTCTTAAGTATATCAGTTATTAGACATTATACAACTGCTAATTGATATAACTGCCAATTCTTAAAAATGGACATTCAATGCTTTTGAAAAGCAGATGTGTTTAAGATAATTGATAGATATATGACAAACAATGTTAAAGCACATTCAGATGGCAGTCCCCTGAAAGAGAAGTGCCTAAAATTTTACTTTGTAGAGGACATCTGATAACTTTACTCATCTGTTTTGACTTCAGATAACAGAAAATGATTTTTCAAAAGGGAATAGCCTTCCCTGAATCATAAAGTAAATCTGGTTTGGGTGTACTCACCTTCTTCTACACATTCAATGCTGGAAATACTATCTTGCTGATCAGAGCACTGTATCTCTTAGTACAGAGTAGTTGCTCAAAGATGTACATATCACCAAACATAAGCTTACACACCTCACCAATGGGAGTTTTACAAAATTATTTTAATGAGGCAATCTTCAGAGAATATGTACGGTAAAGGCACTCTAACCTTGACTGTGCTGGGACTACCATGTGTGGCTCAGGATAATGCCAACAAGGAGGAAACTATTTCCTGAGATGGAATCAGATACAAAAGATGGATATCCTCTATTTCTCTGGGTTCATTGGGGAAATTCCACCTGTTCTATTGACATAGATACCCAAGACCAAATTTACTACCATGTACCATAGCATGATGCTGTTGGAACAAATTTTAGCCAGGCCTGAGAGTAAGCTGTTGAAATGATGATAGATCTGGGAAATTGCAGTTGGATTCCTCCAGGCAGGAACACTAAAACCAAGCTGCTGCTTCCTGCAACTTGTCCCTGGGCATTCTGACTCCTCTCTACTAGGAAGAACCTAATGCCAGTTTCCCAGATCTACCATCATTCCATCTAGCAGCCTCTGTGTCAGGGTGACTATATCCAGGATCCCTGCCTCCACACGCATGTATTTTCATTTTCCTAGGTCACTCTTATCTAAGAGAATTCCTTCTGTGTAAGTTTTACACAGCTCAGGTTGGCTGCATGACACCTTTGTAACTTTGTGTGTGTGTATATATATATAATATATATACAAGCCCCTGCTGTTCAGGTGGTGCAAATGCTTTGTCCATTACCCTCGTTGCTGCCACAAGACTGAAGGCAGATTGTTGCAGGAAGACAGATCTCTGGGTAGGGGCATTCTCATGCCCCACCACCCAGGTGGCATCCCATGACTCAGGAGACGATGAGCAACTCTCGTCTCTGCCTTCGGCTTTAGGCTGTTGAGGCCACTGAGTCGTGGAATCCTGGGTAAAACAGGTTCTGTTGTGTACTCCATCTGCTTCCTTGTTAATGAAGTCTTGATATGGAGCTGGCTTTGAAGATTAGAGTGTCTGCCTTGCTTCCCTGATAGGTGCTAGACATATCAATGATACTATCACTTATAAAATTCTCCTGTTGTTGGCTGGATTGTCACACCCCCTGTTCTATTTTTAGTAACTTTTGAAACCCTAATAAAAGGAGGATGAGGCTTCCCGCTCTCCGCTGATGGTCTGAGCGAGCCACAGTCCTCCGTTCGTTACTGGCCAATAATCCTGCCTGCTGGATTTATTTCAGCATCCGAAACCACAACCAACGCAACAGCAGATGATCTTGGCTCCTGTGACTCCTGTGTCCTCCTCACTCGATTCGAGAATAGACTGAAAGGGAGGTTAGATTACTGTTCTTGCCCACATCTGTGAGAAGGAACTTGGTATGAATTCCCCCTCCAACACTCCACTGTCATTTTTTTGTCTTGTTGAATCCAAAATAAACCTGCCTGGAGCTGGGCTCCAGTGCAATACAGGTCACTTTCAGCACTAGCTTAAAACCATTCCTAAAAGTATAGGAAAACCAGTACACATAATTAAAGGTACACAGGATCTCCAGAACATATGAGAGAGACCAGTAGGGTCAAACAATGCTCATAAAATAGTAAAGAAAGATTTTCAGGCATGGTGTTTAAGCCATTATTTGGTATTATAAGTAGTAGTCTTCTTTTGGGGCCTTCAAAGAGTAGGGTTTCCTGGCCTTTATCACAGAGATGCTAATTGGTGTGTAGTAATTCTATCCTTGGCTGAGTCCTTTATCTACATTTAAATTACTGGTATCAGTTTGTTAGTTTATGTCGGCTATATTCTAACAATCACAGCATCTTGAAAAGAATCATGAAATAAAATAACCAGATTTTCATTATAGAAAACTTTAATAAAAGTTGAAATCTAATCAAGCATAATCTTATGTTTACTAATAATTTCCACTAATATTAAGATTTATTTTTTCTGGACTTCCGGCCAAGATGGAGGCTTAGACGGACACGCTAGGTCTCCCTCTACAACTATAGTGGAATACAACTACTTCAAAACAAAGGATAACTAGAAATTCCAGAAAATAAAGCTACACGGAAGCCCAACATATGAAGTTATAAACCAGCGGTTGCCATTTGGGCAGGTAAGAGTTAAAGAAGGCAAAGCTGTTTGCGGAGCGGCAGGGCGGGGCGGCGAAAAATCCTGGAGGCATTCAAGCCCCTGGCGTGCGCGACTCCAATCAAGCCCCTGGCCTGCGCGACTCCGGGCGCTGGGGAGCAGCCGCAGCATCGCCTTGAACAGTGAGGCCCAGGGGGGCGGGAGGACGGATCCCGGTCTCCTAGCTGAATAACTGTGTGAATCCATCTTGGACCCCCGCCCCCACAGAAAGCACCACAGGCAGGCGCCGGCGGTCGCTGATTTGTGACGCGTACGCAGGCACTGCCCCCTGCCCCCGACAGCCGGCCCAGGAAAACAAAACGCATCTGTCAAAATGTGGCAGACAAATATAGAGATCCCGGTGGTGCAGCTCACCAGGCAGCAGATAGAGAACCTGACAGATGAACAGATAAGAAACCTGTCAGAGGCTCAGTTCTGGGCCATTGTTATCAGGTGGCTTACAGAATTCACAAAAGAGCAGGAAAAAGATATGAAAGAAGCGAAAAACTTTCATAACGAAAGGAACAAAACCACATACGAGACAGATGGTGAGGAATCCAGAGTCCATTTCAACAAACTGGAATATGGAGAAGGAACAAGCAGTCAACCAATGCAGCGAGAGGAAATGGCAAGCAACAATGAGAGGATCAGAAACCTCTGGGACAGCTATAAAAGGCCCAACATAAGAATCATTGGTTTGCCAGAGAATGAGGAAGATGAACTAGAACTTGAAAAATTGAGTGAAAATATAATAAAGGAGAACTTCCCAGACTTGAGGAAGGGAATAGACTTGCAGGTCCAGGAAGCAAGGAGAGTTCCCAAGAGACTGGACCCAGGGAGAACCACTCCAAGACACATTATAATCAAAATGTCAAAAATTAAAGATAAAGAGAGAATCTTAAAAGCAGCAAGAGAGAAGAAAAGAATTATGTACAAAGGGGTCCCAATTAGACTATCAGCTGACTTCTCAAGGGAAACCCTACAGACAAGAAGGAACTGGCAAGAAATATTCAAAGTAATGAAAATCCAAAACCTACAACCACGAATACTCTATCCAGCGAAATTGTCATTCAGAATAGAAGGACAGAGAAAGTGTTTCCAGGACAAAATAAAACTGAAAGAGTTCATTAGATCCAAACCACTGTTATATGAGAAGTTAAAGGGACTGGTTTAAAAAACAGAAGCTAGGGAGATGAAACAAAGGCAAACGAAACAGGCAACGAGAGTGGAAAAGGAACTGTGGGTAAGGGAAACATAGTGGGGGGAGGCCAACAGGGAGGGGGAGTGGGGAGAGGGAGGGAGATGATATAGGAATTGGGGATCATGGTAGGAGGGAATGGAATAGACGGAGAGAGGTTGGGAGGAACTGTAAGCACAACTAATGGACATAATCTAAAAGGGGGGGACAACTGGAGGGAGGGGGCCACCGGGTGGAGGGGAGCAGAGGGAAGGGAAAGTGGCACAAATGTAATATTTTAATCAATAAAACACATTAAATCTAAAAAAAAAAAAAAAAAAAAAAAGATTTATTTTTTCTGTTTCCTGTATTGTATTTAGTATTGGTTATTTAATTGGGCCCTGAGAAATCTGCAGTAAAAAAAGAAAATTAAGTATGTTCAAAGGTTACATAATGTAACATATTTCATCAGGAAAGTTTTACTATTATCTCCAAGAAGGGCTTTCCTTTACCCCCAAATTGGGAATTAACTCACCCTAAGATCCAGTCAATGCCATTATAACTGCCATTTTCTGTTCTTTTCATGACTGATGCCCAGTGAAATATATCAGGTCACTTACTCACTTTTAGCAATTATACGGCACATATTCCTCTAGTTCTCACTTTTAGGATTATATATTGAAAAAATGTGGGTCACCCAAAATTTACAATGAGTTGTATAAACAGCAGATAACCCATATTTGTTCCTTTATAACAAAAGAATATAAAATAAACTGATTTCGTTACCCCAAAATATATGCAACAAAATTTACAACTGAATGGAAAAAATATTATAACTTTTTTTTTTTTATATGTAATGACTGTAAGTAATCGGTTTATTACACAGATTAATCATTCTTGAACGTACAAGCTCCAGAGGAGCAACTGGGTCTTTAAATATACACAAATATTTCCATCAAATGAATTTTCACCCTTTTCCATAGAGACCTAAGCAGTTAAAAACATAAGAAAAATAAGAGCTATTAGCTATGTATTAACTGAGAAACCACATACAAACCAAAGAATATGGAAGAGAAAAAGAGGGACGGAAAGGATGAGGGTTAAAGGGTGGGGAGGTGTAAGAGGTGGGAACAAAGCCTGTCACACTTTATGTGCTGATAGCTCCAATCCAGTTAAACTTAGACCTTAAAATGGTTGATTTTAATCTGGTTGGTCATAACTTTCACCTAAGACGTAGGTCCTTGAGCATAAAATGAATACAGAAACAGCTTCATGTTCTTCGCATTCCTTTTCATTTGTTTTGAGTTTAAAAGGATTCCACTTAAAAACCATCTCCTATAACTCAGTGGAGCTTTTCTTCCCCACCCAAGCATACACCATACACACCACCCCTCACCTTGCCGTTATCCAAATTAAAGTCAATAGGAAAGCTTTTAGTCTCACACCTAGGTTATGCCTGGAGAACTGGCTTGTCACACACACACTTCTCTGCTAGGAGGCAATGTTGGTACAGAAGTACAGTATTTCTAGTTTGTTGTTCCAAGTATGTACAACACACAGCACTGCTGTATCAGGTAAACATGTGCAAAGGGGAAGATGAGGCGTGGGCTCATAGAAAGCAGTCAAATGGAAATCAAAAGGACTTTCTCTTTCAGAGTTCCCCTATCTTTATTTGTAGAGGTTATCCAATAATTTCTTTAATTGCATCGCATACTTCTGAGCCCATTCCCAAGCTATTCTGTTGTACTTTTCTCTATCTGTTTTGTAGATCCGAGCAATCTCAGGCACTAAGGGATCATCTTTTGAAATAGTTAATGCTGGAGACCACTGTGACCGTAGAATATCAAGACAAATGCTGCCATTACTGTTAATATTTGGATGATAAATTCTTGTTGTAAATGCAACCTTAGGTGGTTTGAAGGGGTAATCTGTTGGGAAATGAATTGTCAAGAAAAATACTCCACCCTGACAGGGACTGTCGTTTGGCCCCATTATTGTAGCTTGCCAATGTATTATAACTTCTATTCTCACTTATTTTTATCTCTATTCTGTTTGTATTCTCTACTCTTCTCTATATATTAGCTGTAGTACATGTATACAAATATACAAAAATCCATACACCTATGATTTATGCACATAATTTTCCAACAGGGTAGATGGTATAGTGTTTGGAGAACATTTCCAAGGAAAATAAAAATTATTTGCCTATAATGAGACTGATGTTTCATTTTAAATTTTATTTATGAATTGTTCAATAAATATTTATTTAATATCTAATATGTATCCTTAATATAAATTGAGGTGTTGTATATTAACCAGTTAAAATAAAACTGAACAACCAACACAAGATTAAAACATAAAAAATCTCTATCTTCATCGAGCTTTACAGTCGGCCTTAGTTGAAAAGCTCATAAAATGAATATTGGAAATATCTACAGGTTGTCTCCATTTCCCCACTTCAGAAAAAGCACATTTTTGTATCAACCGTAATCACTCTCTGGACCATAATTTTCATGTTCCTCTTTTTACCTGTTTAGAAACTTTGAAAGAGACTATGGATACATTTCATTGCATAAACTGTAAACTTCATTTTGATTGTCACTACAAAATTATTTTGGATGATGGAAATTCTATCACATTGTTCCTTCCTAATTACTTAGAGTGGATTTTGTTTCTGTAATTACATAGTCAGTCACTTAATTGAATAGGCAAACGCTAGTGAATTGTTCTGGAGTATTTAAGCATCATGTGTTCCCAATTACCAGGAAAGAATCTTGAGCTAAAAAGAGAAGAAACTGTCCTTTATTTAGCACTCTACTATGTTTCACATCTTTCATATATATTTTCTCATTTTAACCTTACCAACCTGAAAATCAGACTTGTTATCCCCTTGTCTTAAAGAAGCTTGTCTCAATTCTCTCAGTTCTGTAATGACTCTTGAGACCCCATCATCCATCTATAACTTTATTCCACATCATAACAATCAAATATGCAGTTGAGAAATTGAATTTGACACAAGTGACTTTGAGCCACTTTATTTCACTTTAAAACATACTCTCTTTGTTCATCTTGAATTGTTCTGTACAACCAATTTCTTTCCACGTTGTTAATTGAAAGGTTGGGCCTGAAAGATTGCTTATTTCCTGTGTTCTGAGGAAAGAAAGTACTCACTGGTGATTTCAGGACTGTAGTTTCATTAAATTTATGTTTTATGAATTTAACATTTGGCTATTTCTGTAACTTTCCTACTAATATTAGAAACTGATCAACATGGCTGCCTAATTTTAGGAGCCTAAATCAAAAATTGGCCTTTCTGAATTTCTGTTCACATCAATTCTACCTCATTTCCTTATGCATTATACATCATTGGTCACAAACCTTACTCTGCAAATCAAAAAAGGTATCAGGCAGTGCTGACTGAATACATCTGACTAGATTCATTAAGTAGTGTGTACAGGGCTTGGTGCAATGATTTCATTTCTACAAAGTATATATTTAGTTTTTCTTCCCTCAGTTTATAGAAATGTACCACAGTCAAATAACTAATTTGTTTATGTAAAGAAAAAAAAAAAAAGAAATAAACCAATAACAACATACAAGTCGTCTAGTAAGCAATGCAAGGGTAGGATTACTAATTATGAAATTCAAAGATTGCTATGTAGCTATACAAATATATATATATAAACTGAACTGCAAAGGCGACATATTAAGCTACACGTTAATTTCTATTGAACTAATGAAAGATATATGATTATGTATGTGTCAGGGCATCCTTGCTCTGAGAAATCACCCAGAGACCAGTGTGGGATTAGGCAATGGGTTTTTTTGAGGGAAAAGGAGGGGCAGGGGAGGAAGGGAGAGGCAGCTCCCAGATCAACTCAAGGGCCTGTAGGAGCAAGGGGAATGGGGAATGGGGAATGGGGACTCCCGGTCCTCCTTGTGGGCCCGTAGGAGTCCTACCCGCACTTCTGCAGGCACCATTTTTATACTTGTCAACCACACATTTTGGTGAGGGTGAGTTTGCTTATCAACATATTTAGATCATTTACATCTGATTGCTCATACCCCCTGTCCCCCACCACACACACACACATGCACACACACACACACACACACACACACACACCAGGTTAGTTAACATATCGAGCTAAGTTCATTACCATTTCCCCTGGGAATGGTTTCAGTCCATCAACACATTTTTGGGAACTGCTAAGTCCATCAGCATATCTTTGGGAATGGCTAAGTCCAGGGCCAGGTTGATTGGCATATACCAAAAGTCCAGGCGTGCATTCTAGCTGCCTCCATGTTCTGACAGTATGTATAATGTTTAAATCACACATTAACTGCAAATTACAAATGCAAAATGAGATGTCTGGATTGACCACATGGAATGCATGCTTTAATATATTAAGTAATCCAACAAATAATACTATTTATAAATTAAATGTTATTTACTCTGACAAAAAAAAAAAAAGAAACACCAAAAGCCCACTTAGATAACAATATTGTTTGTCTTAACATTCTCTTATTATCTTACTACTTGCTACACATGAAGATATTATTTCAAACATTTATCATATTTGTTTCTCTTACATCCCACCTTCTCCCTGGAGCCTCTTTTAATTTGCATAAGTTAAACAATTAGCAATCCTTTGTTCAACCGAATACATCACAACCTGAGCCATTGAGTACTGAGCACCTGTGTGAGAAATGCTCACAATAAAACACTGGGACACAGGATTTCAGCAGTAACTGAGGCAGTTTATTCACAGATCTGTAGGTCCAGGCGCAGGCAGATTAAAGGTGCATGCCAGAAGAGGGCGCTGGCTGTTTTTATCCCTAATGCATCTAAAGCCCCCCCCCTCCCCTTTCCCCCTCCCCTTCCTTCTCCTTCCCTGTTTCTCCCTGCTGGATACTCTGGAGTTACAATCTAATTCGATTATCTAAATGCCCCTTTTGTATCTAAATACTTCTTTGTGATTTGTAAATATGCTAATACTGTCAACTCTGGCTAAGAGACCCTCGAATTACACTTGCCCTTTGTTACTAATGATTTTCTATTGGTTTGTGAGTCACTATTTCCTTGTTTCTTACACCTGTTGTCAGTCTTTGTTTAATCTGTCTCCACCTTTGAAATAAGAGCTTTAGAAGGGAAAGGACTGGCTCCTGTGCCACAAGAAAAACCGCAGTGCAAAACTGCATGGCTCTCTAAGTGAGATGAAGAGCTACACATCGATACACGTGATAACTACAGAACAAATATAACATAAAATTAAAGGAGCTTGGTAACTTCCTCTGGCAATATATGACCTGGCATAATGAGGTCTCTAGCTAATAACTTCAAGATCTCAAAACTTTCTCATAGTTGTTCAGTTCCTTTTTCCACCTCCCAGAAGCATATGCCATAATTCCACCAGTCAATAAATAAAGAACACAACTTCCTAAGTTGATTCTTGATCCCATACCCTTGAATGCTTATTGAGCCAATAAAGTATTGTGAGAGTCACCGTTGTGTTGAACCAGCCTATTTGACCTATCTCAATATACACATTTCTCTTTGAGGTATAGTTTTACTCATTTTTCATTGTTTGAAAATCTCAGTACACACTTTTCTAGAGGCAAATGTGAAAAAAGTTTTGTAAAAACAAAGCATGTGCATAAAGTCGTGGGTGAAAGATTTTGTTTTTCTGTGCCCAATTGCTTGCAGCTGGGGCTTCTTTTTCCAGCAACAGACCATGGTGTATATTAAACCAGGCAGGGCTTGGCTTTTCCTTCATTATTATAAAAGCTTTTAGCAATGTCAGCAGACAAGCCAGGTTTTCCTGCTAAGCTGCATGAAGCTATTTTACTGATTCTGTAATAAACTATGTCAGATTCATTTTCATATACCACACACACACACACACACACACAAAGCTTAATGCTATTCAGGGCAATGAGTTTGGCTCTGTTTTCTTTCCTTTTCTATCCTCTCTTTTTCCTAGGAAATATGTTAAAAACATAAAAATAAAAAGGTTTTATATACTATATATAGAGAGAGATGGAAATACACACATATATAAATGTTAATTTAATATACTACAGCTGATGATTACTTTCTACTCTGTGATATAAAATTAGTGTCCACATTTAATACATTTTAGGATTCTTTTCTGTTGTGGATGTCAACTTAAATTTGACAATCACTCTAAAATTTAAAACTTAATTCTCAGACTTCACAGATCATGAGCTATGCATTTATATGTATTTATTGTATTATTCAGCTTGGGCTATCCTAATGAACTTTCATAGACTGGGTAGCTTAAATAACAACAATGAATTTTCTCACTGCTTCATGGCTAGAAGTCTGAGATCAGGGTGCCAGTATGGTCAGGTTCTGGTGAGAGCTCCCTCTAGTCAGGCAAACAGCCACCTTCTTACATTTTCTTCATGTGGTAGAGGGACAGAGGGAGGGTTGGAAGGAGGGTGAGAAATCTGTTCCTCTTCTTATAATGTCACACTCCTATCTAATTAAAGCCTTGCTGTTATGATTTCATTTACCCTTAATTACCTCCTAAGGATCCCTTCCCCACATACAGTCCTGAGACAAGATAGTAAGAAGCTAGGAAAATTCTTGGGCAACTGTTATGGAAAAACTGAGACAAGAATATTAAACAAAGCCAAAGAGTCTGATCAATTTACAGCCAATTGGTTAATCCTAAACTCTGAGGGTCCCCCAGAGACTTGCAACCAGGGGAGCTGCATCTTGACCCAGATTTATCCCCTAATCCTGTTTGCAGTCGCCCTTTTCTCTGACTTCCCAGTGAGCTAACAGCAGCCTCACCTTGGTTCACTTCTGTCTCTGTGATGTCACTTTCCAGTGAGCTGACAGCAGCTCCATCTTGGCTCCCTCCTTTCCTATAACTTCTTTAGGGAGCCAAAGCAGAGTACTGCCTAGGCTTTCCTGTTATTTCTTCTACCCTAAGTTCTTCCTTTGTCTCACTGTCCAAACTTTAATAAATGTACTCTCAAAATCACCTGGACTCCTGTTGTGAAATCTTTCCTAACATAAGATCAAGAACCCACACACTACAGGCCAGCCTGAGGCAGACCCTCTCCAGGCCAGTCCCTCTCTGGTACAGTCCCACTGGAGTTTAGGGCTTCAACATATGAATTTGGAGACCACACAATTTAGTCCATAGCATCTATATGGCAAGCTCACTATTTTCTATGCTTTGTAAAACAAAACAATTTTTCAAGTAGTCTATGAGTATATACATTTGAGTATCTGTCATTTACTTATCCTATATAACTTTTATGTTCAAATGCGTTTTATTTAGAGTGGTGAGGTCAAATATATTGTGTGTTTTTTCTTCAGTGTTATAGAACAATATAATATTTTAACATATGTATACATATATACACCCCTGATAAATCATCACAATTTATATTATTAACATATCCAACACTGTTGTGTTTCTCATTACTCTTTGTCTTGCATCTGTAAAATTTCATACAAATACAATCCCACAGAATGTAGTTTGGAACAGGGTCTGGGCTATTTTCAAACAATAAAATTACTTTTATCCTCATCTATGTTTTTAATGCATATTGCTTATTCCTTTTTGTTCTTGGGCAATGTTTAATTTGTGGCCATCCATAACAGAATTTACTTGTCAGTTTACCTATTGGTGGACACTTGTTATATATATATATATATATATATTTTTTTTTTTTTTGCAAATATAGATGCTATGCACTTTTATATATACATATTTATGTAAATATATGCCTAAATTCCCCATGGGTAAATATTTATATTTTTAACATTTTATTTTTTATTGTAATTTTTCCATTACCATTTAATCCCTTTTTACCTCCCTCCCTTCTGCTATCACCACACTGTGTCCAAGTCCATGAGTCCTTTTTCCTTTTTGCTCAATCCCTCCATTCCCTATATGCCTCTCCCTAGCTGTCATCCTGCTGTACATCTATGAGTCTGTCTCTATATTCCTTGTTAGCTCAGTTTGTTCATTAGATTCCACATGAGTGAAATCATATGGTATTTTGTCTTTCTCTGACTGGCTTCCTAGGGTAAATATTTAAGAGTGGAATTGTTGGCTAGTATGGAAGGTGTATGTATAACTTTTAAAAAATATTCAAATGCTTTTCCAAAATACTTATACCATATACATTTCTGCCAGCTGTGTATGAAAGGTCCAGTTGCTCCAAAATTTAAATAGCCTATTAGGTGTGTTGCTGTGTCTCACTGTAGTTTTAATTTGCATTTCCCTACAGATTAATATTGTGCACATATTATGTACTTATTTGTCATTCATATAGCTTCTTTGATAAAGTGCATTCTTAACTCAATTTCTTCTTGATCTAGTTTTTAGTGATTTGATTTATTATTATTCAGTTTTGAGAATTTTATAAATATCACAAATTTAAGTCCTTTGTCAGACATGTAACTTATAAGTAATTTCTTCCAGGCTGTGGCTTGTCATTTCAGTCTTTTAACATTATCTTTTGAAGAGAAAACATTTTTAATTTTGACAAAATTCAATTTAACTTTACTTTCTGTGGTATTAAATTTTCCTTTTTATCTTAATTTTTTTACTGTTTATGCTATTACAGTTGTCCTCACTTTTTTCCCTTTCCCTATAAAGCCTCAAGCTTATGATATTGTATCAAAGAAATATTTTCCTATGAGTATCAAAAAAATATATATTTCCCCATATTATCTTCCAAAAGTTTTACAGTTTTAGGTTTTGCATTTAAGCCTATGTTCTATATTTACTGCAGTTTTGCATATGGTTCAAGTTATAGATTAATGTTTGTCTCTGTATATTTATTAATGTATGCTTATCATAGTATGAGTATTTATTAATGTTTATCTAAGTATATATGTATGTATATCTACCTACCTATCTCAAATGGTCCTACAACATTGTGAAAATGTTTGTCTTGAGTTAATATAAGAGCAATATTGACTTCATAGAAGGAGCTGGAAAGTACTTCCTTCTCTTCAATTTTTTGAAAAAAGTTACATAAAATTGATATTAATTATTTTTAAAATAATATCAGTGTTACCGGTGAAACTATGTGTGCTTATCTTTTCAACTATAAATCTGATTTATTTAATACAGACAGGCTTATTCAGCTAATCTCTTATTAAGTAAGCTTTGGATTTGTTATTTTTGAGCAATTTTTCCATTTTTTATAAGTTGTCAAATATGTTAGCATAAAGTTACTGATAATATCATAACTTTTTAATATCAGTAGAATTTGCAGCAATGTTACCTCTCATTTCTTATATTAGTAATGTGTCTTCTTTCTTATTTTTCCTGATTAGTTTGGTTATAAATTTATTAATTTTTATTCTTATCTGGAAGGACATGTTTTTGGTTTCCGTTATTTACTTATTATTTTTCTGTTTTCTATCGTACTGATTTCTATACTGAGCTTTATTATTTACTTTCTATTGCTTACTAAATGTTTTTCTTTTTAATTTGATCTATTTTTTAACTTGCCATTTTAAAGTGCAAAGTCATTATTTGAGACTCTTCTCTTTTGTAATAAAGATATTCAATCCTATAAATTTCACTCAAAGACTTACTTTACCTTCATTTCACAAGTTTGGTATGTACTATATTTGTTTTCTTTATGTTAAAAATATTTTCTAATTGTCATTTTGATTACATTTTTAAACTATAGGTTTAAAAGTATATTATTTAGTTTCTAAATGAGAATTTTTCAAATTTATTTTTTATTTATTTCTATTTATTGCCTTTGTGACCTTAGAACATGTTTTCTGTGATTTGATTCTGTGGAGCTCCTTTTAGATTTGACTTATAGTTCAGAAATGATCCATCTTGGTAAATTTTTTTCTGTGCACTTGAAAAAAATTGTATTCTATTGTTATTAGTGGAGTATTCTATAAATGCCAATGAGGTCACAATGTGTTATTAGATGACAAAGCATTTATAAATATTGTATACCTATGCTAAATTTATCAATCTATCACTATTAAATAAACCTCTTAGACTTGTTAATATTTTTACTATAAAATTGATTTTATCTAACATCAATATAATCACCTCAGTCTTCTTTGGCTAGTCTTAGCATAGTACATACTTTTCTTCCTTTTACTTTTAACCTACTTACGTGTTTAAATTTAAAGTTGTTTTTGGCAACATATAGTTTTAGTTTTGCTTTTATCCAGTTGGACAACATCTGGAAAGATCTTTAAATTATGTAACCTTAGTATAAATATTGATAGAATTGTGTTCTTATGTAGAATCTTGCTATTTGTTTTATATTTATTCCATGTTTATTCCTATCAAAACTTTTTACCTTCTTTCTTGCTAGAAAGAAAGCAAAGAATTTGGGTGGCACTCCTCTAACATTGTAGACATTTTCTATTCCATATGCTGGCCACCTGCCACATGTGGCCAGTGAGACTTGAAGTGGGGAATTCAAATTGAAATATACATCAAGTGTCAAAGACTTAGAAAGTAAAATAAAATATATCATTACTTATAAAATGTTTATAAAAGGCCAAGAGAAAACTCATTTGATTTTGCAGGCCTACAGTCTCATAACTAAACAATGTTGCTATTGTAGCCTAAAAGCTACATATACATAATGAATGGTTATAGCTTTGCTTCAAAACAACTTTATATACAAATTCTGGAGAATAGAAGATTAGGCCTGTGGACCTTGACGTAGCAACTCCTTTTACAGACAATAATTTTGAGAACTGAAGCCATGTAAGTGTATAAGCAAGAAATAAAAGGAAAAAGCCTTAGTACCTGATTGTATTGGGGGCTACCATAGCAGCCCTTGACAGACTATTTTTAGGTATGAGAAAAATAAACTGCTACCTAATTTAAGCCACTTTTTAAATATATGTAGTTAAACCTAGTTCTAACTATATTCACATTCCAGGATTCTATTATATGATTTTCCAAGTTTAAAATTTATAATTCCTCAGTTCATCAAGCCCAAACTTAGCCACTTTTATGTTCACTTTTGTATTTTAATTAATATTTAACATCATTTTTATATCAACAGATAACCAGTAGATTTGTTTTATATTCAATTTTAATGAGTCCTACTTAAATAAAAATTATGTGCAAAGAAGTGTGTATCCTTACAGTTTCTACATTATGAAAAATTACTCATTGGTATATTTTCCATAGTCTTATTATGTTGTGTTTTTGTTATATAATTGTGGACTTGCACAGGTTTTTGCATGAAAATATATTAATATATTAATCCCATGTGTGTGCCTTTTGGTTACATGTACTAACTCTTAACAAAGTTAAATTATTTTAATGGTTCATTTGGCCTCTTATTGGTGAAGGAGTCTTGTTTCTAGCTTAAGCAATTTCTTTTGCACAAAATTTCCTTCTTTAAAAAAGTATCTTTTGACTGAGTTATTGCTTAAAAAATGTTATATAGGTTTTCAATAGGTCACAACCATGTGTAAATGGTTTTTATAAATTTCTCAATTTGGGGACAAGATTTTTTTGGTCTAACTTGTGGACTTAAGATTTTTTTCTTTGTATATATATATATATATATATAATTTTTTTTTCCACATTGGAGCACAATGTTTCTATGTAAATAATTTTTTTTCATTCTTTATCCATGAGCACCAGGCTTTGCTCACTTAAAAAAAATTAAGCCACATTAAGGAATGAATCTTCTTTTTTACAATAATGTTAAAATTAACTGTTTACATTTTTTAAAGCATTGTAGTTCTAAAAAATAAGCTGTTTTGTTTTGTGTTGTTGGATTTGAAAGCCTTTGAAAATATTGATATAATATATTAATGAAATAACATCTGGGGCAGTGCTACCCTGATTATGTTGATGGTTAGCATATGTTTCTGAAAATCAAATAGTTTATTAAAAGTTGGTTGCCAACAACAAGAACAAAAATAAAATCATATCTGAGTCTATTTTTAATCCTAGTTACATGTACAAATTACATGGCTTTTTGTTAAATTTGTATCATATGTCTGCTAACATCAGATGACCTGACAGTTCAAACCAGCTTATCTGTGATTAAATAAAGCCAGACTTAACATTTTCTAAATGATAGAGCAGGAAAATAAATAGGACTAAATGACCTATGAGTTACCAAAATTTTGTGTAGAATTTATGCTAATAATAGTTTTATAGAAGAACAGTAGGACCCTAGAGCTAAAAGATTCTTCTCTGTTCATAAATAAATAAGTCAAAAAATTCCCATCTTCTTTGAGTAAGATTCCAACAATCTACATCAAGGGAATAATATGGAGCCAAGACAATTAAAACAAAAATAAGACTCAGAGTATTATTAGGGACTACACTTCATACCCTTTGGGAATGATATCCATAAGAAGAGGAGCACAAGTAGGTTAAATAGCAGTACACTTCATTCATTGCACTATGATTTGCTAAGCTCATCTTCCAATTGTCATGATACCTTGCATTCTAGAAAACTTTATCCCACTTCACAGATAAAGAAACAATCAACATGTCTAATGTTGCCAAGCTAATGCATAGATTTAAATTTAAGTTTGGTTAATGTGAAAACTGATACTTTGACAACACAGTCCATGGTAGTAGGTGATGAATACACCTTTCTGAGAATTAGTCTCTTGCAGACAAAGGGTTTACTTTCAGGTACCAATGAGGAAAGAATGAATTGTCCAGTTGTCACAGCTTATATGACAGTGGTGTCAGTGAACTTACATATAAAAAAGCACCGAATGGATCTTCTATGTTGCAAGAAGTCATCTAACACAAATACAAAAGTGATATCTATAATTCTTTACTCATTTTTTCTTGTCATGGTATTATTGGTGATTATTTGAAATATTACCAGGGTGATACTGGTTTGAATTGGCTTTCAAACTCCAGAAATAAAACTGTTTATCTCTTTATCAAAATCTCAATTTCCAATGGCTCTAGCATTTACTACTGATTATCACACATTGTATTAATTTTTCTGATATAGCCATCTTCACATATTTTAAAAAAAATTTATTAAGGGTACATTCAAATGCCCAACAAATTCAATAACAATGAGTTGATACAAAATAAATACCATTACTATTAAGAAAAATTGGTATCTATCATCATCATCAATTGAAAAGCCTGTTGAATTACTGCCATTTGTGACAACCACGCCCAAGGACTGACTAACTCAGGGGAATAAATCTCATTTTGTCACATCAGCGTAAAGCTGATGAATATTCTATTGAGACACTTCCCTAAGACCTTCTCTAAACACCTACACTTTAAAATCCTCAAGGCTGGGGACCCCGGGTGGGTTTGCGCTTTCTCTCTCTCTTTCTGTGTGTCTCTCTCTTCAGAGCACACCCACTGCAATCTTCTTTTCAATTATACTTTCCTAAACTCCAATGGTCCCTCTTCTGCCTCTGTAACTTGTTTCCTGAGCCTACACAACCCAGATGGTTCACTTCTACTACCTCTGTAGCTTTCTAAACAGTCTCACATAATTTGAAAACAAAACAAAACAAAACAGAGAGAGGTACCTGTTGAGATACTCAAAATTCTTACTAGTAACTGCTCTTTTAATTCACACATATACACAAACACACTCATAGTAACTAGGTTAGGATGAGTTCTACAAACATCTGTAGTCTCTCTTTTCTTGTAACAAAAAAATCCTTTGACACTTAAGTCATGCTGAATCCTGTCCCTGGACTTCCCATTCCCTTACAACATTCTGGGTTCACTCTCAGAAAATCCTACTGTCCTTTCTTTTGATGAGACATCAATTGACTTCACCCACAGTGCCCACCTGCTCTTGTCCATAGCAAACATTTTTTCCATATGCTTTAACCATAACTAAATAAGGATTTAAGACCTTTTATTGACTGGGGGAGTTGCAAGGTATTCTATATGAATTAATAAATTCAGATGTGAATATAGGAAACATGTGTTGCCCAGTTGCACACATTAGCTTTAACACAATGCTTAAGTTGATTAGAATGACACTTACCTCAACACATCAACAAAATAAAAAAACTTCATCACTCTGCTCAGCCAAAATATTTCATTCAATGCGCACGCAATGTGTACATTCTTGCAGGTGTGTGCATCTTTGCATGTGTGTGCATCCTACACACCCTCACACTATGGTGCCTTGTTTTTACATAAATTAGTTTTTTAAATAGTAGTATTGCTTTCTGAAAGGAAAAAAAAGCATAAAGATAGAACTTTAAATGCTGTATCTCCTTGAAGTTCTCATGTAGCACATATTGAAGTACTAAAAGATTGGGGCCAATTTCTGATGATGTAAATGCTAAGGAAGGGAGTTTGAATATCTGTTGGGGAAAAAAAGATATTAATCCATTTGGATTTTATATCAAAGTCTCATGAAATTCTACTGGGATGTAGTATATCTGAAATTAATACAATACTTAACAGACTAAGGAAGATGGCAATACTCTGAAAGAGAGCTTCAATAAATGCAATGTAATTCTGGATTAATGGGTTTTTAAAGATTCACCAGGCGGGAATCCTTTGAAGAGTTTGACAGTTTTATTTTCTCTTTCAGTGGGTTTTATGATTTGCTTGAGAATTAAAATCATACTTTTCAGTTTCTCCTATATTGGGAAAAGCAGAACAACCTCCACAATATCCCAGCAAGTAAAAAGTTCGGTAAAGAGATACCTTATGACAATAGTGACAATGGTGCATGAAAATTTGTGATGGTGTAAGTAGTAATTATTTATACAACTTTCATCATATTGTCGATCTTCTGGCACTCCTAGTGCCAATACCAGCAGAGGTTTTAAAAAGGACATGACTGATTTGAAGCACAGGTGCTCATCTGACACAAATACAAGGATGAAGAATGGGAAGGAAATTGGCAAAGTAAAGGAGAAACAACAGATAGGAACAACAAATACTGTAGTTCCCTGGAGAACTGGGCAGGAGTACATAGAGGGACTTGAGAATGCTTGACCCTCTGTGAGCCCTGCATGACCTTGTTATTTCAAAACATCATTTCAATATTGTCCTGTGAAAACTGGATATTTAAACTGTAAAACCTATTGGGACTCTGCAGGACTCTTTCGATTTTTTTTAAACATAAGGATCTATTTACCAATCAAAACTGTGCAGAGTAAGCCTAGGCTGTGAGATACATACAATTTTTTCACAATATCTGGATAACACATACATAAATTTAATTTCTGATATCAATTCCTCCATTACCATAGGCTAGAAGCATTTTATTAAGTTACAAATTTTTGTGGCCAATTATAAGAATTAGGATGGGGATTTTTTATTTATATTAACTTCAAATCATAGGTAAGGTTTAGGAATGTGGACTGGTCATTTAATAGCACTTGACTGAGTTATTTAAACCATCTGTGACACTCTTATTTTCTGTAAAAAATATATATAAGTATCTATTTCAGGGGATTATAAAAGGATTAAAGGAAATAATAATAGCAAACACGAACACTCACTATATGTCAATCACTGTTCGTGTGTTAACTTATTAAATCATCATAGTAACTGTATGAGATAGGTTTTATTATTATCCTCATGAACAGAAAATATAATTGAGGCACATAAAAGTTAAATAACTTTTCCAAGATCCCATATTATGTAATAAAGCTTGGTATAAATCTAGACAGTCTAGGTCCAAATTATATATCTTCGAACATCATGCATTTTTTTTTAAGGTAGGGCATATTTGTGCTTAGCAAATGTCTGCTGTAAAATAAGCTTCCACGTGAAATCCATTTTTATGAAAAACTAATCCCATTTCATAGATAATTCAGTATAACTTTTTGAGAAGCTAAATTTCAATATAATTTCTTGTTTCAGTTCCAACATATAAAGAGCTTGGAGTCATCACTCCTATCCTTACAGTAAGAAAAAGATGCAAAGAGAAATGTCACTGAAAAGCAATGACTTCCCTTGGACTCACCAGACGATTGAGGTCACTGTTGGGCAAACAATGTCCTGAGATCTGGAGAGACAGGCAAATCCAGAGTCACAGCTGAGATCTGTTCATGAGAGTGAAAACCTCTAGGGAGTGGCTGAAGATTAATATGTACTGATGAGAATAAGAAACTTTGGGGACTTTATGGAAGGTCCCACATTTTTCAGGCTTTTATGTCCAGAGACTCCATGATATTCTCAAAGTGAAATTCCAAGAATGATTTCCTAGTCACACTGGTAGGGGCAAGGAGAAAGTAACCATAGAAATATGCCCAGATTGTTCTCCACAACAAAAGCCTACTTTCTAGGGGATCTTCTCTCACCTATAGGAAAAGCATTTATCCATTTCTAGCCCGATCCAGACTTCCCATTAAACTAAGGGGTGGGGAGCTAAAAGATACTTGTGAAGGCCACAGCTTAGGTACACAAACCTGACATTAAAAACAAACAAACAAACAAAAAAAAAAAACCCTGATATTTAAAAATAGGATTATAGAATGCTTCTTCCCATTCCTGCACCTAACCACCACACCAACAAGGCTCCAGTGTAATAACAGTGGATGAAAAAGCTGCAAGACACAGGGTCTACCTAAGGAGTAGTTGATAGTGAAGCCCAAAGGCTACAGGGGAGGCAAAAATAAGAACTGTAGTTAAAGCTTCTTGTACCTACAACTACAGAAAACATTAAATACAATCCAATGCCCAGAAAGATTACATAAAACCTCACAGTAAAGGCCTATTTACCTCAGTTGCTATTACCTAGTGTCAACAATAAATTACAAAACATGTTAAATGGTAAGGAAATAAAAGTATAAAGAGAAAAGCAAAACCATAACAAGACTCAGATAAGATACAGGATTTGAAATGATCAGATAACAAATTTAAAAGAACAATAGTTAATATGTTAAGAAGTTTTAAAAAAGAGTATATAACATGCAAAGACTGAGGAGTTTATAAGCAGAGGCAGAAACTTAAAGAACAAAAACAAAAAGAAATGCTAAAAATTAAAAACAATCTGCAACAAACTTGAAGAATGGCTTTGATAGGTTCAATAGTAGATTGAACACAGCTATAAAAGAATCAGTGAGCTAGGAAAACAATTAAGCCCTTGCTAAGATGGCGGTGGAGTAAGTAGCAGTGTTATCTGCTTGCTCCTATTGTGGAAAGCTTGGGAGACAGACAGGGAAATGAGTGAGTGAGTATAAACTTCGGACAGCTCAAGTGGGGGAGAGCGAGAGCAGAGGGGAAAAGGGCAGAAGGCTCGCCAGCACTCTCAGGAGGAGTAGCAGGACCCACCAGGCCCCTCGCTCCCACTGGACAGCACCCCAGAGGGACAGCTGCAGACTGGCTCACTGCCCGCCCCGAATCTGCTTGGAGATTGCTGACTATTGTGGGCAAGGGGACCAGCGGAGTCCCGTAGGGAAAAAATAGAAAGGTTTCCGTGAAGTGGCCAGAGGTGCAGGAAGACAGTGAGTGGCCCAGACTCTGAGAGACTGTATGATCTGAATTTGGGTGGAGATCCCTCGAACAGGCAGGTCTGGGCCGGCGACCCCATGCCCCCAGGTATGTGCATCGTGGTGCCACTTAAAAGAGAGAAGCAGAACTGGGCCAGGAGAACTGCATTAGAAACACAGTCTCAGACAGAGCTCCAGACTGGCGAGCAGGGCGCGCAGGCGAACGGGGAGACAGCGAGTGACCCAGACTTTGGGAAGCTGTGTGAACTGAGACTGGTGCTGGCAGCACCACATACTGGGCGCATGCATCTATCGCAGCGCCAATGATCGGAGAAAAGTGGAATTGGGCCGGGAAAGCTGTGTCAGAAACACAGTCTTGGTCAGGGCCCAAAGCAGGCGGGCAGAGCGCGCAAGCGAACAGAGAGGCACTGCAGGCCAGGGACGGACACAGCCCGGTGCTGCAGCTTGGAACACAGAGACTTCTTGGGAGAAGGACCGAAGGCAGGATCCAAAGCAGGGCAGGAACTAGGAACATGCTCACTGGTGCATCAACAGAACAGTGTTACTAAAGAAGCTTGAGGACTGCTGGAGTGTGCCGCAGGACAAGTGGGGAGAGACCCAATGCTGTGGCTCACAGCAGATAGTTACAGCAGGCCCCTGAGTGAGAGAAAAGCAGCCGCAGAAACCAGCCAGAGCTCCTCACAGCCAGCCAACCAGGAAAAAATTACAAACTCATGGAATTTTGGCCAGGTGTGGATCCAGAAAAAGAAGACTGCACACAAAGGCTGAACTGAGTAAAAACTTTCTTTTTAATTTTAAATTTAAATGAAAGAAAGAAGGAAAAAAATTTTTTTAAGGAGAAGAAAGGAGAGGAAGGGGGAAAAAAGAAAAAAATTTTTTTCTTTTTAACTATCTCTTTAATCTGTTTCATACTGTCTCTCCCTCCCATTCTTCATCTTTAATTGTTGTTTGTTTGATAGTTTTGTTTAGCCTCCCTTTCATACTAAATATATTGCATACAACTACTATATAAATCTTATATTATACACTACCACTTTCTTACTTTATCCTGCATTCTTCCCTCTCTCTCTTATTTTTATTTTTATTTTATTTTATTTTTTATTAACATACAATGTAAATATTACTTACTGTCTTGCATAGTCTTGACACTACTTGCTACTATTACTATTCTATCATTCCCCCCTTTCAAAAGTCATCTCTTTCTTCATTTAAAACAACTCTTAACTATTTCTCCTATAATATAATAGTCCTATCCTCTATACATTTATATTAATACTGGCTCATTTGCTACTGGTAGTGGAATAGAGGGTGGGGGATATTTCTGAGGGTGTGGGTTTCTTGCCTGGTCTATGTGTTTATGTTTTTAATAGCATCTCCATAAAAGAACTCAAGACAACGTGGGCAGAGTGACTCTCAATCAACTAGCCAGATGGAAGGTCTCACCAAAGAGTAATGGAAATATAACCAGACAGCATAAATAAATGACATGAAGAGTAACCCAAGAACGTCAGGCTCAGGAGATCAAAGAGGCTGCACCACTGAAACCCCTAGATCTCCTATAAAGAATCTCATACCACAGAAGTGGGAAATCAAAGCAGACAAATTTAAAAAACAAAAACAAACAAGAAGAATCCAACATGGTAAGTCATAGAAAGAACCTCCCATTGAAAGGAAAAGAAGAATCCCAGAAAGAGAGGTAGATGAAAGAGGCATAACCCAAATGTCAGACATGGAATTCAAAATAATGGTGCTGAAGAAGCTCAATGTACTTGAAAACCTCAAAAATAACTATGACAACCTCCAAGAAAGTTACCAACAGCTCCAAGAAAATTACAGGAAACTTGCAGAGAACTACACAAACATTAAAAAAATCATAGAAACTATTAATAAGAACCAGGATGAAATGAAGAATACAATCTCTGAACTGGAAAATACAGTACAATCAATCAAAAGCAAGCTAAACAAAGCAGAGGATTCGATCAGTGAGTTAGTGGATAATGTAGAAAAAAATTCACAGACAATACAACAAAAGGAAAAAATATTGGCAAGGAGTGAAGAAGGTCTAAGGGAATTACAGGACAGCATGAGACAAAATAATATCCGGATCATTGGAATACAAGAGGAGGAAAGGAAGAACAAGAAATAGAGGGCATGATAGGAAGAATAATGACAGAAAATTTTCCTACCCTGATGACAGGAGGGGTCATGCAGGTCCAGAAAGCACAGAGAGTCCCAATGAAGAGGAACCCCAAAAGGACTACTACAAGGCACATCATAATTAAAATGGCAACATTCAAAGACAAGGAGAATCCTAAAAGCAGCAAGAGAGAAACAACTAATAGCATACAAGGGAGCTCCAATGAGGCTATCATCAGATTTCTCAGCAGAAACACTACAAGCCAGAAGGGAATGGTCAAAAATATTTCAAGCAATGAAAAACAAAGGCCTACAACCAAGAATACTCTACCCAGCAAGGCTCTAATTTAAAATGAAAGGTGAAATAAGGAGTTTCTCAGACAAAGGAAGACTAAAAATACATCTCCACCAAAACAGCATTTGCAAGAGATGCTAAAGGGAATGTTCTAAGAAAAAGAAGAAAAAAAGAGAGGGAGAGGAACACAGGTACAAAGGGAAATGAATAAATACACTTCAATAATAACCTTAAATGTAAATGGATTAAATGTTATAAGGGAAGAGATATTTTATTATATTGTCTTTGGAGTATTAATTACAGTATTCAATTTTGGGAGGTTATTTTTAAAATTAGTATTAAAATGTAAAATATACTTTGATTTAGCAATAAAAGTTTCAAGAATCAATATAAGAATACAATTATACAAGTGAAGAGATATACTTGTACAAAGACTTAATTTCACTAGTTTATGGTAGATGAAAATTGGAAATATAAAAACTTTCTATCATTAAGGGCCAACTTAGAGAGTTCACACCTAAAATGCATTTTGAACAAAGGAGTCACTTAAATGGAGTAAGAAAATTACCTCTCTATCTCTCTATTTAATCTGCATCTCTCTCCATAATATATTTTGTGCATAAATCTTTAAAAACAGTGGAATGTCATAATTATAAGTAAATAAATATATATAATTAGATTTATTACAGACACACATTTATTTATTTATTTGTTTATCCAGGGTTAGGCAAAAGGAAATAATTGGAAAGAATATTGCTAAAAATCTCATGTATTTATATACAGTGCTAACTTGAATAATTTGTTATAGAGCAACTCTTTGTTTTACAATAAATAAGTACATTCTTTATTCCTAGAAGAAAATATGCACATTTTAGTGTACTATGGGGCTCTTTGTGAACATAGCAGCAATTCCAGCCACTACTTCTTTCAATGAACTAAGTTAGACCTACACTCAGAAGCCATGTCTGAGATACATACCTGCAGCTGCTAATGATATTGACACCACCTATCCCTGTATGGATATCTTTTAGCATGAGAAAAAAGTGGATGTAACTGCCAATGATTAAAGAAAGTGGGAGTAACTGCCAATGACTTTCTGGGTCACTTGAAATTATGTTACCTGTTCTGATATTGCCCAATTGTTTGGCAGTGTGTTTCAAATAATTAAAAAACAAAAACCAAAAAACAGACCATGTTTGTTTGGATATAGGTTTGATAATGCTCTTGTCCAATGTGATATGAACCTTTGTTTTTTCTTGGTGGTAAATGATACAAGAAGATCCATGTTTCAGAGGGAGAGTCCAAAAGCCTCTATCAAGAGGAAGTATCTTCCATGAGCCTAACAAAGTTGAGAAAATCATAGGAGCATACCCTAGAAAAACTGATAATTACTATTGTCACCACCTTACTTGATCAGAATCAGGTTTCCAAAGTTGCTAGACCTATCACTCATTTTAATAGTCTCAGAAACATCAAAGCAGGATTAACTACTGCTGTTGTTTATGATCTGAACAAGATCTTGGTGGTGAAAAAATATGTTGACCTTTTACTTACAAGGTGTACTTTTAATATGTAAATCCTCACTACTGAATATGGAATCTAAAAGTAAACTCTATACATGAAGACTGTTTTAACAGAGAAGGTTTTGACAAAAAAATAAAAGTTTCTTTGCATATTTCAAGCCCAAGCATAAGAAAGACAAGAGAATTGACTGTAGCCTGTGTACTACTTATAAACATGCTAAACATACTTAAACACACACACACACACACACACACACACACACATCAAGGGATGTGTAAGAATGCTTCTGGGGCTTCTGGTCATGATGAAGGCATAGGTAGAGATGCTTTGCCTCCTCACGCAACCACAAGAAGAATTACGACTAAGTCTCAAAACAAATAACACCCAGAACTGTCAGAAAATTGAACTGCATGGAAGTTTGACAACCAAGGATTTAAAGAACCCACATTCATCCAGGTGTGTAGGAGGATCTTAGATACAGAGTTGGGGCAGAGAGGAAGGAGACATGGTGTGGCATGAATAGGCTGTGGCAGCAGCAAAAGAGGTAGTCCCACGTTCACATGTTGTGCATAAAAATCAGGAGGGATACCTTAGGAGCAAGCAATCCCAGCCCCAAGCCAGACAGCACAGCCCAGGGTTCCCAGTGCGGGAATGATAAAGCCCCATAAATTCTGGCTGTAAAAATCAGTGGGGGTTGGGGCAGCAAAAGAAACTGCCAGTTTTTCTGGAGAGCCCATTTAAAGGGCTTGCACAAATTTAGAACATATACAAATCCACCCACTCTGGAAACCACCACCAGGGCAAAAGCTAGACGTTCTCCAGTCACATATAGAAAATGGGTGAAGTGACTAGAAACAGGGTGAGTGCTAGGCAAACCTCCAGAAGCCAGGTGGTGGCATTATCCTCTCTTCAAGCCTTCCCCCCGCACAAAGCCACAAAGCAATGAAATGGGTTGCTTCACCCTGGCAAATACCTAAGCTTCCTCCTGATACAACTTAACAGGTTCACTAAGACAGGAAGTCAAAGCACCTCTACCTACTACACAGAAACAAACACAGGGAGGCTGCCAAATTGAGGAAGCAAAGAAATGTGGCCCAAGTGGAAGAACAGAACAAAATCCCAGAAAAAGAACTAAATGGAATGGAGATAGCCAACCTATCAGATGCAGAATTTAAAACACTGAAATCAGGATTCTCAGAGAACTCATTGAGTATGGCAAAAACATAAAGGAAGAGATGAAGGTTACACTAAGTGAAATGAAGAAAAATCAACAGGAACCAACAGTGAAGGGAAGGAAGCAGGGATTCAAATCAACAATTTGGAACATAAGGAAGAAATATGCCTTCAACCAGAACAAAAAGAATAATTAAGAATTCTTAAAAATAAAGATGATGTAAAAAGCCTCTGGGCATCTCCAAATGTGCCAACATCCAAATTATAGGGGTTCCAGAAGAAGAGGAAGAGCAAGAAATTGAAAGCTTATGTAAAAAATATAATGAAAGAAAACTTCCCTAATTTGGTGAAAGAAATAGATGTAAAAGTCCAGGAAGCACAGAGTCCCAAACAAGCTAGACCCAAAGACGACCACACCAAGACACATTATAATTAAAATGCCAAAGGTGAAAGGTAAAGAGAGAATCTTAAAAGCAGCAAGAGAAGAGAGTTACAAGCAAAGGAGTTCCCATAAGACTATCAGCTGATTTCTCAAAAGAAACTATAGGCAAGAGAGAACTGGCAAGAATATTCAAAGTGACGAAAAGCACGGATCTACAACCTAGATTATTTTATCCAGTAAAGTTATCATTTAGAATGGAAGGGCAGATAAAGTGCTTCCCAGACAAGGTAAAGCTAAAAGAGTTCATTATCACCAAACCCTTATTATGTGAAATGTTAAAGGGACTTACTGAAGAAAAAGAAATAAAAAAACAAACAAACATTAAAATGATAACAAACTTACAGCTATCAATAACTGAATCTAAAAGAAAAAGGAAAAAGAAAAGAAAAAGACTAAGCAAACAACCATAATAGGAACAGAATCATAGATATGGAGATCATTTGGAGGGTTATCAGCCCAGAGGGTGAAGGGGGAGAATAGAGGAAAAGGTGCAGGGATTAAGAAGCATAATTGATAATTACAAAATAGACACAGGGATGTTAAAAATAGTATAGGAAATGGAGAAGCCAAAGAATTTATATGTGTGACCCATGGACATGAATTAAGGGGGGGTGGTTACTGGAGATAAGGAGGGTACTGGATGGAGAGGGGCAAAGGCAGAATAATTGGGACAACTGTGATGATATAATAAAATATACTTAAGAAAACAAATCAACATTGATACTGATTCTTTCTAATAAAGGGTTGACTTCCACAGCTCTATTATCTGTGCCTATTTGAAGAACTGAATGCTTAACTGTTTTGTGGATTTCTGGGCTCTGTGGAGAAACTCTTTTACTATTCCAAATTAAACAAGTAACAGATACATGTCCTCATCCTGATGGGTGATTATACACATATCTCCAATATTCAGATACTTCCATAGACTTCTTCAGTAGAAAGCAACTGAAAAAAAAAAAGAAAAAAAGAAAAAAACCCTGTGAAGCTATAGTCCGTGGTATCAATATATATGTCTAATCAGCCATCTTATTTAGGGACAAATCTGACAACGTATAAGGTTTATTGTTCTTGGATATCACTAATTTTTTCTTTGGTATTGAAACTCCTGGTGGAGTCACAATTGCCACATTCAAACATAATCCCATCATGTTCACAAAGCAGACACAAACCTTCACTACTCATTTAGGTTCACACATGTGGACATATCATGGCAACCTGCTTGGCAAATTTTAACTTATAGTCATATTACTGTATATCTCAGATCCTAGTCTGTGGATAACAATACAGAAAAATAAAACAAGATTTCCATCACAAATGGGAAGGACCCTTTGAACAAGTGAAATATTGAGAGTACAACCCAGGAGACTGGAAAACACAAAGCTGAAACAAGAAACAGAGACAAAGTATCTTCTAAGTTTTTCTTAAATCCTACACCTTCCTTCAACATGAAACCTGTGGTTGAAGGTAAAGAAATATCAAAGGCAATGTCACTGAAGAAAACAAATAGAAAATTTTTGACAAATCTAATGAAGTTAACTAGCTCAAGAAGAATCATATGGCAGAGAAGGAGACATTTGCGTACCAGCAGAAAGAGATATAGAAAAGCTGTAGTCCCATTACCAAGCTGCACCATAGTACAGAGGCTTACTAGTAAAAACAACTAGATGCTTTCCTGGGGTAGAGATCTTTCATTCAGAGTTGCTTCTTCTCGATCCATCATTGAAGAGATAGATCAAGCAAACACAACCATAGAAATCATAACATTATTCCACAAATAAAAAATGAAGAACCCACAGGTGGAGCAAATTCAGTGACAGTTAAAATATTAAACCGTTATATTAAAATTTTCAGCATTCTCTATACATAAATAGGTGCACAGGGAAATAGTGCATTAATCAATACTATAAATTTGTAAAAAAATGCAATGTCTTTTTTAAAATTTATTTATTTATTTGTTTATTTATTTAATTTTTAGAGAGAGGGGAATGGAGAAAGAGAGGGAGAGAAACATCACTATGTGGTTGCCTCTCAATCGCGCCCACAACTGGGGACCTGCCGTGCAACCTAGTCATGTGCCCTGACTGGGAATCGAACCAGTGACACTTAGCTCGCAGGCCAATGCTCAATCCACTGAGCCGCAGCAGTCAGGGCTTAAAAAATGCAATGTCTTAAATGAAAACTGAAGATTTGCAGAGAAAATTATAGCAAGGAATACTAAAGAGAGAGACTCAGTAAACTAAAAGTCAACACATACAATTAACATTTAATGATTAAATTTCAAATCTCAGGTCATGACGGCTAAGTTTTTTAAATAAAGCCCCTTCTTTCCAAATTAGTAGATAATTAGTTAACATGGATATTTTCTGTTGCCTCTTTGTAGATTCCACAAATTGAAAATAGAGAGTATATAGTAGAAGAACACAAAACAAAAATAAAAACAGAAACAACATTGAATGAATTCTTTTAATCATTACCATAATTTCTATTTTTCTGATTAGTAATTTCTTCATTTTAAGACACTTAGCAAATTTAAGACAAAAAAATACAATTAAGACATTTGGCCTGCTAGATTTTCTTCTGCCCTGAGCCTAATATTTTTGATAAATGAATTAAACACAAGACATTATTAATTAAAACCTAGAGAAAATGTTTTTACACATTTATCTCATTTGTGGTTAGATTACTTACTTCCAGGAATATAAAAATCAAGAATTGGGACAATATGTAAACAGAATGTTTAGCACTAGATTCACACAATCTATCAATAAAAACAATTTAGTGGCATAAAGTTTTTAACATTAAAAGAAGAATTATATGCTCTCTGTAGTTGAACTGCAACCAGACTATTTTTCACCTATTTTATGTACTCCTATTTTTTTCACCTGCTGTAAGTATACAAGTGGAAGATTTGTATGTGTTGATTCATACATGACTCAAACATACATTAATAAGCATTTTAAGCATATTTTAATTGGACATAATCTGTACTACTAAAAGAGTAAGTTTATTGCCACCATGTATACAAATATCAACTTAGCACAAAACATCAACAATAAATTAGAAATTACTTTTTACAATATCTAAAAATGTTTTTCTACATGTTAATCAAGATGACATTTCTTTCAAATTTTGGGTTGCATTTAAATTGGTAATTTTAATCTATGGAGAATATAGGTAAAGAAAGACAATATAGGAAATAAAATAGGGGAGAACTTTATTGATAAATATAAGACATACGAAAATGTAAAGGTTACAGACATTTGTAATCTTAAGATTTAAGATGAAAAGAGTATCCCCTTGGCTCCTTAGTAATGATCTATTCCGGATAAATAAAAATTTATGATAGAGATATCGATAATAATTATTAAAATTTATTGTATGGTTGAAACTATCCAGAACTGTGCTCTTCATTCCAGAGGTCTATGCTATTTCATAGACACACACACACACACAGAGTATTGTTTGTCTAGGCTATATATAACTCTCTATTACTTCCTTGCCAAGCCTAACTTTAAATTTCAGGATTTTTTTCAAGGGTGGGTATTTTATTCACTTGCTTCTCCACAGAGCCATTGCTACTCAGGTTTGATCATCTGTCTTGGGCTCTGTCAATAATCATATACACAGTCTCCACTGTTCCATGTAGATTATTGTCTTTTTCACTTTTGCAGTGAATATCCATATTTCTCTTTTCCCCACAGCCTTTCTTTGCCCCATCAACATTGTTGCTGTTCATATAGGTGTTCATGAGCTATGAGCAATCAAAAGATATTAGTAAGCAACAAACCAGGGAATAAAGAGAAGCTTGGTATCTACTTTAAAACAACAAAAGAACACCCACCCTAAAAACACAAATAAAACATCAAGAAAAAACCCTTTGAATAAGAAAAATGTTTCATATCATCACTTCTCAATTATCACATACAACAATCCAGTTTGACCCCACAGTTGAAATTTGCAACCATACCAAAATGGAGATGAGGTAATATTTGCTTAATACATACACACTTGAAAATCAGACTTGTTAGCTGCATTCCCAGCTTCACCATGTATTAGCTCTATGACATTTAAATTTTTTCTAAGTCTCAGTTTTCTTTGAAAAGGTTGATAATTACTTTGATAATAGAACTTTTCTTTTTGGTTTGTTGTGACAAATTAAATTAAATTTTATACACACACACACACACATACACATATGTATATGAAGAACTTATAACCCTAAGTGAACATAGTCAGTACTCTGAAAATATTAGTCTATTGTTCTGGTGACAATACACATTTGCCCTGACCCTGTGACTTTCCTCTTCTTTGCTCATATTGGCTTTGACTACTGATGCAACACCCTCAGACCTTTGTCTTTGTCTGGCTCTGTTCTGGGTAGGCAGTATTGGAGGGAACGGGGAGCACAGGTTCTGAAGAAATATCTATGGCTATTCAAAATCTGTGTGATTTGGAATAAGATACTTAAACCTCCAACACCATATTATTCACTAGAATATCTGAAAATTATAATACCTTTTAGGGTTTCTGTGAAACTAAAATAACTAGTATAACAAAGAACTTCTCTAAAAAAATAACTTTTCTCAGGTCAGTATACTAATACTTTTATTACTACTAATATTAATACATCACAGCAGTCACAATTTGGTGAGCATTTTATATGTTTCAGATATTTTTTAGTCAGTTTACAAAAATCATTCTATTTAATCCTCACAACTATTGGCTTGAGATATTATTAATATTTACACTTTAAAATCAAAATTATGAGCCTCAAAGAACAATTCCAATGCTTAAGTGACTTATCCAAAGGACTATCTACTCACAAGGACCTTGAAATAATGAGAGCATAAAGTTCACATTCAAGCATAGCATAGTTATATAATTCAAGTTGGTGGTCACTCATCCTGCAGTTCACAATGTTGATTCTGGGCATTGTACGGTAAAACCTCCACTTAACTGTTACTTCTGAAAGTGAGACTCCTGTGTGCTACCCTAAGTGTTGCCTGCGTATTGCCCTTTTCTGAATATTCCTGCTACCTAGCCTTAGAAGAGGATAGGAAGGCAGATATGCCTCTCTCTGGAAAGGCTGGATTCATATGTGAAATTCACCGTGCCTAGGAAGAGTTCAGAAAATGCCAGAAGGTCAATATGCATGATGAATTTCCAGAACACTTATAAAACTTCAAATCTGGTTGTTATTCTATTTCAGGATAACTTTTGGAATTGGCTTCTATCTCTGTTTTTGGATAGTTACATTTCTTCTCTGAGATTTATATCTGCCACTGCCTATTACAGTACAGATTGGTGAATAAATGATTGAATTATTGAATAAATGATCAAAATAATATTTTTATAAAATCACTTGTGTAAACACATGTTTAATAGAACACTGTTAAAAAACCTGAAGGATACTATTTTGTAAATAATATAAACCATGTGTATATCTGTTTATATTACCATTACCATTCCTCCCTAAAGTCAGACCTGGTGATACATAAATAATGCTGTGTTCTGAGTTAGTATTGTTCTAGGTCATTCTTAGAAAATAAAAATACAGTAAAATAAAACTTAGGGTGTCAAAGTATGTTTTTCTTTTCTCACATTAAAAGTAATTGCCTTACACTTAAGTCTTTCATTAATTTTGAGTTTATTTTTATATTAATATATGGTAGAAGAGAGTGAGTGGTCCAGTTTTTACAACACCACTTGTTGAAGAGACTGCTGTTTCTTCATTGCATATTATTGCCCCTTTTGTTGACCATATAAGTGAATGTTTTTTTCTGGACTTTCTCTTCTCTTTCATTGATCTACATGTCTGTTTTTTGTACTCAAACCATACTGATTTGATTGTCATATAGTATAGCTTGAAATCAGAAAGTATGATACCTCCAACTTTGTTATTCTGAAGATTGCTTTGACTACTCATGGCCTTTTGTGATTCCATAAACATTTTATGATTATTTTTTCTGGTTCTCAGAAGATAGTCATTGATATTTTGATAAGGATTGCATTGAATCTGTAGATTTCTCTAAATAATATGCTCATTTTAACAGTATGGATCCTTCAATCTATGTATGGAGATTTCTTAAAAAAGCTAAAAAGGGACCTACCATGCAACTCAGCAATTCCACTTCTGGGTATTTATTTTTTAAAATGTAATAATAAAAAATAAATAAAACAATATTAAAATGATTTATGCACCCCTATATCCATTGCAGCATTACTTACAATAGCCAAGACATGGAAGCAACCTTGATGTCTTTTGATAGATAAATAGATAAATAAGACACAATGAAATATTACACAGCAATTAAAAAAATAAACAATGAAATCCTGCCTTCTGCTATAGCATGGATGAATGGATGAACCAAGAGAGTAATGTGGTAAGTGAAATAAATCAGACAGAGAAATATAAATACCATATGTTTTACATATCTAAAAGCTGAAAAAATATTAAATGAAAAAATCAAAAGCAGACTCATAAAAACAGAGACAAAGGGGTGATTGTCAGTAGGGAGGGATGGGGGAGGATAAAAAAAGTATGAAAGGGAACATAATAAATAATATTGTGATAACTTTACACAATGACAGATGATTTGATTATAAAATTAATGCTGTGATAACATTGTAATGTACAAAAATTTCAAATTAAAATATTGTACAGATTCACTACATTTCCCCAGAACAACTAGTATCACAAAACTTGCCATGGTGGATTTCCTTGCCAAAAGTTGAGATCTATGAAGGAATATGGTTTTAAAGAGTAAGAATCTAGAAGGGAAATGTCTCCTTTCCTAGGGCACTGAGTAATCACTAAAAATGTCTGCTTTCAGTTTTACATTAAGAAGCAAACTGTCAAATGTCAGAGCCCCTACATGGCAAAAATCAAACCTTATCACTGTCTCTGAAAATCTTTATGTATTTCTTAGCAAAATATTACCGAGATTTCTGCACTCATCATGTGATTTAATGTTCATTTTAATAGGTCAGCACAATGACAGAAGAGTAGAAGGACTGATGAAAAACCATTAGAAAAAAGAATTTTTTTTAGCATCTTGAAGATGTAGTTATTCTCTTGGGAGAACTATTAAAAGAAAACATTAACTTTCAAACTAGCTCATTGAAAAAAACAAACACAACCATAGTTCCTTTCAGCTGAATTTTATACTGCTACAGTTCATCATATAGTAATTACCATTGTAGTTTACCACTGGATTTTAAAATTACAATTACATCATACGATATATCAGGTTTTATAAACAACAGCAGAACAACTCTGGTATGTCTACCTTTTTATCCACTAGCCCTGGGAAATCCCCACTTTCCGACAATGACCGATATACATATTAAAGACATAAAATTAATTTAAAAATAATAATATTTATAATTTATTGAATGCTTACTTTATACCATGCAAAATTCTAAGTCCTTTGTACCTATTCTTGTGCATATAAATTCTTGTGCATATAAATTCTATGAGGTTGGTATGACTATCATTATTTAAAAGATGATTAAAGACAAAATAATCAATAATTAAATAATAAAGACAAAATGCCTTCTCAGAGACTCCAGGCACACTGCCAGCTCCACATGTCTTGCTCTGATGAATCCATCAGGAGATACCTTGGCAGGGACATTTTGAACCCGGCCTCACTCTGCCCGTGTAAGTTTTTTCCTGCATTGTACTGGAAAAGGACATCTCTAAAATCAGAGAAGGAAAACTCTGACTCCAAAAAACCTCCGCTGCCTTGCGGCATACCTCTTCAGGGGAAAGGCTAAGGGAGTAAACCCCGACAGAAAATCCGGAGCCGGAGTCCCTAAGGCGGTTTGACATTGTAGTCAACACCGGCAACTCCTGCGGCGCACCTGAAGCCAAGCTGTATTGATTTCGCCTTTCCCTTGGACCCTTCAGCTGCGAAGAGAGGGGGGGTCTGCTGCATGGGCAACAGCAGACCCTCCATATCACCCTGCCCAGGCTCTGTAGCTTCAGTTTCACTGGAGAGGACACTCCAGCGTCATCGCAAGATGTCGACTCAACACGGGAGGAGACAGATACCGGTTATAAGCTCATCCGATTGGCGAAGGAAACGAGCGCCAGGGGTCTCCTCTGATGGTGGGAGAGGTCATCGCACCTCACTGGACAGCTACCGCCCGCCTCAAGCTGGGCAGCCCCAGCCAATTAGGTGCCGTCTCGCCATGGCTCGCCTGCCCCACTGGGTGCGTGGGGATCAGAGAGGCGCCTCTCGAAAAGTGGGCCACAAAACACCCACACCAGTTAATTCCAAGCAAACAACAAGAAAGAAGCCTCCAGCTCTTCGCCTCGCTAGCTGGAACATCAGGACCATGTGCCCCGGACTTACTGCAGACCTTCCGTGGATCAATGGTGCCAGGAAAACCGCTGTCATCGATAGGGAACTGGCACGACTAAACATCGACATTGCGGCTCTACAGGAGACCCGGTTGGCCGACAACGGAACTATCAGAGAAACCAACTACACCTTCTACTGGCAAGGGAAGTCTCCGGACCAACCAAGACAGCACGGTGTTGGGTTCGCTGTGAAGAACACGCTTGTTAACTCCATAGAGCCACCCACAGGAGGCACAGAGAGATTACTTACCCTCCGATTGTCAACAACTTTCGGCCTAGTCAGCATTCTTAGCGCGTACGCCCCAACCCCCTGCGCCACCATCGAAGAGAAAGAACAGTTCTACCATGCACTGGACGAAGCGTTATCCAAGATCCCCAGAAGTAACGCTCTCTATCTCCTTGGAGACTTCAACGCAAGAGTAGGAGCCGACCACATGGCCTGGCCCACCTGCCTTGGAAACTTTGGGAGAGGAAAGATCAATGAGAATGGTCAGCGACTGCTTGAGCTTTCGTGTCACCACGGCCTGTGCGTGACAAACACATTCTTCAAGTGCAAAGAGATCCACCAGGTGTCATGGAGGCACCCCCGCTCCTGCCATTGGCACCAGCTTGACCTCGTCATCACCAGAAGAACGGATATTGGCAGCACCCTCCTCACCCGCAGCTACCACAGTGCAGACTGCGACACGGACCATGCCCTCGTGGTAAGCAAGGTGCGCATAATGCCGAAGAGGTTGCACCACTCCAAGATGAAGGGTCGCCCACGCATCAACACCAGTTGTGCCAGCAACCCAGTTAAGACCCAGCAATTCATCAACAAGATGGAAGATGCACTCGGCGAGGGAGTGGCGGCAGATGACATTATCGAATCCAATTGGCCACGTCTCCGCGACGCCATATACAACTCCGCCATTATTGCTTACGGGAAGAAAGAGCGGAAGAACGCTGACTGGTACGAGGCTCACTGGGAAGAAATGGAACCCGTGATCGAGGCTAAGAGGAAGGCCCTACTGGCTTACAAGGCCACGCCCACTCCCAGTACACTTCAAGCTCTACGGGCTGCCAGGAACAAAGTCCAGAAGACCGCCCGCCACTGTGCCAAAACCTATTGGCTAAACCTGTGCAGAAGCATTCAGGAAGCCGCCAATATAGGCAACGCACGAGGAATGTATGAGGGTATCAAGAAGGCAACAGGCCCAATCCCCTCCAAGATCGCCCCCCTTAAGTCCAAGACAGGTGAGGTCATCACTGACCAGGAACAGCAAATGCGGCGGTGGACTGAGCACTACCTCGAGCTGTACGCAATGAAGAACACCGTAACAGACACTGCTCTTAAAGCCATCCCAGACCTACCAGTCATGGAGGAGCTAGACACCCCACCTACTGCGGCAGAGCTCAGCAAAGTCATCGACCGCCTCGCTTGCGGGAAAGCACCAGGAAGCGACGGAATCCCTCCAGAAATCCTAAAGAGCGGGAAACCAGTCCTGCTACAGCCGCTCCACCATCTACTCTGTCGCTGCTGGAAGGAGGGTTACATCCCCCAGGATATGAGAGATGCCAACATTATCACCATGTACAAGAACAAAGGAGACCGCAGCGACTGCAACAACTACCGGGGCATCTCTCTCCTCAGCGTCGTCGGCAAAGTATTCGCCCGGGTCGCTCTTGCCCGCCTGCAGACCCTTGCTTCCCGCGTCTACCCAGAGTCCCAGTGTGGCTTCAGAGCTGGCCGTTCAACAGTGGACATGATCTTCTCCCTACACCAGCTGCAGGAGAAGTGTCACGAGCAGCATAAACCACTCTACCTCGCCTTTATCGACCTTACGAAGGCATTTGATCTGGTCAGTCGAAGCGGTCTCTTCAGCTTGCTACGGAAGATTGGCTGTCCACCACATCTGCTTGCTGTGGTCATGTCCTTTCACGACAACATGCACAGCACGGTGTCCTACAACGGCGCAACCTCTGAGGCCTTCCCAGTCAGCAGAGGAGTAAAGCAGGGCTGCGTCCTCGCGCCTACACTTTTCGGAATCTTCTTCTCCATGCTCCTCCAATACGCCTTTAAGGACTGCAGCGAGGGTGTCTTCATTCACACCAGATCCGATGGCAAGCTCTACAACCTGGCCCGTCTACGAGCCAAGAACAAAGTCAAAGAGGTGCTCATCCGTGAGATGCTCTTCGCCGACGACGCAGCTTTGACATCACACTCTGAAGAGGGACTCCAGCAGCTAGTCACTTGCCTTTCCCACGCATGCAAGGAGTTCAGACTAGCCATCAGCCTGACGAAGACGAATGTTATGGCTCAAGGCACGGGGACTCCCCCATGCATCACCATCGACGAATACACCCTGGAGGTTGTCAACGATTTCACTTACCTCGGGTCCACCATCTCGAGCTCTCTGTCAGTCGACTTGGAGGTCAACCGGAGAATTGCCAGGGCAGCCACAGTTATGGCCAGACTGAACCGGCGAGCGTGGAACAATTCCAGCCTCACTGAGAAAACCAGACTGCGCATCTACCAAGCCTGCGTACTCAGCACTCTCCTCTATGGCAGCGAGACGTGGACCACCTACGCAAGGCACGAAAGGAAACTCAACAGCTTCCACATGAAGTGCCTGCGACGCGTCCTGCATGTCGCCTGGCAGGATAAGGTCCCCAACACCGAGGTGCTGAAGCAAGCCAATATGAGCAGTTTGCATGCAGTTCTTAGTGAGAGACGCCTCAGGTGGCTCGGCCATGTCAAAAGAATGGATGCAGGCCGTATCCCCAAAGACCTCCTCTACGGCGAGCTAGCAGAAGGCCAGAGGATGACAGGGCACCCAAAACTGCGGTTCAAAGACATCTGCAAAAAGGACATGACACAATGCTCCATCAATCTCAACACATGGGAAGTTCAAGCAGACGACCGCCTAGCCTGGAGGCTTGCGGTCAGGCAAGGTACGTCACGTGCAGAGGCTGCACGCAACGAGGAGGCGGTCCAGAAAAGATTGAGGCGGAAGCAGCGTCAACAGCAGCAACAACAGCCATCTGCCTTCACCTGTAACAAGTGTGGCAGGGATTGTCACTCCCAAGTCGGACTGCACAGCCATTCTCGGCGGTGCAGATAGACTCTCAAGAAGCTACGCCATCGTCTCTCGAGACGGACGGCTGCCGACGATGAAAGACAAAATAAATAAAAATAAATCCTAGGGCACTAAGAGGTTATGAAGATCATCCATGAGTACATGCTAATTAGTTTTGAAGTTCCTAAAACTCTATGGGTTAACTTTTTGTTATTTTGCAATATTTTTAGAATGTGAACAAAATATTTGCAAAATGTTGAGAGGAAAATACACTAATGTATAAAAGTTGGTTCTTAATTTTGGCTTTCATTAGATTTACAATTAGTGGTGAATGTTGTATGTTGAGAGAGAGAGACATCTATTTATGTCAGTAACGTACTCATATGGTGGAAGTAAATTGTTTGCAGTCAAGAAGGTGAACTGAGTGTTCAGGCATAAATATTTGCCACACAGAGACATGAAGGTGTGTGAAGAGGTTTTGAGGAAATGTTACAGGGCTGTATGGATTTGGGAAGTGATTAAGAAATATAACTTGAGGACTTCCAGCCAAGATGGAGGTGTAGACAGATGTGCTGCATCTCCCTCCACAACTAAGAAGGAATACAACTACCTCAAAACTAGAAACAACCAGAAGTTCCAGAAAATTAAAGTACATGGAAGTCCAGCAAACAAAGATATAAAGAAGAAATACTCATCCAGACCAGTAGGAGGGGCAGAGCCAGGGCAGAGGGAACATGGTGTGGTGGTGACAGTGTGGTGGTGGCAGCAGCAGCAACAACAGCAGGCTGGCAAAAAGTGCAGTTACCCATTTTAAAAAGTCAGGAGGGACACCTGGGGAGCGTTCCAAGCTCCTCATCAGACCATGCAGCTCACTGTCCCAGCACCTGAGAAAATCAAGCCTCATTGCTTTTGACTGTGCAAACCAGTGGGGTGTTGGGACAGAGGCAGAAACTGCTGGTCTCTCAGCAGAGTCCCCTTGTTTAAAGGGCCTCCACAGACCTAGAACATCTGCAGACCCACCCACTCTGGAAACAACGGCCAGGGCAGCAGCTAGAGGGGCGACAGTCCAGTGCAGAAGTGGGAGAAGTGCCTGAAAAAGGGGCGAGTGCTGGGCAAGCGGCATTTTTCCTTTTCAGACCCCTCCCCCTCATACAGCGCCACAGCGTGGTGAAACAGGTCACCTGTTACTGACAAATACCTAAGGCTCTGCCCCTTACAACATAGTAGGAGTGACAGCTCTCCCTGGGACATGGAAGCAAAGAAACACAGGAGACTCCCGGCCAAGATGGAGGCCTTGACTGACATGCTCCATTTCCTTCCAAAACTAAGAAGGAATACATCTACTGTAAAACCAGAAATAACCAGAAGTTCCAGAAAATAAATGGAAGTCCAACATATGAAGTTATCAAGACATGGTGCTCATACGGACAGGTAGGCAGGTAGGAGGGGCGAAGCCAGGGAGAAGAGCGGTAAGCACAGACACCCATATTTAGGGGGATGCAAGAAGTGCCTGGTGAGCACCCCCAGCTTCAGACCAGACCTGTCAACTTACAGTTCCAAAGCTGGGGAAGGCAGACCTCCATTGCCTTGGACTGTGAGGCTCAGAGGGGTGGGGATGGAGGAGGAGGCTCCCAATGTCTCAGCGGAGAGTGAATGGCAGGAATCCATCTTGGACACTCACCCCCCACAGAAAATGACACAGCGTGGTGAGACAGTTGCCTGGTTGTGACGAGTGCACGGGGCTCTGCCCCCCATAGCCTAGGAGGTGTGACAAGCTTGCCCAGGAAGCAAAGGTAAACACAAAATGGTCAGGATGGCACAGATTATGATAGAGATCCCGGGGAAGCAGCTGACCAGACAGCAAATATCTAATCTAATGAAGCAGCAGATAGGAAATCTTTCAGAGGCTCAGTTCAGACCTTTGGTTATAAAAATGCTTACAGACCTAACAGCAGATCCTAATGAAGATGGGGAAGAAATGAAGCTTAGTCCTGCTGAAATGAACAAAAACACATACAAAACAGGTGGGGAGGGAAGGAAAACCAGGGATCAAATCAACAAATCAGAACATAGAGAAGGAACAAACAGTCAACCAGTGCAGAAAGAGGAAATGAGAAGTGAGTAAAATGAGGAGCGACTCAGAAACTTATCGGACAGCTATAAGCCGGCCAACATCTGAATCATAGGGCTGCCAGAAGGTGAAGAAGAACTAGAAATTAGAAAATTAAGTGAAAAAATAATGAAGCAAACTTCCCTGACTTGGGGAAGGAAATAAACTTACAGGCCCAGGAAGCACAGAGAGTTCCAAAAAAACGACTCAGGGAGAACCACACCAAGACACGTTATAATTAAAATGTCAAAAATTAAGGATAAAGAGAAAATCTTAAAAACAGCAAGAGAGAAGAGAATTACAAACAAAGGGGTCCCAATAAGACTCTCAGCTGATTTCTCTAAAGAAACTCTGCAGGCAAGAAGAGACTGGCAAGAAATATTCAAAGTAATGCAAAGCAAAAACCTACAACCATGATTACTCTATCCAGTGAATCTGTGATTCAGAATAGAAGTGCAGAAAAAGCACTCCAGGTCAAAGTAAAACTGAAGGAGTTCATCAGATCCAAACTACTATTGTATGAAATGTTAAAGAGACTTGTTTAGGAGTAAGAGGATCAAAACTATGAACATTAAAATGAAAACTGTATCACAACAACCAACAACAGAAGCTAGGGAATTGAAACAAAGGCAGACTAAGTAGGCAATGAGAGTGGGAAAAGAATTATAGGAATGGGTAACATTTTCGGGGGTGGTCAGTGGGGAGGGGAATGGGGAAAGGGAGTGAGATGGTACAGGAATTAAGAAGCATAGTAAGAGGGAGTGGAGTAGACAGGAAGATGTTGAGAAGAACTATATTCAAAACCAATGGGCATGGACTAACGTGGGGGGACAACTGGAGGGAGGGTGGTCACTGGGTGAAGGAGGACAAAGGGAAAAGAAATTGGGACACCTGTAATAGCATAATCAATAAAGCATATTTAAAAAATATTAGGAGAAATAAAATATACCAAACAACAACAACAACAACAAAGAATTAGGAGGGAAGACAATCGGATCTGAAAGCCCTATTCAGAACTTCAAGACTTAGAATGTAAAATATACCTTTACCTGTGGTAAGTTTACCGAAACTAAAAATATATTAAAATTTTTTAAAAGAAGAAATATAACTTGAGAAGTTGCCTGAGGCTATTTGGAAAAGTAATTTGAATTCTGTATTTTAAACAGTTCTTAAGGAATTATTTAAGCAATGAGAAGGATGACCAGATATGTAGACAGAACATTTTGACCCTGATAGTATTTTAACAACATATAATTAAAGATCACGTTTAGTACCTGAAAATATATAAAACCCTTCAGTATCTGTTAAAAAGGTACTAAGCCATTTTCATTTATTATTTTTACTTATTCTCCTTAAACACTTATTAAAATTAAATAATTTCAATTTTTATAAATATTTTTAAATTTTTATTTTATGTATCACTTTCTTTTCAGTTTTAAATTTTACTTTTTAAAAATATAATTCTTTTATCCTCACTCAAGGATGTGCTTACTGATTTTAGAGATGGGGATGGAGAGAGAGAGAGAGAGAAAGAGAGAGAGATTGATGTGAGAGAGAACCATGGATTGGTTACTTCTCTTACACACCCCAACCTGAGACTAAACTCACAACCTAGGTTTGTGCCCTGACCAGAAATCGAACCCCTAACATTTCAGTTTAGCAGACAGTGCTCCAACCAGCTGAGCCACACAAGCCAGCAAGTTTTACTCTTTAAGCTTCTGCCATTTGTAAGTTTTCGTGTGTGTGTATGTGTGTACTATGTCTTGTCTGATGGTTAAAGGGTAATAATATTGCAGAACTAAGTTTTATAATGAGAAGTTGTAGTCACTGTTCTTTTTATTTTATGTAAAGACAGGCACTTATTGTGTTAGGTGGTAAGTGTATCTTCCCTACTTAACCAATGAGAAAAATACAGTAGTCCTTCCCTATATCGCGATTCACTTATCGCGGCCTCACTGTATCATGGGCTTTTAAAAATATTATATTTAATTATTTATCGCGGATTTTTTGCTGTATCGCAGGATTTTGTGGTACTGTATATGTATGTTGTTAAAGTTACGCAGGTTTAAGAGTGTAGAATAAATGTAAGGTTCTTACTTTGGAGGGGGGTCTAGAATGTAATACCCGTGATAAGTGAGGGAATACTGTATAACAAATGCCTTCAGCTGATCTAAGTAATGTTTCCACTAACCAGATCTCTGTTACGTCACACTCTTCTTCACCAGCCTTCCCATTGTTTTGCACATGGTGGTTTAAGTTTTTGCACCAGAAACAGAGCAAAGATGAAACAACGGGCCAAGCTAAAAAGTCACAAGGCCCTTGAGTATAAAAATGATAAGGTCAAGATATTTTGCTATGGAGGGATCCGTCACAGTTTCTTAAAAAGGAGATGTAGTATAAAATTTTAGGAGAGTTGGTGGCAAAGACTTAGAATATAGAGAGACTAAAAATAGTAAGACAAAGTTGTGACAACAGCTAAAAACAATGACTCTGAATTTTCCCTAAGGAATAAATTCAACATATGAGGAAAATGCATCTATATAAATAGAAAAAACAAAAGCTACAAAAACAAAGTTCAACAAGATGTTATTAGGAGCTAAAGCTAAGGAACAAATATTATTATTTTCAAGTGGCTCAAAACTATGAAAATAAAATTTCAATAAATATAACTTGAGAATTAAAAAAAAACTGTCATGTATAATTGGCAAAACTTAAGTGCAGAAAAACAGAATTCACTTGATGCTAGTTTTGTCCAGATTACGATTATGTTCCCCGTTATTCTCCAGATTCATGAGTATTTCCATGGATTTATAATTTTGTGATTGTTGTGTCCTCTGACTTCTTGATTCTAATGCCTTGTAATTTTCTGTCTCATGTATCTATGATTATTCTCTTCTTTAAGCTCACTCAGTTGATTGGCTCTTTCGTATACACAACTGTACACACATATTCTGAGAGGGAGAAGGATTTTATGTCAATGATTTAAGAAACTGTACATTAAACATCTTTTCTTACAATTTCTTTAATTACACCACTGACCCTAGAAATTCTTAACTCCATTTTTCAATTATTAAAGCTCTCTAGGTTCTTCCTCTCCTTATCTTGTCTCCTTCTTCCTTTCTCCTAAATTCCTGTCATATTTATAATAGAAATGTCCTTAGTTATTTTGTTTGATCTCTCTCTAACCCATGACTAAAATAAATAATGCCTTACCTATGATGCCAAACATCAAGCATTCCTACCTGGACAATTTTCCACCGGAGAAGGGTTTTTATTTCACTTTGGCTGTTTAGATATATTTCCAAAATCTACTTTATACTGTCACATTTTGTGCTCTGCTGATTTATGTTTAAGTATATTTTATTGATTATGTTGTTACAGTTGACCCAATTTCTTTCCCCTTTTCTCTCCTCTTCCCAGTACACCCCTTCCCTCAAACAATCCCACCCCCTTAGTTCATGTCCATGGGTCATGCATTTAAGTTCTTTGGCTTCACCCTTTTCTATATTGCTAACTAACCCCTTGTTTATTTTGTACCAACCAATTATGCTTCTTAGTCCCTGTACCATCTCCCCTTTTCTACCCCTTCCCCTCCTAGCTGATAACCCTGCAAGAGATCCCCACACCTATGATTCTGTTTCTCTTCTGGCTGTTTTCTTAGTTGGTTTTTGTTTTTATTTTTTAGATTCATTTGTTGATAGTTGTGAGTTTGTTGTCATTTCAGTGTTCATAGTGTTGAATTTATTTTTCTTAAATAAGTCCCTTTAACATTTTATATAATAATGGCTTGGTGATGATGAACTCCTTTAGCTTTACCTTGTCTGGGAAGCAATTTACCTGCCCTTCCATTCTAAATTATAGCTTTGCTGGATAGAGTAGTCTTGGTTGTAGGTGCTTGCTTTTCATCACATTGAATACTTCTTGCCAGTCCCTTCTTGCCTGCAAAGTTTCCTTTGAGAAATCAGCTGAGAGTGTTATAGGCATTCCTTTGTAGGTAGTTCTCTGCTTTTCTCTTGCTGCTTTTAATATTCTCTCTTTATCTTTCACCTTGGCATTTTATTATGATGTGTCTTAGTGTGGTCCTCTTTGGGTCTAGCTTGTTTGGGACTCTCTGTCCTTCCTGAGGCTTTATTGTCCCTGCTGCTGGAACTGTGAGCTGTGCAATCATGTCCTGTGCTGGAAGTGACTCCCCAGTGTCCCTCTCTACTTTTTTAAATGGTTGATTGCACTTTCTGCTGCCCTGCTGCTACCACCATCACTGCTGCTGCCACCACACCCCATCCTTTCTGCCCCGACTCCACCCCTCTTACCTGTCTGGATGAGCATTTCTTCTTTATTTCTTTATTTGTTGGACTTCCATGCAGCTTGATGTTCTGGAACATCTGGTTGTCTCTAGTTTTGAGGTACAGTAGTTGTATTCTTTCTTAGTTGTGGAGGTAGACAAAGCGTGACTGGAAGTCTCCTCATTGTTTAATTACTTTAATAATGCTAACCTGTGCTATGCTGAATTTTGCGTGTTATATTTCTACTTTAGAATTTGATTGGGTTTTTAACTTCTCTCTTGTAAAAACAAGGATGTCTCTGCACAACCAAAAATTAACTTCCTTGTCTCATATCATTTTCAACTTGTTTTGCCAATCAATAAAAGAGAGTTTATTAGTGATAATTTAACATGGGTCATCAAGAATCATTGCTATTCCTACAGACAATGAAAGTCATTAAAATGAAGGTGAGTAAACCTGCCTTTTTCACACAATGCAGTGCTCTGTTATTTAAAATATTGATTTAAGTAAGTTTTTAGTTATTATTCATTCAAGTGAGAATTCTGGGCAATATCAGTAATGCTGCTGCTCCTAAAGACTCTATATTTAAAAAAAAGAAATTCTCACAAATCTTCCCCATTAACAGAATAGAACTGGAATTTTTAGCTCGCAGATCCTATGAAGCTAACTCAAATAGAGAAAGTGATTTAAACCTGGCAATGCCAATGCTTAGTTCAGGAATCTATGTAGTTTATTTGAGCTGCAATCCCAAAAAGGCCCTAGGTGACCATGACTGTGATCACATTGAAGATAAGTGACCAAGTTTTCAAACTCCTGAGTCCATGAGAGCTGGAAAAGCAGGAACTAATAATTGCCCTCTTAAAAAATAAATTAGATAATTCACTAAGTCAGGTAACACTGAGAAGCCTTGGGAACTAGTAGCTTGAGATTAAACATAATGTTTCTGAATAAATCACTTACTAGGTCTACATATCAAAACCCTGGGTCATTTTTATTTGACCTTCTCATTTATCATAGGTGTGTGGTGAGAAAGAATAAGATAGGGTAAAAGACTGGTTTTGAATTTACTAAAATAAGCATTGTATATCTATCCTAGAAAATATTTCAAGAGATAGATTTCAAAACCTAGAATCTTAAATTGCCTGCTGTGTGAAATGCTGCAGCATAATGTCTTGGATTCTTTTCTTTGCCATGGGGCAGCATATTGCCCAATATTTTTTCAAGCTGTGACACAGTTATGAACTTCTGGGGGCACATTGTGAAAACAAATAGAACTTCTCAGAGTTGCCTCAATACTAAGAGAAATTGTATTTATAGATCCTCTAACATGCAAGACACATCAGGTAAAACTTGTTACATACAGCATATCCCACAATTCTGTGCAACAGGAAAGAGCAAACTAGGGTATAGGCTACTTTAATTGTCAAACTGGTTTTCAGTTACCAGCTGTATTAAATTAAGAAAAATTACCTAAACTTATGACTGGCTGTTAGGTACAGAATGCTTTATCATCTGTTATTTTGATGGCTCAGTGCTTTCTGTTTTCATTCTTCAGTTTTTGATATGTATTCTCTAAGAGGTAAATTTTCCCAGATTGAGGTTGGTCTTTAATCAAGAGTTGGTTAAGGATAATAATTGGCTAGGACTTTTTAGCAGGATCACAAATTCCACTTCTAGGAGATGTACAAGGTCTTAGTTACTATATTTCCAGAGTTCTGGTAATCATGAAGCTATTCTGGGCTGACATAAAATTATATATGTAAATCTTCATAATAAAAATAAAATATTATACAAATATAATATGAACAGTCATTATAACAAATTACAAAGGAAAAAGAGAGTTAGGAAGAAAACAAAGCAAAAAAATGTTTATGAAAAGGCAAAATTGCATATAGATATGCAGGTGAAAGATTAATGTGTAGCCATTCTGACCACAAGCTTACAGTTGAGGACATCAGTCAGCTTAGTCTTGTTATGCACAGGATCACAGACATGGACTTGAACAAACCTACATGTTGCCAATCTTTCTGTCACATAGACAAATCTAATGTGACCACCCAATGTGTTAGTTAATATTATGAAAGCTGGGAAAGTCAGTTTTGTATAGTTTGACTTAACATAGAGTTTGTTTAAGCCCTGGCTGGTTTGGCTCAGTGGATTGAGCGTTGGCCTGCGAGCTAAGTGTCGCTGGTTCGATCTTCCAGTCAGGGCACATCAGAGAAGGAAAACTCTGACTCCAAAAAACCTCCGCTGCCTTGTGGCATACCTCTTCAGGGGAAAGGCTAAGGGAGTAAACCCCGACAGAAAATCCGGAGCCGGAGTCCCTAAGGCGGTTTGACGTTGTAGTCAACACCGGCAACTCCTGCGGCGCACCTGAAGCCAAGCTGTATTGACTCCGTCTTTCCCTTGGACCCTTCAGCTGCGAAGAGAGGGGGGGTCTGCTGCATGGGCAACAGCAGACCCTCCATATCACCCTGCCCAGGCTCTGTAGCTTCAGTTTCACTGGAGAGGACACTCCAGCGTCATCGCAAGATGTCAATTCAACACGGGAGGAGACAGATACCGTGTCACTCCCGAGTCAGACTGCACAACCATTCTCGGCGGTGCAGATAGACTCTTAAGAAGCTACACCATCGTCTCTCGAGACGGACGGCTGCCGATGACGACGACGACGACGACGAGAGTTTGTTTAGCATTTCTCCTCCAAAACCTGCAAATATTGATACAGAGAAATCTGATTAAGATCACTGGGGAGAAGTAGGAGGAGCCATAAGAGGAGTTTGCTGAGGCAATGGAAAACAGTCTAGGATCGGATTGACTGAGAAACAAGCTGAATGCCTCCAGAGCCAATGGAAATAAAAAGAGGGCTGGCTCTTTGGCTCATGAGCTTTTCTGGTTCCTAAATTTGCTCTATCTCAGGCTCTGGCTCTCAGGCTGGATCAAGCTCTTGGGCTCTGAGGCTCACTTGCTGGCTCTCTCATTCCTCAAGGATACCTGGATGATCATGCTGCAGCTGCCTGTGTTTCCCAATGGATAGTATTTTAAATGAGAAGGAAGTCTGAACACAACCTAGGATTGTGCTGGCCTGGCAGAGTGGGAAGGTTTACTCTTTGGGTATTCTAGAGGGGACAGGCTCAGAGGCAGAAGACTGCCAATTCTTCCAAAGTTGTGTAGGTTTTGTATCTTATGTTGTTTTACTTTATAAATTATCCCTATAGAAATAATATAACTAACTCTACAGAAACTAACAGGGGGAATGATAGAATAACATGGGTATTTGAGTTTAACCTTAATTGACAGGCTTAAGTGTTTAAAGCTGTAACTAAAGAGTTAAATAGTTTAGCCTTAATTGATAGGCCTAAGTGACTAATTCTTGTGGAAAGCTGTTACTTATTCCAATATTGTGAAGCTTTTTAATAAAGACTCCTTTTCTTTATCACCAGAACTTTGCCTCTGGAATTTTTCCTAGAGAGTGATGGTGGGCAGCATGACCCCAACTTGCTGTTTGATAACAATATGGGGTATCATAAAAGCTTCATAAAACAAGACATATAATGTCTTAACAGATGTTATTGATTCCTCTTTATTGATTAACCACTGATTTACAAAAAATAATTTTTAAGTATATTTTATTGATAATGTTGTTACAGTAGTCCCAATTTTACTCACTTTGCTCCCCTCTACCCACTATCCCCCTTCCCCCAGCAACCCCACCCGCCTTAGTTCATGTCAATGGGTCATGCATATGAGTTCTTTGGCTTCACCCTTTCCTATATTATTCTTAACTTGCCCCTATTTTGTACCAACCAATTATGCTGCTTAATACCTGCACCATTTCCCCATTTCTCCTCCTCCCCCCTACCAGCTGATAACCCTCCAAATCATCTCTGTATGTATGATTCTGTTCCTATTCTGGATTGCTTAGTTGGATTTTGTTTTACTTTTTAGATTCAGCTGTTGATAGTTGTGAGTTTGTTGTCATTTTAGTATTCATAGTTTTTATCTTCTTTTTCTTAAACAAGTCTGTTTAACATTTCATGTAATAATGGCTTGGTAATGATGAACTCCTTTAGCTTTACCTTGTCTCAGAAGCACTTTATCTGCCCTTCCATTCTAAATGATAGCTTTGTTGGATAGAGTAGTCTTGGTTGTAGGTCCTTGCTTTTCATCACCTTGAATACTTCTTGCCAGTCCCTTCTTGCCTGCAAAGTTTCATTTGAGAAATCAGCTGAGAGTCTTATAGGCATCCCTTTGTAGGTAACTCTCTGTTTTTCTCTTGCTGCTTTTAAGATTCTCTCTTTATCTTTGGTATTTTAATTATGATGTGTCGTGGTGTGATCCTCTTTGGGATTAGCTTCTTCAGGACTCTCCGTGCTTCCTGGACTTGTATGTCTTTTTACTTCACCAAATTGGAAAGTTTTTCTTCATTATTTTTTCACATAAGCTTTCAGTTTCTTGCTCTTCCTCTTCTCCTTCTGGCATTTCTATGATTCAGATGTTGGCACGTTTAAAGTTGTCCCAGAGATTCTTAAGCCTCTCTTCATGTTGTTCAACTCTTGTTTTCTCTTTTTGTACTGGTTGACTGTTTTTTCTTCCTTATGTTCCAAATTATTGATTTGAACCCTGGTTTTCTTCTCTTCACCATTGGTTTTGTGTGGATTTTCTTTCATTTCACTTAGCACAGCCTTCACTTTTTCCCTTATGCATTTGCCATACTTAAGCATATCTGTCAAGCCTGTGAGCATCTTTATCACCAGTGTTTTGAGTTCTGCATCTGTTAGGTTGGCTATCTCCTTTTTGCTTAGTTGTCCCTCTGGAACCTTGATTCATTCCTCCTTTTGGGCCATACTTCTCTGTCTCCTCATCTTGACAGGCTCCTGTGTTTGTTTGCCTCTGTGTCTTAGGTATAGAGCTGTCACTCCTGTTATGTTATAAGGGGCGGAGCCTTAGGCATTCATCAGTACAGGGGGACCCATTTCACCACATTGTAGTGCTGTATGTGGGAGAGGGGTCATAGTGGGAACAATGCCCCTTGCTCAGCATGTGTCCCTTTTCAGGCACTTTTCTCACTTCTGTGTGGTACTGGCACTCCTCTAGCTGTTGCCCTGGCTGTCATTCCCAGAGTGGGTGGGTCTGAGGATTTTCTAGGACCATGGTGGCCCTTTAGAAAAGTGGACTCTGCTGAAAGACCAGCAGTTTCTTCCTCCTCTCCAACCCCCACTTGTCTGCACTGCCAGTAGCAATTAGTCTTGATTTTCCCTGGCACTGGGACTGTAAGATGTGTGGTCTGGTCAGGAGCTGGGAATGCTCCCTAGGTGCCCCTCCCAACTTTAAAAAATGTGTGACTGAGCTTTCCACCAGCCTGCCACTGCTGCCACCACCACCTTCACCGCCACCGCCAACACCACCACTGCCACCGCCACCACACCACATCCTTTCCGCTCTCCTACCTGTCTGGATCAGTATTTCTTCTTTATATCTTTGTTTGTTGGACTTCCGTGCAGCTTAGTTTTCTGGAACTTCTGGTTGTCTCTAGTTTTGACGTAGTTGTACTCCTTCTTAGTTGTAGAGGGAGACCCAGCATGTCTGTCTATGCCTCCATCTTGGCCGGAAGTCACAAAAAATAATTTTTATTGAGTAGTTATGCATGGAATGGTATTTAAGTGATTATTGTTCTTAGTGTGCTATTCTAGCAAGACAGGAAACATGTGAGTTTGAATAACAATTATCTAATCAACTACTTATTGGGCCAGGACTGTGCTTTATACTTAAAGTCATTAAGTATAATTCTCAAAATTCTTCAGTGAGGCAGGTATTAGTAGAGTACCAAACTTTATCTGTGTTGTCTGATATACTTGTAGAGTCAGCAGCAGAATAGTTGTTTGAAACAATATGTTTATTTGAGCCATTACAACATTAAAAAAGATCTTTAAGGAGCTCAACCACTTAGAGACAAGCTATTCTGTCTAAAAATAGTTCTTTTGCAACACTGTTATATGTATGCTTCACTTATTATATTCAGGGTTTTGTGTTTTATGAAATTTTGTTTGAACAAAATAATTGTTACATAAACACGAAGATGTTCACTAATTCTAATTGTCTATATATTCCTTTATATGACACCTATTATGTTGTATGACATTTTCAAAATATGAGAAAATAATTGAGAAACCGAATTAAAAAATACATTATATAAACTTTAAAATATGGATTAATTTAAAATTATAAAAAGGATTTTATCAAGTTGAATTCAATATAATGTAATTTCTCCTGTTTAAATAGGTATTAATTGTAGCTTATTAAAAATTGAAATATTTTTATGAATCCATACATAATAATATAGCGTTAACTACTGACATTCCAAAACTCAAGTTGGTATTTGAGTCAGTCAGAGACTTTAATATAAAAAATGATTAATATGACCCATGAATATGGGCAACAGGGTGAGGATTGACTATGGGAGTGGGAGGTGGGTGGGGCAGTGGAGAGCAATAGAGGAAAAATTGGGACAACTGTAATAGAACAACAATAAAAAAATAAACTTACTTTAAAAAATAAAAACTAAGTAGTTTTCTTGCAACAAAATTATTTGGTATATGAAAAGATGGTAAACATCTATGTTTGTCAGGGATGTTAGCCTATTTCCTGTGTGTGTGTGTGTTTGTGTGTGTGTCTCTATCTGGTTTTGGAATTAGAATAATTCTGGCTTCATAAAATGAACTTGGGAGTTTTCCCTTCTTTTAGGCATAAGACCTGGGTTCTGGGAATTCAGGTCTAAATTAGCAAGCCCCAATAAATCTGCTGCTCCCTACAGTAACTTCTGATGCCGGTGACTGTGTCTTTCAAAGATATCTTAGTCTGCTAGCAAGAATTTAGTAACTTTTCTGTTTTAGTATCTTCTCTATTCTCAGAAAACTCCTCTAGAGCGATCTGCAGAGAGTCCCTTCAACTCCCTCTCCCCTTATCCCTTTTAAAAATCCCTGCCTTGCTAATGTTTGGAGCTGACATCTTTCTGGCTTTAGCCTGCCTGTTTGCAGCTAGACAAATAAGTCTTTGAAACTCATGGCTTCTTCTCCTGTCATTTCTCCTCTCACTCAGCCAAACCTAACACCTTTCTTGAATTTTTGTAAAACAGTTTCAGAAGCAGAGGTGTTAGTTTTTCTCATAATATTTGGTGAAGTTCACCTGTGAGGTGATCTATGTAGGGCTTTTGTTTGTTTGTTTAATTATGGCTTCAATTTAACTAGGTGAAGTCTGTCTATTCAGATTCTCTGCTTCTTCTTAATTTAATTTTGGAAGGTTTTATGTTTCCAGGAATTTATACATTATGTCCAGGTTTCCGATTTTTTGGCATACAGTTGCTTATAATATTTTCTTACACTCCTTTGTATTTGCTGTCAGTTGTTATTTCTCTTTTTCATTACTAATTTTACTTATTTGGGTCCTCTCATTCTTGATGAGTTTGGTTAAAGGTCTGTCACTCTTTTTTATCTTTTCAAAGAATGAGCTCTTGGATTCATTATTCTTTTGTGTTATTTTTTAAGACTTGATTTTGTTTATTTCTGTTATGATCTTTATTATGTTCTTCTTTCTACTCACTTTAAGTTTTGTTTGTTCTTTATCAAGTCCCTTTAAGTGTAAAGGTAGATTGTTTATTTCAGGTTTTTCTATTTTTTTCTTGTTTTTGAGGTATGCCTATAATATTATGAATTTCCCTCTTAAGATTGCTTTCCCTGTGTCCCACAGATTTTGGATAGCTGTGTTTTCATTTTCATTTGCTTCAATGTATCTTTTGATATTTTCCTTGACTTCTTTGTTGACCCCTTCATTGTTAAATAACAGGTTATTAGTTTCCATGTCTTTGTGTACTTTTCAGCATTGCTTGTGATTGATTTCTAGTTTTATCATCATGGTCAGAGAAAATGCTTGATATGAATTTCAATCTTAACTGTATTGATACTTGTTTTGTGTCATAACATGTGATATATCCTAGAAAATGTTCCATGAGCACTTGAAAAGTATGTGTATTCTTCTGTTTGGGGTGAAATTCTCTGAAGGTATCACTAAATCCATTTGATCTAGTGTGTCATTTAAAGTCAATGCCTCCTTATAGATATTCTGTCTGGAATAACTGTCCATTTATGTCAATGGAGTGTTAAAATCCTCTACTATGACTGTATTTCTGTCACTCTCTCCTTTTATGTCCATCAAGATTTGCTTTAAATATTTGGTGCTCCTGTGTTGGGTGCATGAATATTTACTAGGTTTATATATTCTCTTGTTGGATTGTTCCCTTTATCACTATGTAGTGTTCTTCTCTGTCTCTTACTATAGTCTAGGTTTTAAAGCCTATTTTGTCTGATATAAGTATTGTTACCCCAGATTTTTTTCCTTTTCATTTGTATAAAATATATTTTTCCATCTCTTTACATTTAGTCTGTGTGTATCTTTCAATCTGAGGTAAGTCTCTTGGAATGCATACATATGGGTAATGTTTTCTTACCCATTCATCTACCTTCTGTCTTTCGGTCAGAGCATTTAAGCCATTTACATTTAAGGTGATTATTGCTAGATATAGATTTATAGGTATTTTATTTTTAAACTATTTTTCTCTGTTTTTCTTTTCTTTTTTTCCTCTTTCTTCTACTTCTTCTTAAAGCAAGATTCATAACATTTGTTGCAGTACTGTTTTGGTATTAACAAACTCCTTTAGTTTTTACTTGTCTTGGGAGCACTTTATTTCTCCAATTTTAAATGATAGCCTTGTGAAGTAAAGTAGCCTTAGTTGTTTGTCCTTGCTTTTTATCACCTTAAGTATTTCATGCCAATCCCTTCTTGCCCAAAATGTCTCAGTTGAGAAATCAAATGACAGTCTAATTGGAGTTCCCTTGTAAGTAACTACCTGCTTCTCTCTTGAAGCTCTTAAGATTCTCTCCTTGTTTTTAATTTTTGTCATTTTAATTATGATCTGTCTTGGTGTAGGCCTCTTAGGGTACAACTTGTTTAAGACTCTCTGTGCTTCTTGGATTTGTGTGTCATTTTCTTTCACAAGATGGGGAAAGTTTTTGGTCATTTCTTCAAATAGGTACTCAAACCCTTCTTCATTCTCTTCTCCTTCCGGTAGTCCCATGATGTGGATGTTGTCCCAAAGGTTTCTTAAGTTCTCCCCATTTAAATTTTTATTTCTTTTTGTTGCTTTGCTTGGGTGTTTTATTTTTACCTTGTTTTACAAATTGCTTATGTGATCCTTTGCTTCATATAACCTACTGTTCATTCTTTCCAGTGTATTATTTATTTTAGATACTAAATTCTTTATTTCTAACTGGTCCTTTTTATGCTTTCTATGTTGTTTTGTTTTGTTTTGTTTTTAATGCTCTTGGGTATCCTTATAATCATTACTCTAAATTCTATATCCGATAAATAGTTTGCCACCCTTTCATTTAGTTCTTCTTCTGGAGGGTTCTCTTGTTATTTCATTTGGAACCTGTTTTTTTGTCTTCTAATTTTGTCTGCCTCTTTGTGTTTGTTTCTATGTATTAGTTAGATCTGAAAAGGCTCTGGTGCAGATGCAGACGTATTTTAGGCACTGACTCTAGGCAACCTGTTCGAAGCTATCCATGATCCACAGATTGTGGCCTCCTACACTGGGCCTATTTGTGTGCAGAAACACTAGGCTACACACTAAGGCTGCTTTTTTATTACCAGGATTGGGGGAGGTTCAGCTGAAGTTTCTGAGACCCCAGAGATCTGCTCTACTTGTTAAACTTAATCACAGAGATAACCTTCAGCTGTATTTAACAGCCAAGCTAAAGATCCACAGGGTGGAGCAGAATACTTCTGATGAGAAGGGCAATTGCTTCCCCTGAGGTTGATGCCACTTAGAGGGCTCTGCCTGAGAAAGATGGCCTCTGCAGTATGGGGAATGACTCAGCCTAGGAATCCAGGGGGATGTTCCTTCAGCTCTCTCCCCAAAGCCACCAGGCCCAGACCATTCTCAATGTCTTCAGTCCACTCTGGCCTCCCATGCTGGAATCCAGGGTAAGTGTATATAAACAGAATTATATGTGGTGGCCCATTAAGAAACTCTCTTCATCTTTAGCCATCTCTCCCTGGCAGATATAATATGTTCTGCTTTTCACAGCTGGATGTTATCTAGGTTCCTTTCTGGCTCTGGTGTTGTAGGTCCGGGGAGCTCAGCTTGGAGTTTAGACCCGACACTTCTCAGGTGGAACCTGATGAAATATCTCTCTAAAACTTCAGCTATCACCGTGGGACCACAGTGAAGGATGAAAACCAGATCATATTATTAATAAATGCAGAAAAAAGATGTGATAAAATCCAGCTCCCACTTATGATAAAAACCGTAACAAAGTGGAACTAGGGTGATTATACCTAAACATAATAAAGACCAAATAAAATAAACCCACTGTCAACATTATACTTAATGGACAAAAAATTCCAGCATTCCTCTTAAAACTGGGAACAAGATGGGGATGTCTGCTTTCAACTCTCTTATTCCATGTAGTACAGGAAGTCCTAGACATGGTAATCAGACAAAAATAAGAATAAAAATCATCCAAATTGGAAAGAAAGAAGTAGACCTATCTTTATTTGCAAGTGACATGATACTGTACATAGAGAACCCCAGAGATTCCAACATGAAACTACTAGAATTGATAAATAAATTCAGCAAGGTAGTAGGATACAAAATTAATATCCAGGAATATGTTGCATTTTTATTGTCATTAATGAACTAACAGAAAAGGAAATTGAAACAACCCCATTCACAATTGTTTCAAAAAGAAAATAACTAAGACTAAATATAACCAAGGATTTAAAAGACCTGTATGCAGAAAATTATGAGATACTAAATTAAAAAACTGAAGAAGATCCAAATAAGTGGAAGTACATACTGTGTCCATGGATAGGAAGAATTAACATCATTAAAATGTCCATGCTACTAAAAGCAACCTGTAGATTCAACACAATTTCTATCAAGATTCCGATGTCCTATTTTGCAGAACTAGAACAAATATTTAAAAAATGTATATGAAACAACAAAAGGCCCCACATAGCAATAGTGATCCTGAGAAATAAGAATAAAGTTGGAGGAATCATGCTGCCTAATATCAAACTATACTATAGGGCATAGTAATCAAAACAGCATGGTACTGGCATAAAAACAGACAAATATGTCAATGGAATAGTATAGAGTGCAGAAATAAACCCACGCTTTTAGTCAATTAATATTCAGCAAAAAAAAAAAAAAAAAAAAAAAGACATACAATGGGCCAAATATAATTCAATAAATGGTGTTGGGAAAATTGGACAGGTGCATGCAGAAAAATGAAACTAGACAATCTTCTTACACCACACACAAGAATAAATTCAAAATGGGTTAAAGACTTAAATATTAGACTTGAAACCATAATTATCTTAGAAGAAAAACAGCAGTAAATTTTGAACATTGCTTATAGCAATATGTCATCCGATATAACTCTCTAAGCAAGGGAAACAAAAGAAAAATTAATAAACTGGGACTACATCAAACTACAATGTTTTTGCACAGCAAAGGAGAGCATCAACAAAATAAAAAGACAATCACAGACTGGGAGAACATATTTGCCAATACATCTGGTAAGGGGTTAATATCCAAATGTATAAAGAACTTACAAAACTCAACACCAGAAATACAAAAAAGCCAATTAAAAAATGGGTGAAGGACCTGAATAAACACTTCTTCAAAGAAGGCATATAGATGGCCAATAGACATATGAAACAAATGATCAACACCACTAGCCACCAGATAGATGCAAATTAAAACCAAAGTGAGATATCACCTCACTTCTGTCAGAATAGCTACCAATAAATCAACAAAAAAGTACTGCCAAGGATGTGGAGAAGAGGGATTGTCTTTTTGTACAGACTGGTTCAGCCACTGTGGAAAAAGTATGATGATACCTCCAAAAATTAAAAATGGATCTGCCTTTTGATCCAGAGGTTCCACTTCTGTGAATATATCCAAAGAAACCTGAAACATTAATTCAAAAGAACATAAGCTCCTCTATTTCATTGTAGTGTTATTTATGATCACCAAGATATAGAAGCAGCCCAAGTGTCTTATTAGTAAATAAGTGGATAAAACAACTATGGCATATTTATACAATGGAGTACTGCTCAGCCATTAAAAAGAAGAAAAAATTACCCTTTGTGACAGCATGGCTAAACCTGGAGAACATTATTCTAAGTGAAGTAAGCCAAGCCAGTCAGAGAAAGACAAACACCATATAATTTCACTTACATGTTGAATCTAATGAACAAGTTGAACTAAAAATCAAAATAGAGACAGACTCATAGGTAGACAGCAAAATGATAGCTATTGTGTGTGAGGAATTTGGGGGGAGGGATTGAGCAAAAAGGAAAAAGGACTCATGGATGGACAACAGTGTGGTAATTGCAGGGGGGGAGAGGTTCATAAGGGGGTTAAATGATAATGAAAAAATAACAAAAAATTTCAAAAATACTATAAGTAAAAAAATGATGGCTATTATCAATTAAAAAAAAGAGTAACAAGAATAACTGAGTTGGTAAGGCCTTGGAGAAATTTGAGCCTTTATACACTGATGATGGGAATGAAAAATTATATTATGGTGCAGCTGCTATGGAAAACAGTAGGTTCCTCAAAAAATAACAAAATAGAACTACAATATGTTCCAGCAACCCCACAAATTCTATTTGTCCAAAAGAATTGAAATCAGGAACTCAAAGAAATATTCACATGTCCATGTTCATTGAAGTACAATAGCCAAGATGAGAAAACAACACAATTGTCCATAGACAAGGACTGAATTTTTAAAAAATGTCATATATACATACAACAAAACAATATTCAGCATGATTCCACTTATATGTTAAATAAAATAATCAAAATCACAAAGCAGAAAGTAGAATGGTAGTTGCCAGAGGCTGCATGGAGGGAGAGTTGATGTTCAATGGATATAAAGTTTGTTTAACACAATGGCTAAGTTCTAGAGATCTGTTATACACCACAGTGCCTATAGTTAACGAGACATTATTGGGTATTGCAAAATATTTAATTGTAAGTGTTCTTATTACATGTGTACACATGAAGAGGGACACAAACTCTGGGAGGTGTCAGGTATGTCTTATATTGATTGTGGTAATGGTACTGTAGTTTGCATATGTGCAAACACATTAAATATGTCTAGTATTTGTATATAAGTTTTCAATAGAAGTGTTTTACATTTAAAAAAGAAATCAATCAATAAGCAAACACCATCTGAAAAATAAGAACTTAAAAAAAAAGTAGAGACAACTTCTAAGCAGAAGGGTAAGATCTCTAGGCCATTTTCAGGATTTTTTTTCTCTTTGCATATTTGGAAGCAATTAGAGTCTTGAGAGAGAGAGAAGAATGATGTGACATAATAAAATTTGCTTTTTGAAATGACAAATAATCACTGTGACTGCAATAAGGAGAACTGATTGCACAGAAACAAAAATTGACATAGAAAAAATTGTTCAGAAGTTATATAAACAATATAGAGGACAGCTGATTAGGCCCTGGGATAGGGAATAATAAATACAATGTAGTAAAGAAAATAGAATAAATGTATATTGGTAGAATGTCTAGAAATTGATAAATGAATTAGACATAAGAAATCAGGGCAAAGAACACATCCAAATAGATTCTTAGATTTTGACTTGAACAACTATATGGAAGGTATTTCAAATTATTTAAAAAATGTGTAGAGATGAAAATCTAGGTATAGAGTAAATTATCACCCTTTCTTTTTGCATAGTTGAGTTTAAAGTGACACTGAATTTCCAAAAATAGATTTTGAATTGATATAAGGGTCTAGACTTCAAAGGAGATACAGGCAAAAACATAAAACAGTGAGTTATTTGAGTTTTTAAAAATTAATTGAAGAATGAAGAGTTGTAATTTGGAAGAAGAATATTATATGCATATTGAAAAGAGAGCCTAGGTCAATTCTTAAAGAACCCCAACATGTAAGAATTGCATGGATAAGAAAGAGAAAGGGTCCATAAGAAAAAGAAGTAATAGCTACATAGACGTGAGAATGCCAAGGGATGTAGTGTTACTAAGGTTAAGTGAATATGTTATTTTGAGAAGGTGGAGGAAATCAATGAATGTGGCCCAGCAGTGAAGAAAGGAGAAAATATTTTAAAAAGCTTACATTGATGGCCTCAGTGAGATCCTAATGTGTCAGAAGCAAAACAAATGAAATGAGCAGTGAGTGAGAAAGGATAAAATAAAGAGTGAGAAAAGGCAATTCATATGAGAAGTTTTCTTCAGGAAGAATAAGGATGAGAAAAGGTACAAGTAGAAGTAGGTTAGTTTGTTGACTGGAGGAGCATTAATAGAATTCATGCTTACTAGTCCATTGCCCTTTAAGTCCTATGTGAAGAAGATGACATCATTAACAAGATGTGGAGATAAATTTTAGGCAATAGAAATATGGGAGAATTAAGAATTAACGAGTTGTAATGGACAGAGTGAGAGTGGGTTGAGAAAGTGAGAAATAATAGAATGATCAGAGAGTAGTAAGAGCTTGAGTTTTGTTACAATACATTTTAGTGGTAAAAAATATATAATTCTCTCCCAAGGGAGTCAGCTAGTCAGATAGAGATATGGCTAAAATGAGTCAATTGGTTGATCTATGTTTTAAAAGAGGTGGCATATTATTTTTGAGTGAACAAAGGACTTAGGATTTTGCCCAAAATGTTTAATTTTAGATAAATAAATATAAATATTAAAATGAATAAGTAAAAATAACAGTTGTAAATAAAGACATACAAATAAGTATATTTACATACCTATTTGACCAACTGTATCATTTATAATAAATGCTTATATGTAAGTTATATATCTGTTCACTTCTACCAATCAAAAATTTAGTAACTTACATATTTTAGTCATTTCACCCTTACCACAGCCTTAAAAACTAGATACAATAATTGAGAACATTAAGAAACAGAAATTTAAACACAAAGTTAATAATCAAGGATGTTTCAGGGATCTGATTTGACCCAGAATTTGTGGATACAGAGTCCATGCTCTTAACAAGGTACCATGATGTTTTCTGAAATGGAGAAGAACATAGTAAGATTATGAATAAGATGGATAAGATGGACTTAAAGACCTGAATAATGTATTTGAGCAAGTAGAGGGATGTTAAGCTACAAGTCTCAATAAAACTGTATAGACAAAAGGACAAGGAAACTGGAAACAAGTTAAAATAGCAAAATATAAAGATTGACAAAAAGATTTTTTAGTGATGATGAGTTTACTTAGAGCTTAAAGTCATCCAACATGATACTAGGTTTAGTAAAGAGAAACAGGATGAGTAAGGTACCCAAATCTTTGCTATATTAAGATAAATGGGAGAATGTTTGGCAGATGGTATGATAAAGCAAGAGAGAGAATATTCAATGAGTCAAATATTAAACATTTTAAGATACAAAGTAATGACCAGGGAGATACAGTATGGTAAGAATGCTGAATACCAGCTTCATATTCTAACCTTAATGTTTAAGGAACATGAATATATAGCTATTTCTTTTGGAAAAGGCTTGAGGCAAAGCAATTCCTTAGGGAAAAAGACTGGATTATATACACTGATACAGTGTAGGAGTCACACTGGACTCTATCTTTTCCTAAAGAACTCCATCTTAGAAGCCTGACCATGACTCCTTGCTTTCAATAAAATTCTATAGTTGAAATTAACCAAACCACATCCTAAAAGAAAGAATGTATAATGATAACATCTCTTCTTAACATTATGTTCTGTAAGAGTTATTCTGTCAAATGATAACTAAAATGTTAGTGCAAGCATCACTTTACAGGCATTTTGAGTGGTCCAGTGACCATGGAGAACACCTTGTGATGACCTCCAGGATCGTCCAGTGATCATAGGACAACGTATCTCATCCTCATTTCCAAGCCTTACATCCACCTCAGTGCTCCTCTGAAAGTCATCATCAAGAACCCCTCAGGCGCGTGACTTCTCCTTTCTAACTGACTCCTACGCACAAGCTCTTTTCAATAAACTCTATCCACTCAATCTTGTACGGAGTTCAATCCTCATTTCTATGACACTGAGACTCAAAACCTGGCATTTAAAGTCTAGTAACACTAAGGCAAGGAGATATAAGGTACATCTGGAGAGGAACTCGAAATTCAGGAGTATTGAGATTACAAATTAAAAAAAGTTTTCCAGGTTATATACACTAAAATTATTCTGTGTGTGGAGAGCTCCATTATAGGTAGACTTCTGAACCTGTTAGATTGTCTTCTTTCAGGGTGAGCACAGACATCTGAGGAGTTCTGTTATTGAAATAAACTAGCAAGAGATCAGCTGGCCACATTGGCTGAAGTATCACTTGTGATGTCCAAGGACTCACTGGTCTGAGGGTTTGAGGAAAGATCACTTTATAGTTTGGGCATACATTATATGCATTAATAATTTTCAGTTACCAAGAGGTAGACATTACTCCATATCCACTTAGTTAACTTTCTAGGAGTCTTCAACGCGAAGTGGTAGTTGATCTTCATACCAGCTAATCATAAGAGCCACTACTGTTCTGTCATCATTTGTGACTGGTGAGTATCTCTTCCTGTTGCTTGTTTCCATATCTCCGGAGCTTTGACTTTCTTGTCAATGCTCAACTAAACCACCAATAAGGTAAGTTTTCCTACTGTTGCTGCTTCATGCTTTGTTTTTCTTGAACTGCTGTTGCTTTGTAATGCAATCCCTTTTCTCTCCTTCAGACAAGCACCTCTCTTTCATCAAATGAAACATTTTTAAGTGTATGGGAGCAGTGGGATACTGTAGCCAAGGTATTGAGGTCTTTTATTTTCTAAAAACCTCATAGCTCTCTCCTCCTTGGAACAAGCAGGTATTGAAAACAAGGTGGCAGTTGGTGTGAAGCTGTGTGAAATGTATTCAAATGCAATGTTATACATTACTATGACCACAGCTCACTCACAGCTCTCAGAGCCTCTGCTGCTGCTGAATCTCTGGGACTTGTTAGCATGATTTTTCACCATGCTGCTTCATTCCTCTTCACCCCTCTCTAGATGGTACCTTCCTGAACTCTACTCCTGAGGGGAAAAATATACAGCTCCTTATGTCAGGTAGGTGGGCTATAGCTGCCTGGGATTCAAGTCCTTAACTCTTGGATTCTTGGGCCCTGTATAAACCAAGAAATTTGGGCAGGCAACTTTTTAATAGTCAGTGAACATTGTGAGTATTAAAGAGTATTGTATTTCCTGCTGTAGATCGCCTTATTTAGATAGCCTTTAAGTATTGTTTTTAACCTAGAATAATCTTTAAACAATTTTAGTAAGTTTTACTATTATTATAAAACAGGATGCTATTAAAATAGTAGTGTACAGTTGCAGAATGCTTCTTTTGAGTAATTTGATCAAAATTTACAAAAAGTGTGTATTTTTTTTTTCTTTTTTGTGGAGGGGGTAGTGGAGGGTGGCTGACCCTTTAGTGGCTCTGAACTATTGAATCAGCTATAAGTGCCTTCACATGCCTTTGTGCAATTTCAGTGTTTTATAACAAATGCTGAACCTCATCATGTTTTATTTCCTTTTCTAAAATGGCTAAAGTCACCATTTCCCTTTCATGTCTGTGCTACAACTTTGATTTAGCACCAGCACAAACACATCAATAAGCTAAAATAGATAGAAAGCTAAAACCCAACACCAACAGATTGAGATGAAAACACATACACACGAAAAATTTTCTGTTGGCTTCACCTGAGCAGAACAGAAGGCAACATTAACTTCAACCTCCTCACCTCACTGATTCTGGGATAAAGCTCTTGCATGCAATGTAGATTTTGAACTCTATCAGTCTTTTATGCATGGGCTGTGAGAAGATTCATTCTCATGCAAATCCCAGAACTGGATACTAATAAAATACTACCCTGACAGATAAATGGACTGTAATATAACCTGGGCAGTGAAATCTCAACCAGTCAAATATGATCTGTAGCAAAGCAATATTCAGCTTAGTACTGTTTCCCTAATGATTCCTACAGATTGTTACTCTATCTCTTTGCTTGTCCCAAATTTCCCCATTAATAAAACTGAAACCATACATCACCTGCCATAAAATTGCAATGTTCTCTTGTGATTTCTAAGATAAGTTGAAACAGAATAGCTATTATATTTAATACAAAGCTCCTCTTAGGTATCAACAAAATTTTAATTTTTTACTCATCATCATGATAAAGATTGAATCAGAAATAAATTATGTTCTCCTTAAGTTGAAACACTTGAATTTTTTCTTTCATTTTTTATTTTTGAAAAATAAAATAATACCTCCATTGAAGCAGGAAGTAGTATATTTATCCAAACTTTGTGATTATAATTTACCGAAGTATGAAATACATCAAGAAGTGTGAGGTAGGTATGTAAAGATGGCTATGCTGTGAGAGGGAAGCTAAGAGGATTTATAAGGTATTCCAAAAGAATTTCCTTCCTTGCTTTCCTCTCAGGGATGCTGAGAGAACCAAAGGTGATACTATTAGTGAGATTGTGTTTACAAATGATAAAGCAATAGACAAAATAGAATATGGTCAGTCCTTACCAGGCATAATAATTTACTAAATTTCATATCAGCTATAAATCTGACACCATAAAATATAATAGTATTACAAAAGGGAAGAGTGTCAACACATATTTTATTGTTTAGGGAATTTACAGAGGTCCTCACAGGTATAACAAGAATGTTTATCTTTCTCTCTGGTAAACCTTTCTGAATAGCTCAATTCATATTCATTACTAGTAAGATTTTTTTCTCTATGTTGAACACAATAAGGAATTCTCAGGTACAATCTTACCATAATTTCCCTCTTGATCTTGGTTCTGGACAGGGATTCAGTTGAGAATTGTTTAAGTTCGTGTTTTCTTCACAGAAAGGCGCAGATGAATTTGGCCCAGTCAATGGGTACATCACTGACAGAGTAGAACCTCATGAAGCACGGACTCATATAGTGAGAGCAAAGAGAGAATCTGAAAAGGAGAGAATGTGAAGAAGTAGGAGGGTCAGTCAAGGTAGGCTTTCCAGGGGAGTACAGCCATGAGAAAAAAGGAAGTGGTAGGCATGGGGAGAACAAGGTTGAGGACATGGCAGGAAGAGATAACACCATAACATGCATAAGCAGTTTATTTAAGATCTGTGCAAGGTCATTGGTCACCTGGTATCATAGCTGCAAAAGTACATGAAACACAAAGTCATTGGTAAAAGATGAAGTTGTAGAAGTTATTCAAAGGTCAAGATCTTGAAACCTTTTCAACAGAAGCAAAAATTATATTTTAGTTTGATTTAAACAGTGTGTGACCTTCCAAAAATCACTTAACATCTCAAGTGTTGGTGTTCTCAGCTACAGCATGAAGATAATGATTGCAATCAGGATCGAATGCGGTACCTGCTCACTACATAGTAGCTCACTGGTTACTTAAAAATCATTGAATAAAAAGTAAAACAGTGATGTAATATTTGGGAAAGATAAGGAATATTTAGAAAACAAATGTCTTTAATTTCTTTCTAATTATTGTTTCCCAGCTGTCACTGAGTCACGTATAAATCATAAGTCCTGGTGGTCATTTTACTAGGAAGCTTTAAAAAGATAAAAGCACTGTATATCATCGTGTTACAGTTGAATGAGTAGCAGAGGGAGCCATGTCTCACCCCCTAACCCAGCAGTCCTGGGCCTGGGCCCATAATATTGCCAGGTGTTCCAGCATCACAAGAAACACTGTGCTAGCATGGGAAGAGGCAAGTCCTTGGAATTCTCTGTGTCCTTTCCATTATTTGGGAAGGAAAGCCTTTGAAACTGTGTTTATATCCCAAGGCCTGAAAGATGGGAAAGAGCCCATAGTGCCTAAAGGAAAAAGCCCATTAACACCTTTGGGTTCTCACACCCCAGTCCTGGAAAACTGACACCACCTTTTCCTGTCAATCAGGATGTAACTCCCTCACCTCATCCCACCAACTATATAGGTCCTCAGAACAAAGGACTCACTCTCTTGGCTCTTTTGGCTTTAATGGCACTCTTGGTGCTCTTGGCCTCTGGCCACCCGAGGGTGAGCTTGCCACCCAGGTCTTTGGCCACCCTTGCTTTTGCTTTCATTCACTAATAAAATTTTTATGCATGTTAATAGGCCCACTGATCTGTAATTCTTTATTGCACCAGTGAGAATAACCAGGGTTACTCCGATAACAAATATATATCAGAAAGAAATGTTTTTAAATCAAGGATCTATCATTTATTCTGTTTTTGTACAAAGTGGTTCTTCTTTGTATTATAAATTGTATAGTTATATTTGTAACTAATGCACAGCATGGTGACTATAGTTAAAATACTGTTTAAAAAAATAAAAGAAGCTGTGTGGCCCATAATTTTACCTGTCTGAACATTTAATGAGGTCCAATGAATGTTAAATGTAGCCCCCATCAGAGAAAACTCTTTAATCTTGTTCAAGTAGAATGGAAAATCATCTACTTCAGACATTTATTAGCCTGACAATTTGGGGTCATTCAATATTTGGTAGCGTTATAAAACATAATTTTCCTGAATCTCTTAGCATAGTAAGTTTTTGGATGGAAAATGGGGAACAATATAAAAAGTGTTCTTTTACATGAGATCTTTTGTTCACCTCCGTCTGACAACATTTAGATGATATTCTTTCTAAGAAAAACAAACAGTAATGTACCACATAAGGCAGAGGAATTTTTCCCAAATGTTATCAAACTACAACCCCAAATAATTAAAATCATTTCTTGTTTTTGAAAACAACACTTCATAATATAGGATTAACTTTTTATTAAAAAATCAAGTTTACTGGGTGAAAATGCAAGGATAATTATATAATTGGTAATACTTAAATATTACAAACAAAATGGGCTGAAAATTATTGCACATACTTTAAAATGAAGCACCCATCACCTCAAAGATTAGTGCCCTGTAAGCACCTGATGTAGGGGTCAGTGCTATGCATTTCTCAGCTTTAACTTAGTTACTAATTATTAATTTATTATTTATTAATTCACATAATTCATTCAATCATAATCCTCAGTCACTCAATTTATTAGATTATAAACTCCTTAAAAAACACACTGTGTCTTTATTTATTTGGCATTGAGTTCACCCTCTGTGTTTAGTGAAAGAGTGAATTAACCAACATATAGGAACTGACTAGTACTCTATAAATCTTGGATTAAGAAATTTATTTCTAAGCATATAAGTAAATTATAAATTGGCTGCAGAGAGTAGGTATACACATATGATGAGAAGAAACAAGGCAGTGATCAAATCTGAAACTAAAGCCATATAGCACTCTGGGTTGCAAAATGCTATATTTTAATTAATCATGATTAGTGGATTTTTACATATGAAACCCTAAATTATTGTCAGGCTGCCTTTGCTCTGAGAAGTCACTTAGAGAACAGTCTAGGTTTTTACACCAGATTTATTGAGAGAGGGAAAGGAAAGGGATTAGAGGTAAGAGGAAAACTCCTGGTCCAACTCAAGGGCCCAGGGTCTATAGCAGCAAGGGAAGGAGGATGGGGAAGGGGGGGAAGGGGGGGAAGGGGGAAGGGGGGATGGAGGGAGGAAAAATGGAGACTCCCAATCACCCAGAAAGACCCATAGCAACTGCCTTCTTCCTATGTATCTGCAGGTGCCAACTCCACACTTTTCTGGACATACCATCAACACATTCAACAGGTTATTTGTATTTTCCTGCTTTTCCCCAGTCTATATGCTATGCTAGGCCCATCAATATTTCTTCTGGGAATGAGCCAAGTCCATTTTCATTCCTTATGGGGGAAGTTGGAACCTAGGTTAATTTGCATAAGGTTCATTTGCATATATCAAAAGTCTGGCAGGCGATCCAGCCGCTGCCGTGTTTCTACAGTGAACAAGTAGTGTAGGCCACAGGTGTCCCAAAGGAACTGGGCTGGAGGGAGGAGCCTTTGTGCATGGAACTTGCACAGCCACAGTAAAAGCCGTGGTAGAAGCCACAGTTTCTCCTGCCCATCATGCCAACCAGACCACCAGGTTCTGACAATTATGCACTAGATTTTGCTATTCAAGTTTCTTTTAAATTTTTATTTATACTTTATATTTAATACTATTTTATATTAGTTTCAGGTATACAGCATAGTTTTTAGATAATTTTGCTTTGAGATTTTATACATACACATAGTACATACACACACACCAATCATCACTGAGATGTATTCTCTTATGTTGACTAAAGATCAACCTTCAGAGAAAATACAAAATGGATCCTGACTCATGCATTTACTCATTTCTTCATTTGACAGTATTGTGTCAGGTATATAAGTTCTGGGATCAAATGTTATGTAAGAAAAGGGTTTAAAGCTGTCCTGACCAGTTGGCTCAGTTGGCTGGGAGTTACCCACAAAGTAAAAGGTCACTGGTTTGAATCTTGTTCAGGACACATGACTGGGTTGTGGCCAGCCTGGTTGTGGCATGTGCAGAGGCAATAGATGAATGATTCTCTCACACATTGAGGCTTCTCTCCCTCCTTCCCCCCTCTCTCTAAGAATAAATAAAATTTTGTAAAAATTTATTTTAAAAAAGGGTTTAGAGCAGTAATCACTAACCTACCAACATGCATGTATTAATATTTCTCTTCAATCAGTTCCATACCATTAAATATTATGTCACTACTCAGCATTGATTAAATAATACTTTATTTTCCTATTTATTTAAATGTAGAACATATGTGTTTGCCTAGCAGAACTTGTGCCATTAGCTGCATATAGCTTTTGTTATCACATCAAGTGGAAATAACTTCTGATAACAAATTTTGGATTTCTTAGCTATCACAGCAGATTTCTAATGCTAAGTGTACTCTGTCTTGAAGGCTCTTTGCAAGATAGACAGCACTTGAGGCACACACCCCTCCTCCATTGATAGCCTCTGAGTTGCCTAGGATGCATGAGCTCATTCTGAGAAGCCTGTCTTACACTTTGTAGATGGAACGAGGACAAATTTGGAAATAAGAGTTCAGGGGTAGCTTTTAAATAAGGTATTATAGCACTGACACTTCCAAACTCTAAAAGTTCATAGGCACAAGACTCTGAGGAAATGAATATGGATATAACATGCCTTCAAAAGATGACCTATTATTTTTTATTAAAGTTTGGAAACCAATACCATATGTGTTATTCTAACTCAAACATGGATTCATCATATAAGTCCATTATTGCAATCATCTATAGAAAGAACAGAAACAACCACTTTTTTGTTTGGGTGAAGAATTATTGTTCTTGTGTTAAAAACCTTTGTAATGTATACTTTAATATACAACCAGGTAGTAATTGCATTTAAGAAACCCTAATTAGGTACTCAGTTAACTAGTGAAGGATAATCTCTGTTCACTGCATTTCTCATATTAAATGCTTATAATAAAATGAGAATGCTATTTTAGTGTTTGAAAGCATATTTCAAACCAGTTACAAAAGAGTAAAAATCTAGCATTATTCCACCCTACTATTCTAATACCTAGTTGTATGCATATTTATATAAATATGAGATTTAGGAACCAAGAATAATTTTTATGTCCTGCTATTTACATTTATTTAATATATTCCAAGTAAATAGTAAAATATATTGCATAGAGGGGTTCATGCTCCTAAAGAAAACTTCCATCAGCCCCACAGTCTCCTTTGCCAATAACACTCTAATATCAATGGCATGGCCTCGCACTCCAGCTGATTCTTTTAAAATCTTTCTCCAGTACAAACTGAACATTGAATCAAGGATCAAAACTGAATTTTCCTAGAAAAAGTACAGTACAGGAGAGATATTATTTATGGATTTTCCAGTATAAACTCAATGACAATGAATTATGCATGAAATAATAAGAAGAGTGACACCAGAAGCCTAGACGTCTATAAATGCAAGAATCTTAGTATCATGGATAACACAATGCCAACCCATCCCAATTATCTCCGTGCCTTTGACCAAAACACTTAAATATTCTGCACCTCTGTTCATCTTCATAATGAGTTGCTTCCCTTCTAGATCAAGTATTCTATGCTAGCCCGCCTCATCCCATTATAATTATTTCTATTCTCCCAGTTCTTTTTGTACTCAGGGAGTAGCAGAACATTTTCTTTCTAAAGGATAGGTTGCCACTGAAGGTAGAGAAAAGGATGGTTCATCACTGTGAAAGAAAATAAACTCCATAGTAGTATATTTCTTCCTGGAGTGAATCAGATAACTTTAAAAAATGTTCTGTTACTTTACTATCTTCCTGTTTGAATAATACCTGTTTTTGCAATGGTGTGATTAGTCCCTGTGACTTGTGACCAACAGCTCTTTCTAAATGCTTTAAAATCACACCGTAACAAATGATGAATGAGCGTTTATAGAATATCTTTTATTTAAAACTAGTGCTGATTTATCCAGTGTCTCGCAAGTCACAGGAAGCAAAAGGAGAGCAAACTGAGAGTGCACCTTCTGCTCTGGGTCCTAACTCTTGCTATTGGGTGAAAGTTGTCTTTTCCTTCTTTCCTGGTTGACATACTGGGTAAAAAGCGTGCTCTTTGACAGCACAGACGTGCTCTGTGTTCACTTCACCTATGTAAATGTAGAGACTGTGAAAGTGAGCTCAGAAACAAAGCCCAGATCTATAATTCTTTTAGCTTCTCTAACAGATGCTTACAGCTCCCCGGCTGGGAGCTATTCCATTTTTTTTTTGAGGCTCCCATTCCCCTAGGTTATGTGCACATGACCCAGGCGAGGAAATGTTATGAAAGGACTGTGAGAAGAGGTATTTCAAGAATGTTTCAAGGAGCAGTTGCAAAGATATTAAAATCATCTTTCTCACTGGGCTTGTTGCGAGGTTTGCACCCTTTTCCCTCAAGGTGGATAATAAAATGTAAATGGGAAAACATTCTTTATGCTATGGCAGGCAAGGATCTGGCAGTCAGTACAGGAGTAATGAACTTGGGACACACTCCACAGCAAAGATGTCACTGCAGCTTTGGCATCCCAGGAATTTGATTTGTTTTTTGAGAGCAAACAAAGCTAGTTAGAGACTTTTTATTTCTTATTTCTTTTTATGATATAAAGACAAATGATTTCATTAAAATAATGAATTTTGATCATGTGGTAAAATTTAATGTTTTACTTTTTCAAGGATATATCCCTCATAAAATACAATTTCATTTGAAGAAATAAGCTGTAAATGCCCCCTGCCAACATTGCGCTGCTGTGTTTTAATAAAGCTATAACTGATTTCTGTAAGCCAAATGTTTTAATGATAAAAGAACAGTGACAACTCTGATAAACTTCACCAAAAACTGAAAAGCATGGGCATTGTTGGTGTGCCATAGAAATTTAATGGACATGGATGTTCTTTTAGTTAAGCATCTACACATATAAATTATTCCACCTTCATCTTAAAACAATCATCTGAGAAATTTAGCAAATGTTATGAGCAACATCATCAGTATCCTTTAAACAGGTCTGTATTTGATTATATACCATATTGTAGATAACCATTTACTTCACCTATCAATGATCTATCTTTCAAATAGCTTATTATTTAAAAAGAGGGAGGGTGAAATTGTAAAATATTTGGTGCCAGAGGAAGAAAAAATATATATTATTAGAAATCCTAAAGGAAAAGAACATTTCATAAACAAAGTTCAAATTGGGAATAGGCTGCACATTCCCTAGGGGTCCAGTGAGAACTTAACAAAATAACAGAATTAACAGTCACTGTAACAGCGTCATGTACTGAAATCAAGCACTTGACTAATCTAATCTCAAAATTGACCTTTTTACATCCAGGCAACGGAGTGCCTTGTTTTATTAACAACGTGGAAAGCCTAAGTCTGCCAGGCAAATCTCAGCCCAGAATCCCTTGCTGTCTTGCCAGCAGCATTCTGTCTTCCTGAATTTATATTCCCATTATTTTCACAACATAGGATCACATCTGCACTCACTGAAGTGTCCTATGTTACTTAATCATAACTCTCATTTTTCATAAATGAGCTAGTGCCACAACAAACCATAGAATAAGTTGCAATTAGGCATATATGTCGGTTTTATTTTTATTTGAAAAATCTTTTCACAGAAAAATAAAAACTTAAAATGTATAAAGGACATCACCCAAAGACCTGATAGCTACCAAATTCCATTTAAATATTTTATCATATCCCCTTTTAAGAAATAACTTTTATTTTAATGTTCTCATGGCTATGGGTACATACCTTTTCAGCCTTTACTTGATTAAACTTTGCTATATTTGCCATGGTCATCGGTCTTATTTATAATGATTTCTATGTAATATTAATATTTTATGAATTAAGAGATCTAGTTATTATATTAAGACTGTTATGCTGTCTGATGTAATAATTCCAAAACTGACATTTTTTGGTAGTTTTTAGTTATTCTCTATTTTATAAGACATAGATATGAATTTTTGCTTTGTATTTCACTTACATTAACTCTCAAATACAGAGTACAGGAGTTTTTTACCATGTCCAGATTTTTTAAAATGTATAATTAAATATGTGAAAATCATATTTTATTTTTAAATTTGCATTTCTTCAGTTATTTATTATACTGACTATACTGTCTCATGGTTATTAGTCATTTACATTATATTTTTATTAACTTTTTACTTTTTGTATTTTATTAGAATTAAAGTGCTAGTTATTATCTCTTTTATGAAACTCTCTATGTCTTAAAATTATTAATTGTTATGGTAAATACGCCCTCAATGTCCAGTTTGCTTTTTAATTTTGTTTAACAATATTTCCTCTTACCTCTTTTGTTTGATTCATCTTCCCAAAGCAGGAAAAAAGGTACAAAAATAGAAAAAAGGTAATTATTCTTGGGTTCATAAAACAATGATATTTTCACATTTAATATTCTCTTATTCACATACCAGTACACTGATTCTTACATTGTTTGGACTTCTTCATATATAAAGATGCTATGGACATTTTAGTAACAGGTAGCCTCCTATGGAAAACTTAGGGAAGGAAAAGCATCATACTCCAAGGCAGCAACAGGCTCTCTTTGTTCTATAATAACTCTTCTTACAACTTCCTTCCAGTTAGACTTCAAATCCCTAACTAAAAACATCAGCTATTATGATTATACTGTTCTAGTTACCTTATAATGACACACACACATACATGCTTCATTTAAAACACTTAAAAATACTGTCAATAATTATATTTTAGTTATTTTTCCAAACAAATTATGAACTATGGAGGAACATATATTTTTTCTCTACTATTATATTATGCCTAGTACAGAATTGTTGTCCAATTAATATTAAATGATAGCACTGTTACCTAAATAGTAAATGATAAGAAGCAATTAGGGAGTGAAATATAAAGGGAGAGAAATAGAGAGGAAATATATAAGTATATAATGTTCTCTGCCATGCTGCAGAAGGGCTAGCAAATCATGATGCTGACAGGCACCAAACAAAGAGAAACTGGACTTTGTCACTTGGTCACCTCTTCAGAAACAAGACCAACTGGGCCTAGAGCAGCCTGTGCATTGATTTACCCAAGACTCTGATCTCCTGTGTGAGATTTTATCATCACAATAGTTCTGCTACTGGTCAGCTTCTTCATAGCAGTGTGTTGGCCTGGCCTTGCCCTCTTTGGAATCACCCTCTCTTTAAAAATATGCTTTCTCATATTTTTGGTATTATGATTACAACACACAAAAGAGCCTTTTGCCCTTGAGGAGTACAATTCTACTAGCTATGCAAATACCCAGTGCGATGCCTTCTATACTATGTGGCAGGTTGCTCATCTCCTACAAAGAGTGGTCTATGGTAAAATCAGCCTCTTTTAAAAAGACTCAGGGAAACTGAATAGGATGGGTGATTTGAAGAAAAATCACAGGAAACAAAAATTTACTCAAGGAATAAAACAAAATAAAGTAAAATATTGTGATAAGCAAATAAAACAAAACAATACTCTTCAGTGAGATAAAATATTAAATTTTATTATTTATTTATTTATAAAATATGTTTTATTGATTATGCTGTTACAGTTGTCCCAACTTCCCTTCCATCTGCTCCCCTCCACTCGGTGGCCCCCTTCCCTCCAGTTTCCCCCCCTTTTAGTCCATGTCCATTGGTTGTGCATATAGTTCTTCTCAACCTCTTCCTGTGTACTCCACTCCCTCCTACTATGCTTCTTAATTCCTATACCATCTCCCTCCCTTTCCCCCTTCCCCCTCCCTGATGACCTCCCCCCAGTATGTTCCCCATACCTATAGTTCTTTTTCCACTCTCGTTGCCTATTTAGTTTGCCTTTGTTTCGATTCCCTAGCTTCTGTTGTTGGTTCTTGTGATGCAGTTTTCAATTTAATGTTCATAGTTTTGATCCTCCTTCTTCTAAATCAGTCCCTTTAACACCTCTTGTAATAGTGGTTTGGATCTAATGAACTCCTTCAGTTTTATTTTGTCCTGGAAGCACTTTCTCTGCCCTTCTATTCTGAATGACAGTTTCGCTGGATAGAGTATTTGTGGCTGTAGGTTTTTGATTTTCATTACTTTGAATATTTCTTGCCAGTTCCTTCTTGCCTGCAGGGTCTCCCTTGAGAAGTCAGCTGATAATCTAATTGGGACCCCTTTGTATCTGATTCTTTTCTTCTCTCTTGCTGCTTTTAAGATTCTCTCTTTATTTTTAATTTTTGACAATTTGATTATAATGTGTCTTGGAGTGGTTCTCCCTGGGGTCAGTTTTTCTGGAACTCTCTGTGCTTCCTGGACCTATAAGTCTATTTCCTTCCCCAAGTTCGGAAAGTTCGCTTCATTATTTTTTCACATAATTTTTCAATTTCTAGTTCTTCTTCTTCGCCCTCGGGCAATCCTATAATCCGAATGTTGGATCTCTTATAGCTGTCCCAGAGGTTTCTGATCCTCTCCTCACTTTCGTTACTTTTCGTTTCCTCTCTCTGCACTGGTTGACTGTTTGTTCCTTCTCGATGTTCTGGTTTGTTGATTTGATCTCTGTATTTTATTTCCTCACCACTTGTCTCGTATGTGTTTTCATTCATTTCAGTATGAGTGGTTTTCTTTCCTTCCCTGTCCTGTTCCAAATCTTCTGTTAATTCTGTAAGCCACCTTATAACAATTGTTCTGAACTGAGCCTCTGAAAGATTTCTTATTTGTTTATCTGTCAGGTTCTTCATCTGCTGCCTGGTGAGTTGCGTCACCGGGATTTCAATTGTTGTCTCCTTCATTTTGACAGATTTGTATTTTGTTTTGCTTCCTGGGAAGGCTGTGGGGGGTGGAGCCCCGTGTACTCGTCACTACCCAGTGACCGGCTGCGATCCCGACCTTTTCTGCGGTGCTGTGGCGCTTTGTGTGGGGGTGGGGGTCCAAGATGGATTCCTGCCGTTATTCTCCGCTGCGAGACTGGGATCCATCCTCCCACCCTCTGGGCCTCACCATCCGATGCAATTGGGGGGCTGCCTTTCCCCGCGTTGGGGTCGTGAGCTGCCAGGGCTCAACTGCAGCCAGGATTGCTCCCCTGCCGCTCTCCTCTCTGCTACCTCAAACAGCACTGCCCGACCTTTCCATTCCAGTTCCGATTTTGCCTCTCCTACCCGTCCAGGTGAGCACCGCTGGTTTATAACTTTATATGTTGGGCTTCCATGTAGTTTTATTTTTGGGAATTTCTGGTTATCTCTTATTTTGAGGTAGTTGTATTCCGTTCTAGTTGTAGAGGGAGACCAAGCGTGTCCGTCTAAGCCTCCATCTTAGCCGGAAGTCCTAAAATATTAAATTTTATGAAAAGTAAGGATCTACAACCTAGTTTACTCTACCCAGCAAAGCTATCATTTAGACTGGAACGGCAGATAAAGTGCTTCCCAGATGAGGTGAAGCTAAAGGAGTTCATCACCACCAAACCATTATTACAGGAAATGTTAAAGGGACTTAAGAAAAAGGAGAAGATAAAAACTATTAACATTAAAAAGGCAACAAATTCACAACTATCAACACCTGAATCTAAAACAACAACAAAAAACAAACTAAGCAAACAACCAGAACAGGAACAGAATCATAGATATGGAGATCACTTGAAGGGTTATCAGCAGGGAGGGGGAAAGGGGGGGAAAGGGGAAAAGGTACAGGATTAAGAAACATAATGGATAGGAACAAAATAGACAGGGGGATATTAAGAATAATACAGGAAATGGAGAAGCAAAAGAACGTATATGCACAACCCATGGACATGAACTAAGAGGGAGAATTGCTGAAGGGAATGGGGATACTGTGTGGAGGGGGTCAAATGGGAAAAAACTGAGACAACTGTAATAGCATAATCAATAAAATATACTTAAAAAAAAAAGACAAAAGCCAGGGCAAAATACACTTGACTGGTGGTTAATTTACGTCAAAGATCTTCCAATTTATGTCCTTTGAGTGATTTCTGAAAGTAAGTTCATGTGTTTTTCAGATTGCATGCAAGGTCATATATTGTCGTCGTCGTCGTCGGCAGCCGTCCGTCTCGAGAGACGATGGTGTAGCTTCTTAAGAGTCTATCTGCACCGCCGAGAATGGCTGTGCAGTCCGACTCGGGAGTGACACGGTATCTGTCTCCTCCCGTGTTGAATCGACATCTTGCGATGACGCTGGAGTGTCCTGTCCAGTGAAGCTGAAGCTACAGAGCCTGGGCAGGGTGATATGGAGGGTCTGCTGTTGCCCATGCAGCAGACCCCCCCTCTCTTCGCAGCTGAAGGGTCCAAGGGAAAGACGGAGTCGATACAGCTTGGCTTCAGGTGCGCCGCAGGAGTTGCCGGTGTTGACTACAACGTCAAACCGCCTTAGGGACTCCGGCTCCGGATTTTCTGTCAGGGTTTACTCCCTTAGCCTTTCCCCTGAAGAGGTATGCCGCAAGGCAGCGGAGGTTTTTTGGAGTCAGAGTTTTCTTTCTCTGATGTGCCCTGACTGGAAGATCGAACCAGCGACACTTAGCTCGCAGGCCGACGCTCAATCCACTGAGCCAAACCAGCCAGGGTCAAAGTCATATATAACTCACAGTAATTCTTGTGGTTTTCCCTGTTAGGTAAAAACTTAGTTGCCTATTTTCCTAAAAGAGTTTACTGACACCATATTCAAAATAATAATAGAAAACAGTATCACCTCATCTGATCATCACAACATTCCTATGTAGTTAACACTATTATTTTTTCACTCTTCTTTTAAGGATGAAAAATGAATGGTCAAGAAATTTGCTTGTACTTTGATCACATTCATGCAATTAATGACTGGCAGATTCAAGATTCCAACTCAGGAATGTGGCTTCAGGTGTCCAGTACCAAGCTTCTATATAACTAACCTCAAGTCTTCCTGTCTTCTCTAGTGTTATTTCATACTCCTAGATCCTTGAGATCCTATGGCTTCCAACAGGGAAAGCAAATGTAACCAGGAAAAAAGTCTGGAGGTCTGGAGAAATCATTCATACATCTAAGTCAGAATAAAATATGTATACAGACTGAAAAGTAGGAAGAGGAGATTTAGCTTTGAGAGGAAATAAGTTCTTTAGCAACTGGGAGAGGGACAAAACTACAAAAAATTATAGGGTACTTTGTCACCCAATCAAACAAAGAAGGTTCTAAGATCATTAAATGAAAAGACAGAGGCATTTTTCATACCACCCCACAAATAAAAGTCCCATGTCCTCTACTTTTTTCATCATAAGATACATGCATCACAAATATATTGTTGACATTGAGGGTCCCACACTCCAATATTTAAACAAACATATCCAGTGCATATTCTTTTAACTGAAAGGATGGAATTAACTTTATATTCCTGCAGGCTTTAAACACTTTCTAAATTCTTCATTTCCTTTTACTACAAACCCAGTATTTAATATCTGTTAAATAAATATGTAATTTGATGTGATAAGTGTACAAGCATTTGTATAATGAGCTCCATGATTTAGCTATCTTACAAATACTGTACAAGGAATAAAAAATACGGATTGATACTTTGGAAGCTTAAACACACCTAATTCATTCAGAAGCCCTTTATTGTTTGTTTCTGATCCAGCAGATGTTATGAAAATTTAGTGTGGGTGATGACATACTATATATTCATTGTTATGTAGATAAATTTATATATATAATGGCTATAATGTTACACATATCAAGATAACTCTGTATTAGATATAGTTTTCTTTTATTTCAGTACCAACAGATTTACACTAGGCAGAAGGAAAGATACTCATGAAAGAAAGATGAAAATTGGATGCCTAAAGAATAGCATCTTATGAGTTATTTAAATCAGTGCTATAGATTTTTGTGCATAAAGTAATATTATGAAGTACACAAATGTTAATTTATTGAAAGTAGTTATCTAGAGATTGGAATACTAAAGAAGTGTCATCTCTCTAAGCAACTGGACCAAATATGCAGACTAAGCAAAGTATCAAGGAAAAAAAGCAATAATGCAAAATTAATTTGCAATGTTTTCTGACTAAACATTTCTATCAGTCAGTGTTAACTGAGGCCTGAAAAGCCAGCAGTATTAGAAAAATCAGAAGTTATCCTCTGCTAACATATTTTTGAATATCTCTGTTCTCAGTGGTTTTTCCAAATATACTTTTCTTTTCACAGTCAAAAGAGTTCTGAGTTTTACACTTGAGTAAGACTGTATTTAGATGCCCTTAATTCTGTTATCAATAATAATTTTGACAAAATAATGATTATTTGACACATATTTATCTAAACCCTATACATTGCATTTAACAGTTATTGAGTCTATTGCACTCCAGAAACCGAGCTAAGTATTTTATATACATTAATATACTTAATCCTAAGAACCACCTTCTAAATCAGTTACTACTATCTTATATTTTATCTTGAGAAATTGAGGTTTGGAGATTTCTAAGCCACTAACATCATTTCTTGCTTCATCAGTTACTCCCATCCCTTTCTGTTGATTTACTTTCCTTTATCACTTAACATCTAACATTCTGTTTTATATATGTGCTATGACTTATTTATTGTCTCTTTCTTTTTCCTTTCATTATAATACAGTCAAATTTAGGACTTCAAGAAGGATGAGATTTGGTTATAGAGAGAAAAAAATTTTTTTTTCTTGCCAGAAAGATAATGAGTTCAAACCCTGCAGTTAGAAGCTTTCAGTTTTATGCTCACACTGTATTTAAGTTAATCCATTACTTGAGAATTTTACATTGGTCTTTCATTAGATTACGCATTTAATCAATTTATAAATGTTAATTAAGCATTACTTTATTCAAGGAATGCATTAGGGTTATAGAAAACCAAGTTTAAATGTGACATGTCTGCCTTGAAGGAATTTATAGGCTATAGAAAAATAGATTATGTCATTAGATTTTCATTTGAAATGTATCTGTTAACTCAATCATTCCAAAAATGTTTACTGAGTGCCTACTATTTGCCAGGCACCATTCTATTGCATGACACGGAGACTTGAATAAAAGAGACACACTTGTCATTTATATTCCAGTGGAGGTAGATAAACAGTAACAGTTATGCCAGATGGAAAGGTATGTTATGGAGAATAATAAAGCAAAGAAGGGGAGTAGAGGGTCGTTTTGATATGAATGCCATTTTGGATAAGATCGTCAAGAAAAGCCTCATTGATAAAGTAATATTGAGCACACCTGTGGAAGATGTGTGAGCAAATCATACAGATAGAAAGGAAAATGCCTTTTCATTATGAAACATAGTTATAAACCAAAACAGATAATTTTCATATGTAAGAAAATAACATGTAATAATGGATTATTTAAAAGCAAGATAGTTAACAAAATTGCTGCAGTATTGAAAAGGTCTTTGTTCCTTTGGCGACGTCTGGCTGTTGTAAGTGGAATGAATGCAAAATAATTGTGAATAAATTGTAGATAGAAAATATGCTACAAAATTCGACCAACAAAAGTTAAATAAACAAACAAATAAAAATATGCCTGACCCAGATGTACATCATAGTGATTCAATATTTATATACATTACAAAATGATCACCACAATACATCTAGTTACTATTATCATACAAAGCCATTGCAATATTATTGACTATATTCTCTATGATGTACATGACATTTATTTTATAACTGAAAGTCTTTACCTCTTAATACCCTTTACCTGTTTTAAACATCCTCCCCAAGCACTCCCCCATCAGGTAACCACCAGTCTGTTTCCTGCATGTATGAGACTTTTCTTATGTTTTTTTTTGTTTGTTTTGTTTTTATATTCCACATATTAGTGAAATCATATAGTATTTGTCTTTATCTGACTTACTAGGATAATAATATCCCCTAGGTCCATCCATGTTGTTGCAAATGGCAAGATTTCATTCCTTTTATTGCTGAGCAACATTCTATTATATATTCATTACATATGCATATATATATGAATGTGATTTTATATATATATGCATTCATCACATCAAGGGACAATTAGGTTGTTGCTTCCATACCTTTGCTAATGTAAATACTGCAATAATGAGTATAGGGAAGCATTCAGCTTTTCAATTCAGTGTTTTTATTTATTTATTTATTTTTTTGACAAATACACAGAAGTGGAATTGCTGGGTCATGTGGTAGTTCTATTTGTAAATTTTTTGAGGAAACTCCATACTTTTTTCCAAAGTAACTGCACCAAGTTACATTTTCACCAGCAGTGCATGAGGATTATGTTTACTCCACAACCTCTCCAACACTTATTACTTGTCTTGTTGATAATAGCTATTCTAACAGGTGTGAGGTGATACCTCATTGTAGTTTTTATTTGCATTTCCCTGATGATTAGTGATGTTGAGCATGTTTCCTTGTGTCTATTGACCATCTGTATGTCTTCTTTGGAAAAATGTCTATTGTAGTCCTTTGCCCATTAAAAAAAATTTTTTTTGTAATATTGAGTTACATAATTTATAAAATTTGGATATTTACACCTTATTGTTTGGAAATATCTTCTCCCATTTAGTAAGTTGCCTATTTGTTTTATTGATAGTTTCCTCCACCACGCAAAACATTTTTAGTTTAATATAATCTCATTTGTTTATTTTTGCTTTGTTTTCCTTTTATGTGCAGATTGATTCAAGGAAATATTGCTAAGACTGATGTTAAAGACCTTACTACCTAGGTTTACTTCTAGAGGTTTTATGGGCTCAGTTCTTACATTGAAGTCTTTTATTTATTTTAAATTTATTTTTGTATAAGGTGTAAAATTGTGGTCTAACATCATTATTTACAGGTATCTGTATGGTTTTCTCAACACTATTTAATAAAGAGACTGTTTTTTACCCATTGTATTTTTTTCTCTTTTCTCATAGATTAATTGACAGTATATGCATGGGTTTATTTCTGGGCTCTCTAGTCTACCCCATTGTTTGTAGTGTCTGTTTTGTGCCACTATCACATATTTTTGATTAATATAATTTTATAGATATATTTTGAATCAGAGATGGTGAGGCCTCCAGTTTTGTTCTTTCTCTAGATTGCTTTCGTTATTTGGGGTCTTTTGTGATTCCATATAATTTGAGGGTTCTTTCTTCTACTTCTGTGAAATATGCAGTTTGTATTTTGATGAGGATTGCATTGAATCTGTATATTTCCTTGGGTAGTAAGAACATTTTAACAATATCATTTCTTTTTATTTATGAGCCTGATATATCTTTGTATTTATTTGTGTTGCCTTCAGTTTTTTTCAACAATGTCTTATAATTTTTAGAGTGCAGGTCTTTTACCTCCTTGGTTAAATTTGTTCCAAGGTATTTTATTGCCTTTAATGCAGTTTTAAATAAGATCATTTTCTTATGTTTTTTCTTTCTGAAAACTCATTATTAATGTATTGAAATGTTATCAATGTCTGTATATTAATTTGGTATTCTTCAACTTTACTGAGTTCATTTAGTAGTTCTAATTGTTTATTGGTGGAGTCTTTAGTGCGTTCTTCATATAGTATCAGCTCATCTACAAATAGTGAAAGTTTTACTTCTTCCTTTCCAATTTGGATATATTTTTCTTTAAAAACACCACAAATTTTAAATTAAATTTGTACATGTAGATAAGGTGTTTATCCTCAAAGGAAGGGAAGACACCAGATCAGTTTTTCTCTGCTAAGATTTTTGTGGTCAAGTCTTCTGACATTAATTTTTTTCATTTTATAATGTTCTGTGGCATCCAGACATTAGGAAGTACTGTGCCTAGCTCATTTAATTATAGCATAAAGTGATTGACATCAAAATCAATTGAGATTTTATTGTCACTTTAACTCTAGTGTCTTCCATGTTCCCATCCATAATTTGTTGCCTGCCTAGTCTAAAAATAGGAAAATGTACACTGTTGATCATAAGAATAGTGGGAGGAAGTTTCAGTTTTACTTCAACTTAAAACAAATTACAAAATAGTTCAAGTTAGAGTATTAACTTTATTTCTGGTTCTTTATATGTACTTTTCTGCCAGAATGGGTAGGGAATAGTAACTGCAACTAACAATTTTTTTCAACTCATACAACCAAACTATCATTTCAAAATACCTCTTCATGAGCATGACTGCTTAGTTTTGACTTATATACCAGTAAGGGTATAACATAAACTCAGTGGCATAACAAAGTTAAACTAGTGTTTTTTTTCATCTTTTCTAATATTAAACAACCTAAGAACACTGTCCTGTGAATAGAAGTCTAGAATAGCAATGCAATGTTAATCTTTTTTCCTTTTTCTATGTGTTACGATTAAGAAATTTCATATATATTTTAGTGAGTTTTGTGTTATTTTGATTGTCTAAACAGGTGATAACTCATCTTTCCCCATACCCACTTCCAAAATTGATTTTCAAAAAGCATATTAAAAATAATATAAACATTGAAAACCATATATAAATAAAAACATTTCACCCATTCCAGGCTTAATATTCACTGCACAGATATAACCAGTTTTACCAAAATATTATGGAAAATTTTATACACTATTTATGAATATACATTCTATAGACATAGTTTTGTGTAATGTGCAGATGTGTTTGTTCATTTATATTTTCAGAAATAAAAGGATATATTACACATTGTTATTCAATTGGCTTTTTGTCAACTCAAGCTTAACATCAATTTCTTTTCTAAATAGTAAATACTTTTGGTTCTGCCTCATCCTTTAATAAATGAAGACTAATCCATTTTATAGTGACTGTAATAATTTATGCAACTTCTGCTCTAATGACTAATTCTGACATATTTATGTATGTTTTCAGGTAGATTTCTATTGGAAGGCTGTCTTGTGCATGTGTTTTTGCCTTATGTGTTAGTATATGTAGGATACATTTGTAGAGATAGAGCTGGTGTGATAATTTATTAATTTGGTTTTGTTTTGTATAGCATGCTGTAGTGAAAAATAAAAGAAGCTCATGAGATATGATATAAAATTTGTACTACTTAGAACAGGTGTTTAGGGTGAGCTTTGTGCTAACACCTTTATATATTCTGTGTCATATCCACACTTACCTTCAGGTTAACTAGCTATTGAAATAAAAACTGGTATTTGATCTCTAAATTTCATTTTATTTGCAAAAGCCTTTTGATTAATATTTGCTGAATGGTAAGTAAAAATATAATCCTACTAAACTGTATTTAATTTTTATTTAATCTCTTAAGAAATCAAAATATTAAATAGATGTCACCCCCTCTTCTACCCTTGATTACATGTTCCAAGACAGCAAGTATAGTAATAATTTTTTCCTTATTGTTTCTATAGCATGTAGCACAGTGATTGGTAGGCTCAGTAGTTCTTTCCTGAGTTAAACACAGTGCATTACCTTCTCAAAGAGACCTTTATTTAAGATATGGAAAATAACATGTTCTATAAGAACAAGGAGCATTCACTGTACATCTTAACTGCTCTGCTTTGTACCATATTGAGCTAGCACAGAACATCAACCTGAAAATTATGTATGGATTTATCATTTCTTCTTTCAAGATTTAAGAATACAATATTAGCCCTGACTGATGTAGATCAGTGGGTTGAGTGGAGTCCCACAAATCAAAAGGTCACTGGTTCAATTCCCAGTCAGTGCACACACCTGGGTTGCAGGCCAAGTCCTCAGTTGGGGGAGTGTGAGAGGCATCTGAGTGGTGTCTCCTGCACTGATGTTTCTCTCCCTCTTTTTCTCCCTCTTTTTTTCTCTCTAAAAATAAAGAAATAAAATATTAAAATATATATATATACAATATTAAATTTAGTTAGCAATGGGATGTCTTACATTATAACTTTACATATTTATCATTTTTCTAAGTTTTTGGAGGGCACAATTAATAATTAGATATACATCAATACAAAGAAAAGAGAAAGTAGAAGAGTTTATGATAAATAAATTTAATAATATTAGTATCATAAAAATAATTGTTTCAAACATTGCTTTTATATGCTACATTTGTAATATATATGTATGCAGAAAGAACAGTCTTTCAAAAGCATGTACAAATTAATTGCCTGGGTGGGCCAAACTCTAATTTAATGCTTGTAAAAGTTAAACAAGTAGTATATTAATGTTATTATTTAAAAATAAAAAAATGTTTTTATAAAATTTTATGTGGCAGTTGGGTAATGGACTCAATGAAGTCTTTAAGGTATTATGCCTCTTATTCTAATAAAGATTAATAGAGTTATTGCTACCCATTAATGGGAAAGGGGAAAAATATTTGAGTATAACAAGTAAAAACTAGACACAAAAAGATGTCTCATAAGATTTCTGCTGTCTTCTGCTGTGGCTCACAAGAGTAGAATAGCTTGTTTCAGAACAACTTTTCTGTAAATTTCAACCTGAAAAAGGTGAAATAAGACAAAGAAAAACAATTGTTTAAAGATGCTAAGAAGCTCCAAAGCAGTCAGGAATTGAAAGGCCAGGATCCAAACAATAAGGGAGGCCCAGAGAAGAGATTCCAACATTTGGTGTATCATCTACTCTTGAGAATTTAAAGACTGAGAAGTTGAAAATAAAGTGGAGCATTAAAAGCTCAGAAAATAATCAGTTTTAAATGATCTTACAGACCTGGAAAAATATTTTGAGTTCAGGGTCCTCTTAGGAAGAGAAATTTTAGGCTTTTAGCTGAAACCTCTAAAGCGCTAAAAACCTAAAGGGTTAAACTAAAAATGGGTTAACCACCAATAAAAAAATGCTAGAAAATTCACTGTAAACTTTTAAATATACACCAAGTGAAAATATTATTTAAAAATGGAGACAAAACAAATGTATATTCAGGCCCCACCACAAACAGACAAACAAACAACAACAACAACAAAACCCTGAGACAATTAATTATCTAAGGGCAAAACCAAAAGAAGTGCAAAAGAGTGACCACCAGGCAGAAGAAAAATGATTCAAGATGGGAGCATGGTGAAATCTGAAGAATAATTACAAAAGAAAGGGAAACTATAAATATTTAAAGAAACCTAAATGAATATTGAATTTACATACTGAGAATACTAATGACTTGTGTGGCTTAAAATACAAATAAAATACCTAGTGATAGTAATTAAATGGCAAGAGGCACTGGGTAAATTTAAAATGTTAAAAAATTCATAAAAGTATTAATTTATGATAGACTTTAATTAGTTGATGATTTATGTTGTAAGTCCTATAATACAATAATATAGTACAACTTATAAAATTCTAAAAAAATACATAATGAAAAAATTAATAGAGAAAAATAAGTAATCAAAATAATTTAAATAAATAAAAATAATATAGTATAAATAGAACAAGCATAAAACAAAGAAAAAAAAGGAAGATTTAACTTAACTACATTAGTAATTACATTAAGTATAAATGACTTAAAAACAGAATGTTGCTTAAATTTACACATTAATTTCATCATTAGATTTCTTGCAATCAACTCTTAAAAATACAAGGAAAGGGACAATTAAAATTCAATAAAAACTAGAATGAAGAGAATGGAAAGGGAAATACACATGCAGAAAAGGAAAAGAAAAGCAAAAAAGGCAGTGAGAGGTAAAAAAATGGGAGCATATAATTAGACATGGCAATATGGATGGGAAAAAGCTGACACTGCATATAAGACTAAGATGTGAGCAATAAATGGTATAAATTTAACTTCACCTCAATTCTAAAGAGAAAATTAAATAATTAATATAAGCTAATCTTTCTATTAACATTTTTAGATTTTATCTGCAAACATCTAGAAATATTAATAATTTCTAAAGTTTTATTTTTCTTGTATTTTAACCCTGATTGAAATAATTCTTCAAAGAGAGATGGAGAAATATTCCTTTACTTCAGAAAACTTTTTAAAATATGCTTAACATTATGTAACATTCAAGGTTTTATGTATAGTAATGGCCTATATAACATGTTCTGGGACAAACATTTTGATAGCTTAAGCCATCTTCAAGAAGAGAATAATGCATCTTTCTGCTTATGATGGGTCTACTATGTGCCCACTTATTAACTTCACCAGTTATGTGGTACATGAAGAAATGTTATATCCAGGTATATAATGTATATAATATTTTCCCTCTTACTATATAATTTTGACTTACTCAAGAGACCTTGACAGAATCAACTTAGAATTATACTTCCTTAATTGTCCTGAATAGGCTGTGGTAGAGTGAACTTGTAGTAGAAGGGAAAGTAAATTCTTGTACTGTAGTTAATTTATCTGGCATATCAAGGATGTCCAAATATCTTAAATCATGGACTTTTAGATCTAGAAAAAAAATAATTGATTATCTATGGTAACTCATTACTTGTATGTTAAAATTTATTTGATGCTTACTTTCCATCAGGTGCTTTGTTAGGTGCTAGATATTACAAATGAAAATATACCTATCCTCAATACCTTTATGAAATTAAATAGTTTAATATATTACACAAATTCATGGGCAGTATAGTTCAGTAAAAAAAAAAAAAAATATCTGTGAAGTATTTTGTATTAAAGCTTCACAGTCAGTGGCAATGAGAAGGTGTTTGCCGATGGGTCTCATGTCTCTTCTACCAGTGTAATTACTAATAGCACCCTTTCTCAATTTCTTTTTTTTTTTTTTTTTTGTAATTTCTTTTATTTTTTTGTTTTTCAATTACAGTTGTTCCATTTTTCTCCCATTGCTCCCCCCACTCAGCCCATCCCTTCTCCCACAATCATATCCCTCCCCGTTGTCCATGTCCATAAGTCATCTATACACGTTCCTTGACTAGACCCTTCCCTTACTTATCCTCCTTCACTCCCTCCCCCCTCCCCCCTACTGACTACTATTCTACTCTTTGTTCTATTTAGTTCGTTTGTTTGTGTTGCTCTTTAATTTCCTGTATTAGGTGATATCATATGGTATTTTTCTTTCTTTGCCTGGCTTATTTCACTAAGCATAATTCTCTCTAGTTCCATCCATGTTGTCGCAAATGGCAGGAGTTCCTTCTTTCTCTCTGCTACATAATATTCCATTGTGTAAATGCACCACAGTTTTTTGATCCACTCATCTACAGATGGGCACTTAGGCTGTTTCCAGCACTTAGCTATTGTAAACAGTGCTGCTATGAACATAGGGGTGCATAAGTTCTTTTGAATTAGGGTTTTAGGATTTTTCAGGTATAATCCTAGCAGTGGAATCACTGGTTCAAAAGGCAGTTCCATTTTTAGTTTTTTGAGGTAATTCCATACTCTTTTTCCATAGTGGCTGCACCAGTCTGCATTCCCACCAACAGTGCACTACAGTTCCCTTTTCTACACATCCTCACCAGCAGTTGTTTGTTGATTTGTTGATGATGGCCATTCTGACTGGTGTGAGGTAGTATCACGTTGTGGTTTTTATTTGCATCTCTCTGATGGCTAGTGATGTTGAACATTCTTTCATATGCCTATGGACCCTCTGTATGTCCTCTTTGGAGAAGGATTTGTTCAGTTCCTTTGCCCATTTTTAAACTGGGTTGCAGTCTTTTTAGTGTTGAGATGTATATGTTCTTTATGTATTTTGGAGATCAAACCCTTGTCTGAGATATCATTGGCAAGTATGTTTTCCCATATGGTTGGTTTCCTTTTCACCTTGTTGATATTTCTTTTGCTGAGCATAAACACTAGTTTGATGTAGTCCTATTTGTTTATTATTTCCTTTACTTTCCTTATCTTAGAAGATATGTCAGTGAAAATATTGCTATGTAGGATATCTGAAATTTTCCTGCCTATGATTCCTCTGGTACTTTTATGATGTCACAGCTTACATTTAAGTCTTTGGAGCATCTTGTGTTTATTCTGGTGTGTGGTGTAAGTTGGTGGTCTAGTTTCATTTTATTTTACAAGTCCCTCTTCAGTTTTCCCAGAACCATTTGTTGAAGAGACTATTTTCACTCCATTTTATGTTTCTTCCCCCTTTGTTGAATATTAGTTGACCTTATAGACCCAGGTTTATTTCTGGGCTCTCTATTCTATTTCATTTATCTATATGTCAGTTCTCATGCCAGTACCAGACTCTTTCGATTACAGTGGCTTTGTAATAGTTTGATATCAGGTATTGTGATTCCTCCTACTGTGTTCTTCTGTCTCAAGATTGCTGTGGCTATTCGAGGTCTTTTTTGGTTCCATAAAAGTTTTTGAAGTATTTGTTCTAGGTCTGTGAAATATGTCACTGATATTTTCATAGGGATTGCATTGAATCTATAAATTGCTTTGGGTAGTATGAACATTTTAATGACGTTCATTCTTCCCATTCATGAACGTGGTATATGCTTCCATTTATTTGTATCTTCCTTAATTTCTTTCTTCAATGTTATGTAATTTTCAGAGTACAGGTCTTTTATCTCTTTGGTTAAGTTTATCCATAGCAACTTTATTTTTCTTGCTGCTATAGTAAATGGGTTTTTTTCTAGTTTCTATCTCTGACATTTTATTGTTGGTGTACAGCAATGCTTTTGATTTCTTAATATTGACTTTGTACCCTGCTATGTTGCCAAATTCACTTATTATGTTGTGTAGGTTCTTAGTGGAGTCCGTGGGGTTTCCTATGTACACTATCATATCATCTGCAAATAATGACAGTTTTACTTCTTCTTTTCTAATTTGTTTGCCTTTGATTTATTTTTCTTGTCTGATTGCTATGGCTAGAACTTCCAAGACTACGTGGAATAGGAGTGGAGAGAGTGGACATTCTTGTCTTCTTCCTGATCTCAGAGGGAATTCTTTCAGTTTTCGTCCATTGAGTATGATGTTGGCTTCAGGTTTCTCATATATGGCCTTGAATATATTAAGGTATCCTCCCTCTATTTTCACTTTGCTGAGTGTTTCCATCATAAATGGACTTGTACTTTATCAAATGCTTTTTCTGCATCTATTGATATGATCATGTGATTTTTGTCTTTCATTTTGTTTAGGTGATGTATTATATTTATTAATTTGTGAATATTAAACCATCTTTGCATCCCTGGGATGAATCCCATTTGATCGTGGTGTATGACCTTTTTGATGTGTTTCTGGATCCAGATTACCAATATTTTGTTGAGGATTTTAGCATCTATGTTCATCAGCGATATTGGCCAGTAGTTTTCTTTCTTTGTTATGTCTTGACCCGATTTTGGAATTAGAGTAATACCGGCTTCATACAAAGAGCTTAGGAGTCTTCTCTCTTCTTGGACTTTTTTGGAATAGTTTGAGGAGGATAGGAGTTAGTTCTTCCCTAAGTGTTTTGTAAAATTCACCTGTGAAGTCATCCAGCCCAGGGCTTTTGTGTGCAGGGAGTTTTTTGATTACTGTTTTATATTCTTTCTTTGTCATGGGTCAATTCAGGCTTCCTGCTTCTTCTTCATTCAGCTTTGGAAGATTATTTGTTTCATCCATTTCATCTAGCTTGTCAAGTTTCTTGCCATGCTGTTGTTTGTAGTAATTTCTTACAATCCTTCGTTATTTCTGTGATATCGATTGTGATTTCTCGTCTTTCGTTTCTGATTTTGTTTATTTGGGTCCTCTCTCTTTTTTTTCTTGGTAAGCCTGGCTAAAGGCTTGTCAGATTGTTTACCTCTTCAAAGTACCAGCTCCTACTTTTGTTGATCTTTTGAATTGTTTGTTTAGTCTCTTTGTCATATAATTGTACTCTGAACTTGATTTCCTACCTTCTACTCACTCTGGGCTTTGTTTGTTGTTGTTGTTTTAGTTCTTTTAGCTGTAGGGTTAGGTTTTTTATTTGAGAGTCTCCTATCCTTTTTAGGTATGTCTGTATTGCTATTAACTTCCCTCTTAGGACTGCTTTTGCTGTGTCCCATTGGTTTTGGGCTGTTGTGTGTGCATTATGAGTAGTTTATAGAAATTTCTTGATTTTTTCTTTGATGTCATTGTTAACCTATTCATTATTTAATAGCATGTTATTCAATCTCCATGAGTTTGGGTGTTTTTGATTTTTTTCTCTGAGGTTGATTTCTAGTTTCAAGGCATTGTGGTCCAAAAAGATGCGTGATATGATTTCAATTTTCTTGAATTTGTTGAGGCTTGTTTTGTGTCCTATCATGTGGTCTATCTTTGAAAATGTCCCATGTGCATTTGAAAAGAATGTATATTTTGCTTCTTTGGAGTGAAAGGGTCTATATATATCAGTTAAGTTCATGTGGTTTAGTGTGTTGTTCAATGCCTGTATATCCTTGGTGTTTTGCTCTGAAGATCTGTCTATTGTGATAATGGAGTGTTAAAGTCCCCTACTATGAGTGTGTTGTTGTTAATATCCTTCTTGTGGTCTTCTAGTATTTATCTCTAAGTATTTGGGTGCTCCTATGCTGGGTGCATATACATTTATCAGTGTTATATCTTGTTGATGGATTGTTTCCTTAAGTATTATGAAATGTTCTTCTTTGTCTCTTTTTATGGCCCTTGCTCTGAAATCCTTTTTGTCTGATATAAGTATTGCTATCCCAGCTCTTTTTTCCTGTCTGTTTGCTTGGAATATTTTTCTCCATCCCTTCACTTTCAATCTGTTTAAGTTTTTTGTTTTGAGGTGTGTTTCTTGTAGACAGCAAATATGTGGGTCCTGTTTTTGTATCCATTCTGCCACCTCATGTATATTTTAATTGGAGCATTTAATCCATTTACATTTAAGGTTATTATTGATATATTTATTCATTTTCCTTTGTACCTGTGTTCCTCTCCTTCTCTTTCTCTTCTTCTTTTTCTTAAAACATTCCCTTTAGCATCTCTTGCAATGCTGGTTTGGTGGAGATGTATTCTTTTAGTCTTTCTTTGTCTGAGAAACTCCTTATTTCACCTTCCATTTTGAATGAGAGCGTTGCTGGGAAGAGTAGTCTTGGTGTAGGCCTTTGTTTTTCATTGCTTGAAATATTTTTGACCATTCCCTTCTTGCTTGTATTGTTTCTGTTGAGAAATCAGTCGAGAGCCTTATTGGAGCTCCCTTGTATGTTATTTGCTGTTTTTCTCTTGCTGCTTTTGGGATTCTCTCTTTGTCTTTGAATGTTGCCATTTTAATTATGATGTGCCTTGGAGTGGGCCTTTTGTGGTTCCTCTTCGTTGGAACCCTCTGTGCTTCTTGGACTTGCATGACTTTTTCTCTCATCAGGTTAGGAAAATTTTCTGTCATTTCTTTTCCTATCAGCTTCTCTATTCCTTGTTCTCCTTCTTCTCTTTCTTTTATTCCAATGATCCAGATATTATTTTGTCTCATGTTATCCTGTAATTCCCTTAGACCATCTTCATACATTTTCAATTTTTTTTTCATTTTTTTGTATTGTCTAGGAATTTTTTTTCTACATTGTCCTCTAACTCACTAATCTGATCCTCTGTTTCATTTAGCCTGCTTTTGATTGATTCTACTGTGTTTTTCAGTTCATAGATTGTATTCTTTATTTCTTCCTAGTTCTTATTAATAGTTTCTATGTCTTTTTTTATGCTGGTGTAGTTCTCAGTAAGTTCCCTGTAATTTTCTTGGAGCTCTTGGTAACTTTCTTGGAGGTTGTCCTAGTTATTTTTGAGGTTGTTGAGTACATTGATCTTCTTCACCACCATTCTTTTGAATTCCATGTCTGACATTTGGGTTATGTTTATTCCATCTACCTCTCTTTCTGGGGATTCCTCTTTCCCTTTCATTGGGAGGTTGTTTCTGTGTCTTCCCATGTTGGATTCTTCTTGTTTGTTTTTGTTTTGTTTTTTTGGATTTGTGTCCTTTGATTTTCCTCATTTGAGGTATGAGATTTTTTATAGGAGATCTGGGGGTTTCAGTGGTGCAGTCTATTTGATCTCCTGAGCCTGATGTTCTTGGGTTACCCTTTATGTCATTTGTTTATGCTGTCAGATTATGTTTTAGATGCTGTTGGTGGGACCTTCCCTGTGGGTAGTGGATTGAGAGTCACTGTGCCCACCTTGTCTTGAGTTCTTTTATGGAGATGCTTTTAAAAACATAAACACACAGCCCAGGTATGGAACCCACACCCACAAAAATATCCCCCACCCTCTATCCCACTATTGGCCTCAAATGTAAAGAGGTTAGTGCTATTATACTGTAGGAGAAATAGATAAGAGTTGTTTTAAATGAAGAAAAGATGATTTTGAGAGGGGAGATGATAGAGTAACAATAGTAGCAAGTAGTGTTAAGACTGTGCCAGACAGTAAGTAATATTTATATTGTTTGTTAATAATAAAAAAAAGAGAGAGGGAAGAGTGCAGGGTACAGTAAGAAAGTGGTAGTGTATAGTATTAGATTTATATAGTAGTTATATGTTATATAATTAGTGTGAAAGGGAGGCTAAACAAAACAGACAAACAAATGAACAAAAATTAAAGATGAAGGATGAGAGGGAGAGATGCTATGAAACAGATTAAAGAGAAAAAAAAAGCAAAACAATTTATATTAAAAAAATTTAAATTTAAATTTAAAAGAAAGTTAGTGATACATCAAAAAGACCGTCTACCATGATAAAATTGGATTTATTCTGGTAATGCAAGGTTGTTACAACATTTGCAAATTAATAAGTGTGATACATTATATAAACAAAATGGAGGATAAAAACCATATGATCATATCAATAGGTGCAAAAAAAAGCATTTGATAAAATCCAGCACCCATTTATGATTAAAATCTCTCAGCAAAGTGGGAATAGAGGGAACATACCCAAACATGATAAAGGCCATATATGACAAACCCACTGCCACCATCAGAATTTACAGACAAAAACTACAAATATTTCCCTTAAGATCAGGAACAAGATAGGGATAATCATTTTCACCTCTCTCATTCATCATACTACTGGGATTCCTAGCCATAGCAATCAGAAATGAAGAAATAAAAGGCATCCATATTGGAAAAGAAGGTGTAAAACTGTTTTTATTTGCAGGTGACATGATACTGTACATAGAGATCCATAAAGATTCCACCAAGAAATAATTGTAAGTGATAAATGAATTTAGTAAAGTAGCAGGATGCAAAACTAATACCTAGAAATCAGTTACTTTTTATATGGCAACCTGAACAATCAGAAAGGGAAATTAAGAAAACAATCCCATTCATGATTGTTTCAAAAGTAATAAAATAATTAGGAATAAATATAACCAAGGATGTTAAATACCTGACTCAGAAAATTATAAGACATTGAGGAAAGAAATTGAAGAGGATATAAATAAGTGGAAACACATATCATGTTCATGGATAGGGAGCATTAACATCGTTTAAATGTCCATACTGCATGAAGCAATCTAAAGATTCAATGCAATTCCTATCAAAATGCCAATGATAGATTACACAGAACTAGACCAAATATTTTAAAAATTTATATGGAACAATAAACAGCTCCACAAACAATAGCAATCCTGAAAAAACAAACAAACAAAAAAAAGGAGGAATCATGCTACCTATAATCCAACTGTTTTGATTACTCTAAGGCCCTAATAATCAAAACAGCGTGGCACTGGCATAAAAACAGACCATAGATCAATGGAACAAAATATAGAGCCCAGAAATAAACCCGCACTTTTATAGGCAATTAATATTTTACAGAAAAAGCAAGCACATACAATGGACTGAAGATAATTTATTTAATAAGTGGTGATGGGAAAATGCGAAAATTCAACAGATATGTGTGGGAGAATGAAACTAGACCACATTCTGATGCCACACACAAGAATAAATTCAAAATTGATTAAAGACTTAAATGTTAGACCAGAAAACAAAAATCCTAGGGAAAAATAAACATAAGCAGTAAAATCTCAGCCATTTTTTGTAAGCAATATTTTTTCTGATATATCACCTCAGGCAAGGGACACAAAAGAATAATCAACTGAGACTACATCAAACTAAAAGATTTTTGCACAGTAAAGGAGAGCATCAACAAAGTAAAAAGGCAACCACAGAATGGGAGAACATATTTTCCAATACATCTGATAAGGGATTAATATCTAAAATTTATAAAGAAATTACAAATCTCAACACTAAAAAACCAAACAAACCAATTAAAAAGTGGATGAAGGACCTGAATAGACACTTCTTCAAAGAGTGCATACAGATGGCTCGTACACATATAAAATAAATGCTCAACATCACTAGTCATCAGAGAAATGCAAATTAAAACCACAAATAGATATTACCTCATACCTGTCAGAATGTCTATCATCAATAAATCAACAAACAACAAGTGCTGGCGAGGATGTGGACAAAGTGCAATAGTTTTGCACTGTTGGTAGGAATGCAGATTGGTGAAGCTACTGTGGAAAGCAGTATGGAGACACCTCAAAAAATTAAAAAATGCAACTACCTTTTGATCCAGTGATCCCACTTCTGACAATATATCCAAATAAACCTGAGACATTAATTCAAAAGAACATAAACTCCTCTATGTTCAATGCAGCATTATTTACAATCACTGAGATATGGGAGCAGCCCAAGTGTCCATCAGTAGATGAGTGAATAAAACAACATGGGACATATATACAATGAAATACTACTCGGCTATAAGAAAGAAGAAAACGTTACCTTTTGCATCAGCATGGATGGATTTGGAGAACATAATGTTACATGAAATAAGCCAGGCAGAGAAAGACAAATACATATGACTTCACTCATATGTGTAATCTAATGAACAAACTGAACTAACAAGCAAAATAGACAGACTCATGACAGACTTATAGATAGAGAGCAGACTGACAGCTCTGGGGGAGGGGTTAGGGTCATGGATGGATCAAGCAAAAAGAAAAAAGAATTCATGGACAAAGACAACAGTGTGGTGATTATTGTGGGGGTGAGTATAAAGAGGACAAATGGTAATGGAAAAATAAAATAATTTTAAAACTATATGCAAATACATGGATTTCCCCATGTTTTGAAGGGCTTATTAATTATTGTTTAGAAAACATGGCAATATATATTGTTTTCACTGCAATGACCTTAGTTTAGAATATTGTCTCAATAAAAGTTTTCAGGATCACTGACCAGAGAACAAATTGTAATAACTCAAGGATGTGTGAATTGACAGTGTTAGAAAAAAAGTATAGTGCAATGATTTTTCTGTATAAAACATCACCGATTATTATATAAATATAAGATTGTACAATGAAAATTTAACTAAATGAAACATACGCAACCAAGTAAATTGAAAATAATTTGACTTTCAGGTACCAAGTGTCATGTATATATTGGGAATAATTTTAGAATAAACTTAGTGTACTAGTTTTTTTGTCAGAAGGCTAGGGACTTAATATTCTCTAAAGTAATCACATGCTATCAGCAACTTTGTCATGGTCATAGTTGTCTTACCATTAAAGATTGATATCTGGTAAGGTACAAACTTTAATGAGGAAAAGGAATTTCCAATTCCAAAGTTCTTAAATGAAATAATCTATTTATTATATTTCTTAAGATAATTCTCAGCTCATGAGTGATGGCTAAATAAGATGCTCATAAAAAGCAATCTAAGTGCTTAATTAAAGTAATATATTTAACTAAAAATGTATAGAGAAAGTTATTGCAAGTATTATATTTTGAAAAAGTATATTGCATATCAAATTTTATTTTGTACATTACATATACATGTATATTTACATACATTCTATACATGCACATACACATATATTTACAATCTAAATATTTCTCAGTATTTGTAATCATTTATATTTTGTTAATAGTTTATCAAATAATAATTATTAGCTATCACTAAATGCTGTGTGAAAATTCACATCACTTCAGATGTTAAAGTTTACATTGAATTCCTTCAGAATACTAATTGAATCCTTTCAGTTTCTGGAATGGTTTTAATGACTTTTGAAGAATTAAGATACCTCTACCAGAATTGATCATGATAACTTATAAGAAACAGAACCACCAGATCAACACTTATTAAGACACCTAATTATTGTTGAATTTCTTTAATTCCCAAGCCAAAATATATTCTGAATTCCCATGTGTTAGATATGTCTGTAGTATTTAAATATCAGTGGATATATTTAGGATTATGGTGAAAATGAAAGTCTCCACTACAAGCAACAGAGAAACAGTAGGTACTACTACAAGCAGAATGAATGTGCATATTGCTGAACACTATACTTCAAAAATAAAAGTAAATGAAAGTCAGCCTGACATTGAAGGCTAGCTCTTCAATTACATTCACTTCCCAGGCTCACATTTACTTACAATGTTTATTTGGAGATGAATTTAAAAAAACATTATATAGTAGAAAATTACAAAATGTACTTCAAAGGAGGCAGGCTTTTCAAAAGAACATTGGGTTATTGAGTTGACATCCCTAAAACTTAGAAATCATTATCATGAGAGGGAATTTTCACTCTTCCACAGAAAATCCTTTCATATCATGATCAAGATAAATAAAACTTTACTGGATAATTTTAGAAATTACTGCTAAAAGCTATTATAGTCATGAACGCTTTGTTATCTAGAAATACCAAAAGTCAAAATATATAAAATTGTTTTAACTTTGCTTAGTATAATGAGGACTTGATTCCTTTGGATATAAACATAAATCATATTATGAATTCTGGTCATTAATATAATAAAATAAAATTGATTAAAAATGTCCTTAAGATTAAGAGTTTATGAATATTATCCTATCAAAATAATCACTTCAGAAATGCACACAAGCCTGTAGCATCAACCACCATGAATGAATAGCTTATAGTTTCCATAATCTAATGAATGAGGTCATTGTGGTTTAAATGAAACAAACGGAACAATAAGAAGGGGTCCCACAATTTCCAGTGATCTTTTAGACAAAGTCAAAGCCATTTACTAAACTTGTACCTTTTTCTTCAATCTGACTCTGCACAGCCAGGACTTTATACATCTTGAGGCAAATATTTCTTTTATCTTCCTTGTTATCCTGGTCTGTTTGTTTCTGGTGAGGTGAAGCAAAGATTCCTTTTATCATAGTCTATTTGATCTGAGGGAGCACACCTATCAGGTTATTAACTGTTCAGAAAGGACTTCTTTTTAGTAATGTAATGAAAAGTGTAAGTTTCAGAAAAGCTTTGTAAATCTTTTATTCTACCTTTTTCTTTGTTCCCTGATAAAGAAAACCATACATTCAATTACATAATATTTATTCAATAATCTATTATTTTTACTGTGTTTTTACTAACTTAATGAGATTGGTAAAAAGTTTTACTATCTTGGGATATAAAAATATGTAATGGATTTATTTTTCTCC